>NC_049238.1:4694342-5010251 GCF_011100685.1 Canis lupus familiaris
TTAAAATTATTATTAAAATAAACAGTTCATGCCATCAAAAGAAGTCAGTGCTTAGAATAGCTGAAAATGGATAGACGTAGTGATTTGGAACATCTTCGATAACGGAACAGGAGGGCAGCCTCAAGATTTCTGACTAAAGGTTGTCCAAGATTTCCATATTTTAAAGATTTGCAGGCAAGCTCAAAACCTGCTTAAAATAAGGAACTCCTGTCTCAGATGCCGACTGCACTTGTCCTGCATATGGATAGTGCTTATTTTATAAATGCCATCCCAGGGAAGGTCAGAGCCACCCACCTGGTCCTCATCCTCACCAGCTGTAAAGAGAGAAAGTAGTGGGGAGGGAGCTTCCAAAAACCTTACATCTCTGGCCGTGTGTGAAAAAGCAGGAAAGACACTAAATGTGCTGAACGCTTCCTATATGCAGGGCACTGTGCTGGGCACTTCTGCCTCCGTCTTAGCATACTTCCTGCTTGTCGGGAGAGGCAGGTGGTTTCATTATCATCTTCAGATGGCATACCAGGCTCCGAGGTCAACGTGTCCAGGTCACAACGGTGGCTTGAGGAAGAGCGATCTATGCCCAGGGCCTTCTGGGGTCCCACAGCTGCATTTTCAGGCACCAAGAGAGTCAGAATAAATCATATGGTTTCTTCTCGTCATACACGGCCGAGAGAAAAGAACTCCAAATGCTACTGTATGTTTGAAGGGAAAGCAGGGCTCTTCCGTGCTTCCTTGTCAGCAGTGACAGTCTGCCTTCCTCCAGCGTGGTGCAGAGGGTCAATTTAAATCCTCTGAAGTGCCAAGAGCCCCATCTGTTTCTCCATCTGAAATGGGAATATTTTGCTCTTTTTTTTTTTTTTTTAAATCTTGATTTGGTCTTTCCGTGTTTGCGCTGCAGCCTTCAGCCCAGATGCCAATAATGAGGAAAATGTATTAAGTGATAAGGGGGAAATCAGGGAAATTAAAATGAATGAGAGAGGAAAATTGGAAGTGGGAAGAACAACAACAAAAAAATGAAATCTTGCTGTAACATCCAGTCCAGGTGGGATGGGGAGTGAGAGCACGTCCCTGAGAGATTCCAACGGCGCTGACGAAGCCCCCACGTCTGGGGTAGAGGGGTCAGGACGGCCCCAAAAGACGTGCCGGAAACACCTCGAAGGCCTGCCTGACGACGCAGCCCGTGCTGCGGTCCAGCTGCTGCGTGTGAAGGACGCTCATGGTTTATGTAGGCTAGCCGGAGCAGAGAACGCGGGGCTGACGCACAGTATGTTGGAATCTGCAGATTATTGCTTTCACATCCATGTGCAAAGCTGCAGCTCTCCATCAGGAGAGTGTGAGGACAGCATTTCAGAGAATCACCGAATGACAGAGCTCGAAGCTACCGAGCCTGATCGAGGTCACGGAGGGGATGAGGGATGATGCAGTGTGCACTGGTCCAGGAGTCCCAGGACCCAGATGGGCAGCTGGTTGGCCTCCAGAATCTCCTGATCCTCCTTCTTCAGCTGGAACATGGAGCTGGGATGGCACCACAGAGTTGGCCATGTTTAATAGCTCACAAGGTAACAGGGTGTCACGAATGATCACCTAATCTGAATCCCTCATTTCATAGTTGGGGAAAGGGAACCTAAGGAGGTAAAAGTATTATTTTCCTTTTTTACTTTATAACCATAGTTGTTTAGCTCTTTGTGTTAATTAATGCTTTTTCAGCTGTGCTGTACCCCTGATTCTCACAGTCACCCATGAAGCAGGCAAATTGTCCTCATCCTACAGATGGGGGTGCAGACTGGGGACCTGGGGCCATGGTTCCTGCAGGGTGTGTGTGTTGGGGGGGGGCGGCTGGAGACCAGGGCAAGGTGCTCGCCCTTTGCTTGGCAGACTGTCCTATGGGGGCCTCTGGGCTGCCAAGGAGTCTTTCCAAGGCCCCTTTGGGTAAAGATGAGGATTCCCACCATTTTCAATTCAAAAAAAAAAAAAAAATTAGGCTTCCCTGCAGATTTTCTCTTATCTGTGCAAAAAGGGTTAAACCTATTTCTGCAAAATTTTGAAAGCTCTGCTTTATGTTCTGACTCCCCCATTTGATACATAAAGAACTATGACTCAGAGAGGTGAAGACACCCCGCAGAGGACACACAGCCCCTGCTCTGAGACTGCCCACTTCTGCTGATTCTGAGATCGGCGCTCCTGCTATTAAACTGAAACTCTTCTGTTTAGGTACTAGACACATTTATTTGATAGATCCCCTATGGATGTCAAAATAAAAGCTGAGCTTTATATCCATGTAGTTGGGAAAATACTTCTGGAACACACGTGGAAAGGTCATTTTGAACATATTTACATAACTACTTGGAGAGCGGGTCACTTAAAAATGTGTCTATTTCTGTGAGCATAAGGTAAGAATTTGAGACATCATAGACACTTCAAATTCTGCCTTGATTAAAAGTTAAGTCAGGGCACCTGACTGGTTCAGTCAGTAGCACATGTGATTCTTGACCTTGAGGTCATGAGTTCAAGCCCCACATTGGACATGGAGTCTACTTAAGGAAAAAAAAAAAGTTAAGGCAAGTTAAAATCAGTAACAATAGAATTACTCCTTAACATTAAAGGCAAATGGAAAATGGGCATTGATAATAAATGTTTCCTGTTATAATTTCTGGGGTTTTAAAGGAATTGGAGACCTGTGTCTTTGAACATGTGGATCTTATAAAGTAAACTCTAGGAAGCCTGTGACAGCAAGCACTCATTATCCCAGGGCAGGGAGGACCAGAGGAGAACATCCATCAACCGCTGTGCCCAGAACTGCGGGAAATGGGCCTCGGTGGTCCTTTCCTGGAGGAAAGCCTATTGGCGGAAACCACTTCCTTGAAGGGTCAAGGTCTGCCTGAGGGAAACAGAGCGCTCTGTGCCCTGGAGGAGGGCCCACTGATGGCAGGAATATCTCAGAATCACTGGTGCCTACTGGGTATTTACCCTAAAGATACAAACGTAGTGATCTGAAGGGGCACCTGCACTTCAAAGTTTACAGCAGCCATGTCCACAAACAGGCAAACTATGGAAAGAGCGCAATGTCCATCTGGGCAAACCATGGAAAGATGCCCAGAAGAATGGATAAGAAAGATGTGGTTTATGGAGATATGTAATGGAATATTTCTCAGCCATCAAAAAATTAAATCTTGCCATTTTCAACGACATAGATAGAACAAGAGGGTATTATGCTAAGTGAAATAAGTCAGCCAGAGAAAGACAATTATGTGGTTTCACTCATACGTGGAATTTAAGAAATAAAACAGAGGATCATAGGGGAAGAGAGGAAAAAATACAAGACGAAATCAGAGAGGGAGACAAATCATAAGAGGCTCTTTTTTTTTTAAATTTATTTATGATAGGCACACAGTGAGAGAGAGAGAGAGAGAGAGAGGCAGAGACACAGGCAGAGGGAGAAGCAGGCTCCATGCACCGGGAACCCGACGTGGGACTCGATCCCGGGTCTCCAGGATCGCGCCCTGGGCCAAAGGCAGGCGCCAAACCGCTGCGCCACCCAGGGATCCCCATAAGAGGCTCTTTAGGAAACAAACTGAGGGTGGCTAGAGGGGAGGAGTAAGGGGATGGGGTGACAGGGTGATGGGTATGAAGGAGGCACGTGATGGGATAAGCTCTGGGTGTTATACACAACTGATGAATCACTGAGCTCTCCCTCTGAACATAATAATGCACTATCTGTTAATTAATTGAATTTAAATTAAAAAAAAAAAGAATCACCGGTGCCAAGGGCCACTGCTCCCTCAGCCTTTGTGGCAGAGCAGCTCCTGGCCGGCTCTGTGTCAGGCCAGGGGGCTCCTTGATGTCTTTGCTTTTCAACTCAGGAGACATTTTCTTTGTCCCTGTGTCATGTGCCGGCCTCTCCTCCTACGTTGGTGGTTCAGCTCAACGATGTTTATTCCCTGCAACGTGCACCCACTTCGGCTTCCAGAATTTGGAAATCTGCAAGCAACCTTGACCCCAGGGAGCATCTCCTTTGAGAAAGCACCAACTATGTCCTCAACAGCAGGTGTCACTGTTGCAGCGGAGAACCTGCCAGGGCCGTGGCCAGCCCACAGATATTTTTTACCCAAAGGAGAAAAGGCCCAACGTTGGACACACAAACTTGGCAAAAGAAACCCCGAAATGAATGTGGAACCTCACAAAAGGCTGTGAATTATCAACATGTCTTGAAAGCCCGAGCCGTTGGCTTTGAGCACTCATCCTTTAGGATGAGAGACAGTGAGGCTGGGCCACTGGGTCTCCGCTAATGAGCTGCCCGAGACAGGCATCAGCGATGTCCTCCTCCTCGAGGCTTGCTGCCCTGACCCGGGAAGGATCGAAGGAAACAGGCACCGAACCCCTCGTCTCCCGACCACGGACCTCGGAAGCACATGGGGTTTTGCTCATGTCTAGTACTCGAGGCCTGGAGTCCTGGAGCCCATGTCAGCAGGGAGCTGTGCAGGGGAAGGTGCAGGTCCCTGGACCCGCCCAGGGACAGCCAGGGAGAAGGAAAGCTGGGCGGGGCCCCCAGCCCTGGGGCCTTCCCCAGCTCATCTGCTGGAGCCTGGGTGCAAGACCTGCCCCCCGTGTCTGCACACAGCACGGGCTCTGTCGGTGAAGCCAGCGGGATGTGCTCTCAGGCTGGGGGACTCTTTCCCCAGGTTACCCGACTCAAAACTATCTTTTGTTTTAAAATGTGCTTTGTTTGCCCTTTGCAGACATGTTTGTTGGTTTAAAGTCCAAGCATCGTGAAATATAAAGAAGTCAGAGCTTACAGACCTTTAGGTGCACATGGACACAGCCTGGCTCAGTAAATGGGACTTGGCAACACAGCTTCGCACGTTGCCATGGATTTAAGTAGACCGTGTGCACCTCACAACCTCACAGGCAGAGAAAACCAAAGGAATGAAGACAACCGGCAGAGGCTGAGCCGGGACCGATGGGTCTAGTGCGAGATCTTCCCGCGCAGGGTCTCTGATCCTGATGGGGCCGTTTGGGGGGTGGGTTGCCAGTGAGTTGGGTGCCTTATTCTTCCCACACAAGCCAAGCTTCACGGGAAGGTGCCACAGCATCCGCTTCCCTCGAGGATGGAAGGATCATTTTGTTCTGGCTTCAGTGGGGAAGAAGTATCAGAATATTTGTCAGCTCAACCGTCGAGGTGTGGGGGATACGCCGAGGGAACGGATAAAGCTCTCCTGGGATGATGGAGACCACGTGTGTGAAGGGCTCAGATTCAATTTGCAGACTGGATGGTTGGGTTGTTTATTCAACACATTAAATAACATTTTTCATTTTAATAACTGTCTTTAAATTCTGTTTTTTTAATTAAATCATTTCTATTAACCTTATTTATGCTGTGAATTTATTTTAAATTTTAATTCCAATGTAGTTAATATACAGCATAAGATAGTTTCAGGTTTGTCCAGTATAGTGATTCAGCAATTTTCAGTGCTCATCATGACAAGTGTACTCTTTACAAAGAAAAAAAAAAAAGGATTTTATTTTTTAAAATAATCTCTACACAATGTGGGGCCTAAACCCACAATGCCGAGATCAGGAGTCATATACTCCACCAGCAGAGCCAGCCAGGTGCCCCACACTAAAGGTACTCTGGACCCCCTCTGCCTATTTCACACATTCATGTCGTAATTTTAAAAAGTCATCCTTGCACGTCCTTGCACATCTCTAGTGGGTTCAACCTTTTACCTCTGTTTCTCGGTATCAAGTGATATTGTCAATTCTCTTTTTCTTAAAAAAAAAAAAAAATAGAGGGACATCTGAGTGGCTCAGTGGTTGAGCGTCTGCCTTTGTCTCAAGTTGTGATCCCAGGGTCCTGGGATCGAGTCCCACATCGGGCTCCCAGCATGGAGCCTGCTTCTTCCTCTGCCTGTGTCTGTGTCTCTGCCTCTCTCTGTGTGTCTCTCATGAATAAATAAGTAAAATCTTAAAAAATAAAATAAAAGATGACTTTTTATTTCAAAGGGGTTTTCGTTTTACAGAAAATTGGCCTGGTAGGACAGAGGCTTCCTGTTGACCATCTATCCTCTGCCAACTTTGAGTTATTCCCAGCTTTCCTTAGGGCGGTGTTTTGGCCACAACTAAGCGGATAGGCAACGGTGTTTACCAAAGCTCAGAGTTTACATTAGAGTTCAGTCTTTGAGCTGTACATCCTATGGGTTCTGACAAATGCATAATGCCATGTATGTACCTGCACAGCGTCCTACAGAATAGTCTCACTGGTCTTAAAATTATCTGGGCCCTGCCGATTCGTCCCCACCTGGAGACTGTGTGCCCTGTGCAGGTCAGCAAGAAGCTGTGCAAGGGAAGGTGCAGGTCCCTGGATCTGCCCAGGGACAGCCAGGGAGAAGGAAAGCTGGGCGGGCCCCACCTCAGGGCCTTCCCCAGCTCATCTGCTGGAGGCTGGATGCAAGACCTTCCCCCGTGTATCTAGCTAACTATGTAACCTTAGGTTAGTCATCTGATATTTCCAAGCCTGAGGTTCCAAATCTGTGAAATAGGATTGATAGTACTATCTAGTTTCTGGGGTTGCTGTAAGGAGTGAAGGAGAAGGGGACTGCAAGTGAGCATAAATCCTTAAGTACAGTAAATACGCATTAACTGAGTGTTTATTAATAACAGAAAGGTGGAGTAACATTTGGCTTTCCTTCCACAAGCACTGACCTTTATGGCTCGAAGGACCCTCGGCCGTCAGAGGAAAGAAGGGTGTTTGTCCCTCACCACACTGGGAGCTGTGCCAAGGGTTGACTGAGGGTTGGGCAGGATCCGGAAGCTGGGTCCCATCTATGTAGGAGAGTCCTGATCTTAATCATCAGTGTCTGTTAGGACAACAAGGAAGAAGTGATGTCTTGTGGGCTACATATTTGCCTCAGTTCAGACAAGCCCAGAGTGGTTGGGGACACCTCCCCAGGGAATGCAGCTCACCCTGTGGCCCTTTGCTCACATATATCCCTGAGGCCATTTCCTATTCAGCTAAGCTGCTAGCCCTACACTTCAGCGCAATGCAAGGAAAATCCTGTCCGGGCGCCTGGGAGGCTCAGTCGGTTAAGCCTTGGACCCTTGATTTCAGATCGGCTCATGATCTTAGGGTCATGATCTCAGGGTTGTGAGATTGAGTCCATAGTTGGGTCCTATGTGGGGTCCCATGTTGGACTTTATACTCTCCCTCTGCCCCTCCCCCAGCTCGTGTGTGCATGCACATGCTCTGTCTCTTCTAAAATAAATGAATCTTTTTGTTGTTGTTGTTAGAAAAAGGATAAACCTCCTGAATCTGAAGTAGGAAGAACCTTATACAAGAAAATACTATTAGTGGTATATCTTAAATTAATTTACCCAGTCCTTTGGTTGGGATCTGGGCTTTAATTCTTTAACTCTGGAGTGGAATTTCTGTAATCACTCCGCATCATCTCTATTCCCAGAATAGAGCAAGACATGACTTCTGCAACATGTCCATCAGAAAGATTCAAGAGCATTCTTGCAGACTCTGCTCTGGCCTCGTGAGGTGACCAGTGGGCCTGACTATCCTCCAGACCCTGGCCTGTAGCCCTATAGGCACATATGGGGCCATGTGCCTGATTTTGAAGTAAATATCATAGGTGATCCACATGAAGACCAATATAGAAAGAGCAGGAGATGCCCCCTATGACCTGAGGGGGGTGTTCATCCTACGTGAGTCATATACTTCTCCCCTTTGCTCTCCTAGTCCTTTCCCTTCCCTCACAGGGGAAGAGTCCTTGTGCCAAACTGAAGCTGGTTTAGGGTATGGGGTTCATGTAAACCCAGGGGTAGAAGTACGTCAGATCTCCACTTCTGTGTCAGAAGGGCAGTGAGCTTCTTTACCTAGTTCTCCGACTGTTTGCTCCGGAGTAGCCAGGAGGATGGACCTGCTCTGGAGTGACCATCACACCTTGTGTCCTAGGATGAGATGAAATGTTCCCCAGACAGAACAGCCACATGTGGGAATGTGAACTGCTGGAGTGGATGGAGCACAGAGCACACAACCCAGCAGGGAAGTCACAGCTCCAAGACTAAGTGCTCCCCATTGGGGATGCATTCTGGGTGGGGTCTGCTTAATTCACGTTTGCCTTCCCTTCTTATCAGAATCTTGACTGTATTGGTACCAATTTCTCGCAGATCAAATCTCTATTTCTAACAACTTTAACTCAAAGTATCTGAAAATCTCAAGAGAATGAGTTAAGAAGGAGCCAAACCCATACTATGGAATGAGAAAAAAACCTCCACGTTTTATCGGGCCTATTCATGCACACCTTCAAGTACTATCTGTGTAGTGATTTTTTTTTTTCTGTGTAGTGATTCTAATACGAAGTTCCTCAACAAGTGTGATTAAGAAAATCACCTCTATGAAGGTCCCTCTTAGATTTATCTTCTCTCAGCCACATTCTGCTGGTCCACTTCTGCAGGCACCTGGCTTTCTCGTCCCATGCCGATGTGTGCTAGAACACAGCCTCCTTTGTTATGTTCTTTTAGTAATTTTCAGAAAGTCCTTGATTTCCAATTCCAGTTGCTAATATGTCACCATACATATTTTGTGTTTCTTGTCTGTATTTCCTTACGGGCTTGCTTTCCTCTCTCGGCTTTGCCCACCTCAGCTAAAAACTCGATAGAGTGGCCTGGGACAGGTGGGTCGCCTCTGGCTCAAGTTTTGCCCATGTGTCTTCCCCCAAATGCCCTTACCTGTCCCATTATAAAGGTTCTGTGTTTCTTATATTATTTATCTTGGAAGAGTTCTTTAAAGTCTGTCTTTTACTTATTTGTATTCCTGTTTGTAGAATAACTTCTAGATTCACTTCTGATAGGATAGGAGAGCCATGTCCTCCCATCTTTGGACATAAACCATCTTTCAAAGATGGAGGTGGAAGCAGCTCAAGGCTTTAACATTTAACTAGTTCACGTCTGTTGATAGACAACCAAGGTAGGAATCATTGATTGGCCACCCCCGTCTTCATGGGCCCACTTGAACAGGCTCAACATCCAGCCAATTTGCTGATTTTTGAGGGACTAAATCTGAAATCACAGCTTCCCACTTCACCTGTGAGCCTCCCTGACGAGGCTTTCAAAATCTGTGGGCTGTCCTGGCACCCGCGGATCTTCCCATCTTCCCCAGGGCTGCTGTCCTTGTAGAGGGGCATCTTGCCAAGAAGAAAGCCTTTATCTAGTCCAAGGGAAGCAAAATGCCTCCCCTTCAGCCCCACTGCTTCATCTCCTGGAAAAAGAGTGAATTTTTATCAAAACCACCAGCAGCAAGTTTTGAATGGATAATCAGCAACAGAAAATAAAAATAGGTAATTATTCCAAATAAAAGGACCACCACGGAGTTGCTGGCTGCAGACCTGTGTTTGCCTGTGCATTGTTCAGTCTGGAGAGCCTGTATGTGCCAAGAAGCCTGGGTCTCTTTTCCTCGGACCTGCATGAGGTGGGGGCACTGGGACACAGTCTGTTCCCTTGGCTCTGCTGTGTGGAGCTTCTGAGCAGAGAGGTAGCCAGGAAACTTAGATCTAGAGCTATATATCCTTGGGTTCTTTCTGAAGTAAACACTGGGCATTTAGATGGGAGAGTGAGGCAGAAAACAGAGAAACTTGGAAAGAAAAAGTTCAAAGAAATAGTCTGTACAAAGGGCTAGCATACAGTCCAGATTTCTTCAAGTTTTGCGCTGGATTTTTGTGTCTGTGTTGAATGCAGCTCGAAAGGAAGAGGCTGAATTAGGACACAAAAGAGCTACTGTTTTCTGGCACTGCTGAGACTGACAATGATTAAATAGAATAAAAATATACAGCGTTGCAGAGGGTGAGGGGGTCTAGCGTACTCGTACACAGCTTGTGTGAAAACTATTCGTCGTAACCTCTTCACAGACTACATCGGAAACTTTAAAAATGTTCATTGCTTTGACCTGCTTCTAGGGATTTATACGAAGGGAATTATTAGTCAAGTGCCGGGATATATATATACACAAATGTTCATTAAAGTGTTTTTTTTTTAATAAAAACAACAACAAAAGTTAACCAACTGAAGTGTGAATCATTTAAGGCTGTGGAGCAAATAATAGTATTACACCCATGTGATGACACGGCACAGCCACTGAGATGATACTGAACAGTATGTGAACATTGCAATGAACATACCATGAACATCATGAAATTGTTAATATGAAAACCTGATAATCTGTTACAGAGAGCATAGTGTGATTTCATGGTGTAATGTAAATTATAAATCTATAGGAAATAAAAAGACAAGCTCCAAAAAGACTATCAGGAGAAAAAATGATCCCCCCCCCCATGATTGGGTTAACACAAATCAAAGCAAGTTGGTATTAACACCCCTTTATCATCAAAGAGATGACACAAGATTTTTTCCTTTCCTTTTTTCCCCCTTCTCTGTATTTTCTATTTGTCCACATAACCATGTATTATTCGCATACTAAAACAACGAAGGCTAAAATAAAACGGGTAAAATGTCAACCTGAATTTGAATACTCTTTCCTTAAAAGAAGAAATCGACAGTGATTTGATTGACCTTTGTTTTAAAAGTGAATTCTTTATAAATATAAGGTTTTTTTAGTTTAGGACCCTTTGAGTTTCTCCCAGTTCCTCCCAAGCTACAGTTTGGAAATGCCAGCTGCCATCTGTTCAAGTATTGACCTAGATCATCAGGGAAGAAAATTTGTGCTCAGAAAAGACATACAGAAGAGAATTCTGAGACTGAAAAATACAGTCAAAGCAACAAAACAAGTTGCTCTTCCTGAGAGAAAACCTAGGGGCTCAGGCTGCTGGCTCCTGCTTCCTTCCAAGCTTGATGTTACCTTTGTAATCCTTGCCACAGAGAAGCAGGCGATAGGAGGGATAGAATTGTGTATATATATCTTCGCCTGTATTCTTTTGCAATGAAAAAAAAAAAACTATCCTGTTTTCCTGTTTCTATAAAGACACACTTGAAGAGGCTGTTCCTGTTCTGTTGGAGTGTGATTCAAAATATTTAATAACTAATTCAGCCCTGAGTATGAGCTCCTCAGAATGAACGCTGGTCCTTAAAGAAAAAAGGTGCTCGTGAGTACATTTGCATGCCGATGGAATACTAGGGGAGCTCAGGTGTATTCACGTAATTTCCAATTAAATCATTTGGTTTGGAAGAACATTTTGTGTTTTTTCTCTTTTGTAGCAGGAGAATCTACAGTCTTGTGATACACCTGCGAAGGCGATGCGTCACTTAGAATGCTGATTGATCTCTGCTCCTCCTTCTAGTGGCCCTTTAGCGTGAGGATGATGGTCTGATGGAGTTACCAGCATCTTGCATTCTTGCAGAAGATGGTTGGAACCTCAGTTATGGCCTTCATCAACTACGTGTTCTTGAGAACATTATTTGAACATTTGAGGCTTAGTGTCCTAAAGTACAAAGTGGAGATAAAATTATTTCTCTTGCCCCACTGTAGCACCGTTGAGATAATATAAGGCTTGCAAGAGGCCTGCATGTCCAGCAAGAACAGATACATAACCAGTGGTAGCTCTTCCTGTAAATGCCGTTGATAAAACAAAGTTAAAATAAAGCTTTTAGATGGAAGCCTGCTTCACTTGCAGGCGGTTTTTTGAATATGAAATAATCTAGAACACAAGCTAATTCTGCAGCCAGTGCAAATATTAATTAGCAGTCTAGCAAGAAGCGGGTCACAATGCTGAATGTCAATGTGCTAAAATGTCTCCTAGTTACAAGACAGTAGCACCTTGCTAATTTGTCATTAAGGGGCCCCTGGAGCTGAGAGAGATGACAAAAATCTGTGTGAAGAAGAAATTCTCACTGACTAAATCAGGCTTCTGCAGTTCTGTAAAAATGTGCTACTTTTGTAAGTTTTGCTTTGCAGTTTTTAATGATATCCGTATATATGACAAGGTCTTCTGCAGGTGAAAATTTACCTCTTCAAATGAAGGAAGTTTGGCAATTCTTTTTTTTTTTTTTTCATCTTACATGACACAATCTTCTCACTGTGGACCTGAAATTAGAGACTTGTCCAAATTTAAATTTCTTGCTGAATTTTCCTTCAACCACCTAAAAGTTTTTCAACAGACTCTATCTTCAAAATCAAGCCATTCTATTGCATTATCATTAGGCACTGTCAAGGTTCCTTGGCATTTCCATATGGATACGAGGGAGTTTCACAGGTTCAACCCAATGAGAAAATTAGGGTGATCCTTTTCAAATGGGGACTTTGTGTTGAAAAAGCCAACCTTTTGAACTCAGATAAGCCTGTCTTTGATTTCTAATTCCAAAGAGAGTGTGTCGCCTATGGCCATGTAGGTGAAGCTGGAACGATTTTTCCTGCCTGACGGGGGTCTGTGGAGAAGTATGTGATATGCTGGAACACAGGAGATACTCAGTCAATATTGCCAGAAAAAAAAAAAAAAAAAAAAAAAAAAAAAAAAAAAAAAAAAAAAAAAAAAAAAAAAAAAAAAAGCTTGAGTACCAAATTCTAGTCTCAATTCCAACCGTTTGGCCCCAACAAATATTTAGAGATATTTGGAACTCTCGCGTGTTTTCTATAAGGACCTAGTAAAAGCAGGGAGGCACTTGTTTTTACAACAGCAGCTAGTGAGAATTGAGAGTACCAGGGATTTGCACCATCTTCTAAGGGTTCTGGTGTGCAAAACTCATCCTAAGTGCTCTCCGCAGTTAGAGGTTGTCTATCTTTCTTTCTTTCTTTCTTTCTTTCTTTCTTTCTTTCTTTCTTTCTTTCTTTCTTTCTTTCTTTCTTTCTTCTTTCTTTCTTTCTTTCTTTCTTTCTTTCTTTCTTTCTTCTTTCTTTTTTTTCCTATTTATTTATTAGAGTGAGAGAGAGCAGGGTGGAGCAGAGGGAGGGAGAGAAAATCCCAAGCAGACTCCTCACTGACCGCAGAGCCAGCGTGGGGCTGGATCCCACAGCCCTGAGATCATGACCTGAGCTGAAATCAAGAGTCAGATGCCCCACTGACCGAGCCACCCAGGCTCCCCAACACAATTAGCATTTTTTAAATTTACAATTAGCATTTTTGAACTGAAGTGTTCTTCAGGGTGTCTGGCCGCTTCACAGGCACTGGGTGATCCAGCGTGAAACCCTGGAGGGCTGCCCAGGGTCCCACGCCATCGGCTTCTTTTTGTTAACAGGGATCGTTCTCCGAGCAGAGTCCACATTTCAGGCAGGAGGTGGGCCAGGGCAGTGCCGGCGAGGCCAGGTTCAGCAAATCAGCCCCAGCCCAGGAGCCGGGCTCTGGGCTCTGTCTGGGCCTTACCTGCTGCGGGCTGTGGAGCGGGCGGATAGTCTTACGTCTCCTTCCCCTTCCTCCAGGTCTCTGCTAGACGCCACCACATTACAGAGGCCTACCTTTGGATACTCTAAAAACCAGCCCACCCCTCCCTCGCCACTCCTGGAGATTCTTTCTCCTTTCTTCATAACATTTAATACCCCCTCACATGCTCCATAATTCTGATTATTTACTGCCTGCCCTCTCACTCCAGCCCCAAGCTGAAGGCCAGGGACTTTATTTTTGTTGTTGCAGCAGAATTTGGGGTGTCCAGAGCAGCCAGGAAATGAACATCTGTTGACGAACAGAATGAGTGAGTCTCCTAGAATCTTCCAGGTTTCACGGAGCACGGCCATCTGGGCTTAGCAGCTGGGCCAAGGGTGGCACGAGGGGAGGTAGGAGGCGAGGAAGTTGGGACCAGGTCCGACTGGGCTGCTGGGCTGACCGCGGGCACTGAGAGCCAGGAATCCAAGTAGCATGTTCCTGTGTAGGGGTTGGTGGTGGGAAGAAGCTTCTGTTTGACCCGTGCCAGTGTCAACACCCAGGCAGCCTAGTCCAAGGTGGGATGCAGGGCATGACATTCGTAGCAAAGGCATCAGAAACTTTGGTCTATTTGGGGTGAAGGTACATGACTGGGGTCTGGAACATGAAAAGAGCTAGGAAGGGAGTCAGGAGCCAGCCAGCAAGGCCGGGATGGTAGGGAGGTGGCAGGGATGGGGAGTCCCAGTGCTAGGGGGCCCCCTGGAAAGGGTGGGTGCAAGAGCGTGGCAGGCCACCCTGCGTCCCTGCGGCCTAGGTTCTGGGTCTGGGCAGACGCCTCTGCTCCCAGGTCCAGACCACACTCTGGTAGGGCGCAGCGGGCTCCTGCGGTTCCTTCCCCGGGGTGGGGGGGTGGGGGGTGCTGGGATTCCGCAGGTGCTGGAAGGCAGCACCTGTAGCCAGCGACGCTGGGGAAGGCAGGGCTGACACCTCTCGCTGCAGCCTAACAGATTACCTTCTGGAGGTTTCTCCAGCTTCTGTTTATGGTATTTACCTTCTGTTCCTTTTGGTTTGTTTGTTTGTTTAAAGGGAGATGAAATAACCTCACACAACATCGTGCCACTTGAAAATAAAACGAAATGTTGAGATTGTTTTTACAAGGAGATAATGAGGAAAACAAACACCTCTGTCTCCTGCCCACCTCTCTCAGGTGGGCCTGCTGTCACAATTCTCCTGCCGGCGCAGCCCCACTGCTGAGCGTGCGTCCTGCTTTCTCCAGCACAGACACTGTCACAAACGCCGGTGGCTCGCTCAGCCCTCTCCTCCAAGAGGCCCCCCGGGCAACCTCGGCCCACATCCAGCGGCCCCCCTGCGACTGCCAGCCGGCCCTCTGCCCGCCTGACTCCCAGGGACATTCGTCCTCCCGATCGTCGTGCCGGGTCGTACCATGCTTACCCATTGCCCTGCTCTCTGCTCTGCCCAGACCAGCAGCCTGCTTGGCACCTCCATGCCGCGATCTCCAGAGGGAGCATCTCACGTTTCAAAACTGAAGTTCCGTCTCTCCAGTCCTGGTTTATTTCAGTGACTGACACCGATATCTGTCCTGGGAGATCTCATTTCGGTTAGCAACTACTTCCTCTCGAAAACCACCCCAAAGCCAAGGAGGCCTTATTCCCAAACAACATGTGCAAGCAAGCCCATGGGCATCGTCTTAACCTGGCGGGTTCAATAATAAAACACAGACTGTCCTACTGACCCAACACCTGACATAAGGGTGGTGGGGGACCCCTGGCCTCCTCTCTGCTACCTTCCTGCTGAGCAGGACATGTCAGTGACTTACCAAGCATGGTTGCTAGAGGGATTTGTTTCCAGCACATAATGAACCATGTTCCTGGGATGACCTTGTTGAAAGCAAACAAGCAAACAAACAAAAAAAATACCATCACTTACAATTTTTAGAGATATTTTTCCAGCAATATATAGGAATCATTTTCTAATGGCATCAATAATCCCTTAGGAAATCCCTAAGGGGGGGACCCAGAGGTGTGAGTGCGAAAGAGGAACCCAGGAGAAGTGGAGCTGTGCAAGACACTATCACCTGGAGGACAGCTGCTAACAGGGTAATTATGAAATTCAGCATTCAAGGCCACACCAAGCACAAGGCCACACAAAGGCAAGGTCCCGGCCACTGTGGGAGAGCTGATAAATCTGCCCCCTTGCCTGTGATTTTAAATGACCTCACCTTAGCATAAGAGTAACTAGAATATGCTCACTCCCCAGTGAGCTACAAGGAAAACTATCTGGCTCAAGCCTTAGTTCCAGGTTGAAGGTAGAAGAAATCTTCTCTGAGAATCCAGAACCTCAAGTGGAGCCTCGCGGTCGTGTAGAGACTAAATTCATACTTCTTGTGTAGTCGGAGAAATTTTAACCCCAGGTGGAGGGTCTCCAGGCACCTGATGGAAGCAAATACAATTCCTCCCTGAAGGAGCTCACCTGGCTAGAAGGCTGGATCATCAGGACCCACTCCAGACCTGCTCAGTTACAATCCTTAAACATATTTGCACCCTGAAATCCTGCCTCTCAAATTCCAGAACAGGAACTCAGACTGAATCATGAAACACACAAGGAATCAAGGCACCATGAGGAAGTGTGAACAGAAACAGGAGACAAGAGATGCCCAGTTGGTGAAGCGACTGCCTCGGGCTCAGGTCATGATCTCAGAGTCTTGGGATCAAGTCCTGCAGAAGACTTCCTGCCCAGGAGGAGTCTGCTTCTCTGTCTCCTTCCGCCCCTCCCCAGCTCATGCTCTTTCTCTCTTTCTTTCTCTCTCTCTCTCTCAAATAAATAAAATCTTTAAAAGGGAAAAGAAGAAATGAGAAACAATAGAATCACACCACAAAGATATCAGATGTTGCTGTAATCAGATAACATTAGAACATTACTTCTGAAAATTTATGAGTCATCTGGTAATATTTTGATTTGATAAATGAAATTCTAACTCTGATGCTGGATGGGCTGAAGCTCCGAGAAGAAGGGGATACTCAGGACCCTCAGTTAGAGGGCTCTTGGCTTTGCACAAGAAAGAATTATTTTTTAAAATTATTTATTTGTTTGTTTGTTTTATTGAGGTTCGATTTGCCAACATACAGTATAACATCCAGTGCTTATCCCATCAAGTGTGCACAAGAAAGAATTCAAGAGCAAGCCATTGAGAGAAAGGGACAAAGATTTATTAAGTATGGAAGCAGGAAAGGAGCTACTGTACAAAGCTGAGGCCTCTCCTTCCAGATGGAGAATATGACCCCATACCCTTACCTCAAATGAAGGGTTTTATAGTTTTGTTTTTTTTTTTTTTTTTTAGCTAACCATAAAGAGAGGGGGCTTACTCTCTAACTTTGGGTTTATCATTTCTATTGGGCAGTTAGTTTTTCCATTCTTTTAAGGTTGTACAGTTACCCGCAGGGAGCAATTGTAATACTATCCAGCCTTTGCAGCATTTATTGCACAAGGCAGTGGGGTCTCGTGGTCTTCCAAGAGTTGGATCTTGTGACTCTTTATGACTTGTTCACTTTTAGGTTAAAGATCAGCCTAACACTGAGATGGCTTTACCCTGGACGGCTGGTCTCCTGAGTCTCCCTTCTCTCCTGCCTCAACTCTGTAAGTCTGACTTGGTCTTGATATTTTGCATTTCTAAAACACCCTGAGGCATTGTCATTGCTACTGATCTGTGTGGACCATGCATTAAAGTTTTGGTATCCTGTTTAATAGGCTCTGTAATTTTCCATTGTTGCCATAAAAAAGTATCACAATTTAGGGGCTGGAAACAACACAAGTTTCTTATCTCACAGCTCTGTACTTAGAAGCCTGAGTTGGCTCAGCTGAGTTCTTGGCTCCAGGTTTTAGGAATCCAGAATTAAGGTGTCAGCTGACCAGGCCTTCATGAAAACTCTCTGGGGAGAACCCACTTCCTAGCCCATTCATGTTGTTGGCAAAATCTTGTTCTTTGCCATTGTAAGACTAGGGTCTATTTCCTTCCCAACTGCTAAGTGGGGCCACCATTTACGCCAAGAGGCCCCTTTTTGGTCATCTTAAGGGTGTGCCTGCATCTCAGAGTCAACAAAGTTATGTTGAATTCTTCTTGCACTTGGCATGGCTGATTTCCTCTCTGCTGCATTTTTTTTTCTTCCTCCGGGATAATTTACCTTTGAAGGCCTCCTGTGATTAAATCACATGCTTCTGGGTAATCCAAGCTAATCTCCCTATCTTAAAGTCAGTTATATCTGCAAAGTCACCTTTACCATTTAGAGCTATATATTTGTAAATTCCAGGGATTGGGGCATGGACCTCTTGATGGGGATAGGAGCATGTCCTACATTGCATGTATTAAGGGATATTAATTAGGAAAGCTTGATAATATTTTCAAAAACAAGAGTGAAAGATAATTAAGAACATTGATTAAAGAAATAAGTGAAATATTGGAAAGAATAGATGGAAGATTGGACACTGTGGAAGAACTGGTGACATAACATGGGATGTGATGGAGAGCGATAAATGGGTGATACAGATAAGGTGAACTTAACACACATGCAGAAGAGATCAAAATTGTTAATTTATGCCAAACTAGTGTTCCTGAAGGAGATAATAGTGAGAACGATGGATGAAGAGATATCGAAGGATATAATGCAGCAAAAATTTCCAGAATTGTTAAAAGAAGTCAGTGCTCAGATCCGGAAATCTCAGTAAATCACAGGTAGGTTGAATTCTAAAGAAACCCTGACATAATACGACACAACGGCACTGGGAAAAACAAAAATGAAGACCGAAAACAGATCTTTGAAACAAAAAGAAAAAAAATTATATTTATCAGTATGTTACTTTGATTAACATCTGATTCCTTAGAACTGCCATGGAAGCTGAAAAATAAGATTTTTCAATCTATTGAAGGAACATACACGACAAGGTAAAATTTTATATATGTGTATGTGTAATTATTATAAGTTTTACATATAATTATTAAATTTAATCATGAATCATTTATTATAGGCAATATTTAAGTTATATAGTGACAAGTATATTACTATGCTATATTATATAATTTATAATATATTTATAATATATATTATGTTTATAATATAATATTTCTGGAGGATGGACTTTGGGAAGAAGGAAAGCTATCACCAATGGAAGGTCTGAGAATCATGAAAGATCAAGCAAAGAGAGTAGAAAATATGTAGAAGAATCTAGACAATCCTAAATTGGTTCCTAGAGTAATAATGCAGTAATAACCCTGCTAAAGACACAAGAATAAAACTAAAATCAGTGACAATCATAGCTTAGAAGTCAGGAGATAGGCAAAGAAAACAAATGTTTTAAGATCTCTGTATTACTAATGGGGTGGGTAAAGTTATTTATCGTATTTCAGGTTCCAAGGAATTAAGTATATGTCAAATTGTCTGTGATAACCACTGAAGAATGACAGAGTTCATACACTCCAAAGTTTTGGAGAAGACAAAATCAACATAGAGCACACAACCAGATGGTAGGAACAAGTACATGCATATATGTGTGTGTAATAATAATATATTTGTAAATGAACTAAAATATCCACTTAAGATGCAGCTGAGTGGCTCAGCGGTTGAGCATCTCCCTTTGGCTCAGGGCGTGATCCCGGGTTTCCAGGATCGAGTCCTGTACCAGGCTCCCTGAGAGGAGCCTGCTTCTCCCTCTGCCTGTGTCTCTGCCTCTCTGTATGTGTCTCTCATGAATAAATAAATAAAATTTCTGAAAAAAAAAACAGTTAAAAGAGAAAGACAACCAGAATTAGTTAAAATAGTTTTTCTATATAGATGTATGTACTGTTTATAAGGCACACTTCTGAAGCAAAGCAATACAGAAAGGTTTGAAGTAGAGGCGAATACTAACCCAAAGAAAGATGTGATTGCTATATTATGTCAGATGCATTAGACTTTAAGGCAGAAAGCAGTACATGAAAGGAAGTGCAATCTATAGTGGACTCTTGAACAATACGGGTTTGAGCTGTGTGGGTTTACTTACATGTGAATTTTTGGATTAGTTTTTTTTTTTAATAAATACAGTATAGTTCTATACATATATTGTCTCCTGCTTATGATTTTCCTGATAACATTTTCTTTTCTCTAGCTTACTTTATTGTAAGAATACAGTATATAATACATATAATGTACAAAATATGTGTTAATCTACTACTTGTGTTATTGGTAACAATAGGCTACTAGTAGTTAAGTTTTGTGGGAGTCAAAAGTTATATGTTGGTTTTTGACTGCGTGGGGGTTGGCACCCCTAACTTCTGCAATGTTCAAGGGCCAAGTGTACTTAAAATGTACCATAAAAATATAAAATTATAAAACATATAAAAATTCTGAAATTTATATGGGATAGTAAATGGCAAAAAAAAAAAATCCAAGGAACTAAAGAAGAACAACTTGGCAATGCTAGGGTATGGGGAATAAAGGGTGGCTTCCTTATGACTTATTGAGACTTCTGATGCTATGGTACGTAGGAGGCAGAGGAGGGGAGTAGGGCATTGCTTCAATGATAGACCAATTAACCAAAGAGATAGAATAGAGAACCTTAATCAGCACTTAATTATAGAAACCTGATTTATGGCAGCACTAATGTTGCAGATTCATAGGGAAAGAGAACATTACTGTACACCTCTAAAAGAGAATAGAGGATAATATAGATAATATATTTATCATAGTAAAGTATAATTTTTAACAAGCCAAAAAATGAAAAACACAAAAAGCAAAACTATACCTCTTTAAAATTAAGAATCTCTCTTCTACTAAATATACATCAGAGAAAGAGGTTATGATTGTTTAAAAACTAGAAGATACTTTCCAAACATAAAATTAAGAAGCGGTCAATATGCAGAATGTATACACAATTGCTACATACCCATGTGAGAAAAGGGAACAAACTAATAAAAAAAAAAAGAGGGAGAAAAAGTTTGAATAGGCACTTGACAAAAAAAAGAAATTCAAATAACCAATAATATCGGGACTTCATCAAGATAAGAAGCTTTTGAACATCAAAGGAAATAGTCAATAAAACTAAAAGGCAATCTATGGAATGGGAGAAGATATTTGCAAATGTCTTAGTGTCCAATATCATGAAGAACTTATCAAACTTAACACCTGAAAAAACAAAAAAATCCAGTCAAGAAATGGGCAGAAGACACGAACAGATGTTTCTCCAAAGAAGACATACAGATGGACAATAGACACATGAAAAAATGTTCAACATCTCTTGGCCTCAAGGAGATACAGATCAAAACCACAATGAGATACCACCTCACACTGGTCAGAATGGTTAAAATTAACAACTCAGGAAACAATAGATGTTGGTGAGGATGCAGAGAAAGGGGAACTCTCTTACACTGTTGGTGGGAATGCAACTGGTGCAGCCACTCTGGAAAACAGTATGAAGCTTCCTCAAAAAGTTAAAAATATTAAAAAAAGTAAAAAATAGAACTACCCTATGATCCAGCAATTGCAATACTAGGTATTTATCCAAAGGATGTAAGCATAGTGATTTGGAGGGGTACATGCACCCCAATGTTTATAGCAGCAACATCCACAATAGCTAAAATATGGAAAGAGCCAGATGCCGATCAACAGATGAATGGATAAAGAGGATGTGGTCTGTATATACAATGGGATATTACTCAGCCACCAAAGAGAGTGAAATCTTGCCATTTGCCATGATTTGGATGGAACCAGAGGGTGTTATTCTAAGTGAAATAAGTCACTCAGAGAAGGACAAATGCCATATGATTTCACTCAACGTGGAATTTAAGAAACAAAATAGATGAATATAGAGGAAGGGAAGGAAAAATAAAATAAGATGAAAACAGAGAGGGAGGCAAACCATAAGAGACTCTTAACTATAGGAAACAAACTGAGGGTCACTGGAGGGGTGGGGAGGTGGGGGACAGGGTAACTAGGTGCTGAGTGCGAAGGACGGCCTGTGATGTGATGAGCACTGGGTGTTGTTTATAAGTGATGAAGCTTGGATTCTACCTCTGAAGCTAATAATACAGTATATATTAATTAATTTTAATTTAAATTAAAAAAATTAAATGCTCAGTTCCATTATTCAGGGAAATGGAAATGAAATATACAAAGCCAATGGGCTCCCAGGATTGGCAGCAATTTTAAAGACTGACAATATCAAGTGTTAGCAAAAATGTGAAATAATGGGATCGCCTGCATACAGCTGGTGGTGTTCTAAATAGGTTAAACCATTTGGGGAAATAATTAACATTGTCTAGATTCGTTGGAGATGAAACTAACCTATGACTCAGCAGCGGTCCACCAAGATGTTTGCCTTAACAAAAGAGATACGTCAATATATTTTGTGGAAAGTACAAGAACTGGCAAAACATTGAAAACAACACAAACGTCCTGTAGAAAAACAGCTAAGTTCATTTTGGAGGTATTCACAAAGTTGAATATTTGTGATTTAATGAATTTGAACTATACTCCAAAAATTAATGAACCTTAGGAACAAAATTTTAAAAAAGCAAGTTGTTAAAGAATCTATGAAAGAAAATATTACATAAAGTTTAAATTTTAACTAAGCATCATTTCTTAGGAATAAACAAGAATATGGCAAAATTGTAAAAAACACAAGAGATGATTGATCCTCATGCTTCCTTTAGGCACTTGCATTCATCCATATTTGTGCTTAATTTTGCAATTGTTTTTTCTTCATCTGGAAGGATTTCCTTTTTTGTGGTATCCTCCTGCTGACCACAAATTCTCTGTATCTGTTTGTCAGAACATGACTTTATTCCCAATGTTTATTTTGCCTTTATTTTTTTGAGGAGTATTTTTGTTAGGTATAGTATAATGTATTTAGAGGATTTTTCCCTCTGTTTTGTACTTTTCAAGAAGCAATTCTATTATATTTTGGTTTCTAGGTTTGCCATTGAAAAAGTCTACTGCTGCTTTCTTGAATGTAGTAAAATCATTTTCTCTAGCTTTTTTTTTTCTTTTAGATTTTGTTTATTTGAGAGAAAACATGCACAAGTAGGGAAAGAAAGGGGTAGAGGGAGAGGGACAAGCAGACTCCCTGCTGAGCCCAGTGTCCCAAGCAGGGTTGGATTCCAGGACCCTGAGATCATGACCTCAGCAGAAGTCAAGAGTCAGATGACTGAGCCACCGGGCGGTCCTTCTCTAGCTGTTTTTAAGAATTTCTCTGGGCAGCCCAGGTGGCTCCATTGTTTAGCGCCGCCTTCAGCCCACGGCGTAATCCTGGAGTCCCCGGATCAAGTCCCATGTTGGGCTCCCTGCATGGAGCCTGCTTCTCCCTCTGCCCGTGTCTCTGCCTCTCTCTCTCTCTCTCTCTGTCATGAATAAATAAATAAAAATCCTTAAAAAAAAATAAAAAACAAAGAATTTCTTGTTATCTTTGGTTTTCAGCAATTTGGCAATAGAAACTGAGTTTTGTTAGCTGTAGTTGTCTCTGAATTATCTCTGATCTGAGCTTATCAAGCTTATTGAACCTGTGAGTTTTTTATCTTTTTGGAGAACATTCTCTTTAACACTTTTGCTCTATTCTTTCCCTCTTCTTCTTGGATTTTAGACCACTTAACTCTGGTTTACACGCCTTATGTTCTCTTCCCTTAATTTCATTGTTTTTTCTTTCTCTGTGCTCTACCATGGCTTTCCTTCTCTCAGATGTGCTGCGTAAAATTAGAACATCAACCCTGAAGTTCTGCCTTTCTAGCCTGAAGACTCCATGAAGATATTTGAAATTTGGTTTTACCTTCTGTTGATGTAAAAGCCAAAGTTATCAGCTGCCTTGTGTTTAAAAACGTTGTCATTTTGAAAAAAATATCTATCTATCTATCTATCTATCTATCTATCTATCTATCTATTTATTTATTTCAGAGATAGAGCACAAGTGGGGGTAGGGGTGGGGTTGGGGAGTGGGACAAGCAGACTCCTCACTGAGCATGGAGCCTGACAGGCCTTAATCTTATGACCTTGAGATCGTGACCTAAGCCGAAATTAAGACTCAGACACTTAACCCCCTGAGCCACTCAGGTGCTCCAAGGTTGTCATATAGCCAAACTTGCTTTCATACGGGCGAACTGTATATATGTCAATACGTACATAGTAATTGGACTCGGGTTGTCTTCTCAAGTAAATTACATGCTTCGGAAGTACAAGGAGTGGTTGGATTTTAATTTAATCTCAAATCCCTGCTTGTCTCATAAAATATTGTGTAAGAGATGACATCATGATGCATTGTTGGAAAGAAAGAAGGTTATTTGTACACAAGATATTACAAACTTATGTATTGTGTGGTGATAGGAGACGATCCGGTAACAATAAGTATTGGCAAATATATGCAGAAGCACACAGATTTTGCAGCTAGGTGAGACTGATGGGCTCTGTATGAGAATATCACAGGTAGGTAACTTTTGATGGGCAAACCCTTACCGTTGGATTTGAGGAGAAGTTGTTTGACTTTGAAAAAGTAAGACTATTTGAGCCAAATAGCAAATACAAACAAGACCCTGTTATTCTCAATAGTCAAAATTATGTTACGGTTGGATAGTACAGAGGTTAAGAGGTTACTGTCCCCACAGAGGACAATAAAAACACACTGTATCACTGTACCCATCTAGGAAGCCACCCAGGACCATTACAGATTTGGAAGACTGGACATAAGTCTTATAGGCTTAAATTTCCATTTTGAGTGCAATTCTGAAGGAGAATGAGCACATTATCTGAATCCCTGGGCTCTTGTAACACAGCCTGTTCTGACTCCCCTTCGGTGTCTCTACCCACTCTCTGTTCCTGCTGCAGGTACCTCATCCCTAGTCCAGGCACTGAGTTCTGCAGTTTCCCTTCATACCCAATTTTTAACTTTTCCTCAGGAACTTTCATCTGTATCTCCAGCTTTATTACCACCCAGCACAGACTATGTGGAATCATGTGTCATGCCCAGATTTCTCCTCTGAGCATCATTCCATATATCCAAATGACAACTTGATGTCTCCATCTGGTATTTCAAAGGCAGCTCAAGTTCAACATTTAAAAAATTTGATTTCATGAGATGTTTACTTCAAACCCTATCAACTACTCTGTGGAATGGCAAGGATATCTATTGTCTTATAAAAGTGAGAATCTCCTACATTGAGAGGCAAATCCAGCCTGTGGCCTGTTGTGTGTGGCCCATCGGCTAAGAATGGTCTGAACATTTTTTAATGTTTTTTTTTAAATAAAAAGCAGAATAAAATAAAATAAGAGAATATGCAACAGAGTTCACGTGTGGCCGTCAAAGCCTACAATGTGAGAGAGCTTATGATCCAGACTTAGAGTGACATTTGACACTTGCTCTTCTTTCATGTGTTGTATCCAACTCACAGAATATTATCGATTTGCCTCAGGAGTGTTCCAGGAATCTTTTCAGTTTTGTTAATCATCACTGTGCCACAACAGGAGGGAATCCGACAATCTCTTCCCCGAACTGTCACAGTAGGATCATAATTATGGGTTGTTTCCCTGAGTCCACGCTAAGAGAGGAGAGCTTTTGTCCTCTGTCTGCTAAAAATCTTTGAGTTGCTTTGCACTGGTCTTCAAATAAACACAAAATCCATAGTGTGGTTTATAAGACACACTAAGGCCATTCCTATTTTCTGTGCTCCAGCCATACTGGCATTATTTCAGTAACCAAAACACATTCTCCTTCTTGCCACGGGACCTTTGCACAGATGGCTCACCCTGTGTCTGGAATGTCCTTCACTCCTCACCCCCTTCTCCCATGAAATGGTACTATTCTTCAAACCTCCCTTTCACTCAATAGTCTACATCTGTCCTCTCTGACCAGGCTCATTATTATTATTGTATATTTTCTTTTGTAGTACATAGAACCGATGCAGTTATATATATTATTTGTTTGACTTAGGGTTTAATTCCTTATTTCTTGCTTTTATTTTTTAAAATTTACATATAGTAAAATGAACTCTTTAAATGTGTAATTCTATGAGTTTTGACAAGTGCCTCAAACTATGTAGCCATAACTGGAATGAAGTTACAGAAGGGTTCCATTACCTGAAATAAATAGTCTAACACTACCCCTCCTACCCCACACTTCAACCCTGAAAACCATTGATCTGTTCTCCAGCCCTATCATTTTGCCTTTTCCAGAGAGGTCACTTAAGAGGAGTAATATCACACGTAGCCTCATCTCCCTCACTGAACATAATGCATTTGAAATGTAACCTTATTCCTGTGTCAGTAATTTGTTCATTTCTATTGCTGAGTAGTATTGACATGCTATATTTTATTTGTCCACTCACCTTAAAAGTCTTTTGTATTATTTCCATGTTTGGTGACTATTGATAAAGCCTCTGTAAACTTTTTATATCGATTCAACACTGTTTATTTTTATTTACTGAGGTCCTCTCTGACTTCTCTCTTTTTTAAAATTAATTTGTTTATTCATGAGAGACACAGAAAGAGAGAGAGGCAGAGACACAGGAAGAGGGAGAAGCAGGCTCCCTGCAGAGAGTCCAACATGGGACTTGATCCCGGATCTCCAGGATCATGCCTTGGGCTGAAGGCAGCGCTAAACCACTGAGCCACCCGGGCTGCCCCTTTCTGACTTCTCTCATCATTGTTTTGTACTTTTCAACCTATAGTAGTTGTCCATGTATTGTTAGGGTTAGTTCTTTTATTTTAGTGCTGTTAAAAATCATATTTAATTTTTTTAAAAAAAATTTCCAGGTGTCTACCACAAAAGGACAATTAACTTTTGTGTTCTCATCTTTTTTCCTGCAACTATTTTAAACTCATTCATTGGTTCAAAGATTATATTTGTAGGTTTTGTAGTATTTTCAATCATGTTGCCTTCTAAAAGAGATAATTTCATTTTTCCTTTTCAGGCTACAGACTTTTCCCTTTGTTCTCCCACTCCTTAGATTATCCAGTAAGATGCTGACTGAGAGTAATGAGAGTGGTCACCCTTGCCTTGTTCCTTATCTAAGGGGGGAGAGTATGAAATCTTTCACAATTAAGTATTAGCTATAAGTAGTTTATAGAAGCCCTTTTCCAAGTTAGGAACGTTCCATTTTATACCTAGTTTGCTGATATGTTGCATCATGGATAGATGTTGCATTTTTGTCAAATAATCATGTGATATTTCCTTTTTTTATTTTTTTATTTTTTATTTTTTTTAAAGATTTTATTTATTTATTCATGATAGTCACACAGAGAGAGAGACAGAGAAGCAGAGACATAGGCAGAGGGAGAAGCAGGCTCCATGCAGGGAGCCCGACGTGGGATTCGATCCCGGGTCTCCAGGATCGCGCCCCGGGCCAAAGGCAGGCGCCAAACCGCTGCGCCACCCAGGGATCCCAATATTTCCTTTTTTTAAAAAAAGATTTTATTTATTTATTTGAGAGAGAGAGACAGAAAGAGTGTGTGATTGGGGAGAGGGGCAAGCATACTCCATGTTGAGTGCAGAGCCTGATGTGGGGCTCGATCCCACCACCCGAGATCATGACCTGGGCTGAAATCATAAGTCAGCCACTCAACCAACTGAGCCACCCAGGTGCCCTGTGATATTTCTTTAGTCTGTTAATATGTGAATTACATTGATTCTTTTGAGTGTTCAGTCAGCCTTGCGTTCCAGACCAACCCATCTTGGTCATGATGTACTAATCCTTTGTATATATTGCTGGTGGCTTCAGTTTGCTAATTTTTATTTAATAATTTTTGTGTCTGGGTTCATGAGAGATGTTTGTAATGTTCTTATAATTTCTTTGTTCGGATTTGATATTAGGCAATGATGATCTCATGGAATAAGATGGGAAGAATTTCCTCCTCTGCCTTTTAGGAAAAAAATATAAAACTGATAGAACTTCTTTATTAAATGTTTGATGGACCTTTTCTGTTGAAAGGTTTTTTAACTACAGATTCAAATTATTTATTTGGTAGAGTCATATCTACCTGTTTCTTCAGAGAAGTTTGAGAATTTGTGACTTTTAAAGAATTGTTTCATTTTATGGAAGTTGTTGAATTCATGGTCACAGAACTGCTCATGGAATTCTATTAATATCCTTTGAGATCTTAAGTGTCTCTAGTTCTATTTCCTCTTCCATTCTTGAATTACACAATTTGTGTCTTCTCTCTTCTCATGGGCAGTCGGGTAGCACTTTATCAATTTTATTGAACTTTTCAAAGAATGAGCTTCTGATTTTATTGATTTTTTTCTCTATTGTTTTCACAGTTGGTGACTGCTGCTGAGTTCTGCAGTTCACTTCATCCTTGGGGAGACAAGGGAGGAAAAACATCTATGAAACTCACTCTGGCGGTGAGTTGTTATTCAACTTCTCACTTCAATTCTTCATCTATCTGATATTGCTTACTTTTCAGAGACCTCAAGAGCTTTTTGTATTCTGTGCAGAGTTTTCAGCAGTAATCAGCAGGAGAGCGAGGTCATAATGGGCTTACTTCCTCCTGGCTGGCAGTGGATGTTTGCGTGTGGTGGTGTTATTAATGCCTCTCTCTTCTGTACTGTGAGTTCACTGATGTCAGAAAGTTGATAAAGAAGAGAAGGTTGCATATTTTATTCTTTGTCAGCCCATCCTCTGTGTCTGGCAAAGCACCTGATGCATTAACACATGGCATTGATCATTTGTTAAGTCCCTCTTTCTCAATGTACATTGAATGCAGTATCTCTAGTTTACCATAAAAGTTATTAATGCATAGATTTTACACCTTATAAGATGGAATCTTAGAATCAAGGATGAATCATCTATTTTCCATTACTGCATGAGAAATTATTACCAGCATATTATCTGATAATACACATACATATTATCTCACAGCTTCTGTGGGTAAGGAGTTCAGGCATGGTTTAGTGAGGCAACCTGCATCAGGCTGTGACCAAATTTTCAGCTGTGCTGTGTTCTCATCTGGAGGTTCATCAGGAAAGAATCCATCTCTGTGCCCATTCAGGTTGTTGACAGAGTTTGTTTTCTCACGGTTGTACCATGGAGGCCCCTCAGCTGCTCACTGATTGATCTAGGGGCCACTGCAGTTCCCTGGCACTTGGTCCTCTCCATGGGCACTTCACAGCAGGCTGTTTGATTCTTCCAGGCCAGCAGAAGAATGTCTCTCTAGTCCACTAAGTCATAATCTTATATAAGTGATAAAATCATGGAGAGGTATCCTCTGACTTTGTTATATAGCATAACCTAATCACAATGGAGTAGAATCCTTTGCTATATTCTGTTGGTAAAAAGCAAGTCACTGGTCCTGTCCATGTTCAGGGGACATATCATGTTCATGATATTAGACATTGCCTCAGGGGGTGTGTACCAGGAAGGAAGTATAATATTTATTTGTCTCATGTGAGTGCTTAGATAACACTGGTAAAGTAACTCAGATTGAGAATGGAAGTAGAAATGTGTTGACTTTGACTTATTGTCATGTCTAGCTCCATGTTCACATACAACAGAGCAGTTCTATACAAAATATTCTTTGAATGAATAAGTACATTATTGAGTGAACACTTGGAACTTAACATTTGACACAGTGTAGCTCTGATTCTAGTCTTTGGTTAGAGAGGATCCAGAATAAAGCCTACGGATATTTTGACTTCATCTCGCTGTTCTAAAGATTCCCCCAAAACCTGGTGCACTGTGTGTTCAGGTTTCACAACATATAACACAGCTGGTGTTTGTAATTTCAAAGATGTACTCTCCAGCCTGGACCCAGAGTTGTACTCTCCACCCTGGCACAGTTGGGTCTCACAGAGCAAGAATCCAGTTTGTGATGGAATGCAGCATAAATGACCAGTGAATCCAGCCATTCGGCTGTTACTTCAGTGAAACCACTTGATTGATTTCCCCATAACACTTTGCATTTCCTAGTAAAGATCACATTGAATATGCTCAACTTATTGAAAATTACTGGCTAAGTGTCCTTGTGACACCATCACCATCAGTTGGGGAAACTGTAGAAAGCTGAACTACACAATCAAAGCTTACATCTATGAATTCCAAGTGTAATTCTCCATTTCATTTTGTTGACAGCACTCAGAACCTTGATGTCCTCTCCATATGTTATGTGTACAATGTCTGTGTTTTTTTTCAGGTTTTCCTACCGCATAAGTGGTGCACACCCACACAGAGAAGGCTAGGCTTCCTGAGTTTATGTTGAAATTTTTCTAGTTCAAATAAGATTTTCTACAGGTACTCGTAAGTGCTCTAAGTGCAGTAGCATAATCTTTAAAAGTTGGACTTCAGTGTCTTCAGCAGGAATGGATTTCCTTCCCAGATGAGGAGTACAGTTTAAGGGCGACAGGAGAGCCAGGGGCAGTGTGCTTATTTCCTGTCATTTTGGGTTGAGAAAAGATTGAATCCTCTAAAAATGTCTAAGGTCAACTGAGAAATAATGGATCTGAAATTTACAGAGATTATAGAGACTAAATGGAGTCAAGGTCCAGGACAGAGAGTAGAAGGTGATGGTGAATGTAGTGGTGGAAGAGTGAGGCACAGGTGAGTGGAGCGAGGAGGACCAGACGCCTGCAGATCAGCCTGTGTTCATGGACCAGAAAAGAGTAGGAGATAGGGCGAAAGCTTCCTTGCTTGCCATGCAGGACTCCTTGTTACCTGACCTTCCCAACCAGACTTTCCCATCTCTTGGTTCTTGATCCTTTCTGGGCCATATTAAGTGTCTTCCCTCTCCCTTAACATTAAAGCCAGTGTATGGGTGCCTGGGTGGCTCAGTCTACTTTCATCTCAGGCATGATTTCAGAGTCCTGGGATGGAGCCCCAAGTCGGGCTCCCTGCTCAGTGGGGAATCTGCTTTTTCCCTCTGCCTCTTCCCCGGCTCATGCCCTCTCTCTTTCTCTCAAATAAATAATAAATAAAATCTTAAAATAAAAACGCCCTATGCATGCTTACTGGCCTTTGCACATGGTTATTTCTAACTCTGCTCCTAATATACCCTTCTTTATTTTCTCTGGTTGAAGGTTATCATCTCCATGTAAAATGGAATTGGAAGATTATCTTCTCTGAGAACCACATGGTTTGGGCCCATTTCTTGGTGTACATCCATCAACAAAGCATAGACCCACTCTAGTGTTCTTGCTCATTTCCTCATCTGTCTTCCCTTCCACAGTGTTACAGACATAATAGGTTCTTCTTTCAATGTTTATTTATTGCATTCATTTTAGAGTCAAGACATTTTTGCAGGATTCAGTTGTGTGGAGGACAAAATAACACAGTTCTTGTATTTGAGACTTGACTGTAGTTGACCAGCTGACACATTGATGTGGGGATAGTGGATGATAGGTAATGAGAACTATCATTAGTGTGATACTTCACAAGTCACAGCCATTACTTCATTTGCTTCTCACAAGACATATGGATCAGATAACATTACCATTGCTTCACAAACGAGGGAACTGACATGCAAATGGGTTAAGAGGGTTTTCCGAGGACCACAATTATTATTCAATAGTCATAATTAGAAATTTAATTTTAGCCTTTCCACTCCAAATGTTATGCATTTTCCCTTCGACTCATGATGCCTTTGACCAAAATGAATGATGCAGATGACTTTTGTAGGAGTATCTTTGGAAATAGGGCTTGTTTTTGCTGCATTGGTTAGGGAAGGCTTCATGGAGAATGTACTAATTGAGATACCTCTGGAAAATAGAAAAAAAATTGATTAATGAAATAAAAGTGAAAAAACATTCTCTATATGGATGGAAGAGTGAACATCTTGCATTTGGGGCAGAAAATTGCAGACTGAAGGATAATTTCAGGAAGGTTTAAGTTCTCACTAGAATTTTAGTTAATCTTTTTTTAAAAAAGATTTTTTAAAGACCTGGGTGCACCTGTTTATGTCCCCTTTTTCCATGATCAAGCTGAGGTGAAGAAAGAACACGCAAGGCAGTTCATAAGATATCTGAAGGAGCGTAAGAGTAAAGTCTGCCTTCCAGTGGTTAAGAGGCTTGACCAAGGATACTGGGGAACGAACGTGCAAGCTATAGTGATGGCTCTGGAGTTGGAAAACGGGTTACACAAGCTCCTGCAAGACCTGCAGAACTTGGCTTCTCAGAAGAATGAAACTGATCTCTTAGAATTCCTGAAAAGGTTCATGGGTAAACAGAAGAGGAACATAAAATATCTGGAATACCAGCATAGCTATCAGAAGGAATTAGAAAGGCTGACTTCGAAGGAAGGCATCTCGGAACAATTTGGTGAAGCATCAGGCAGACAGGCTTAACATCTGAAGGCAGCACAGCAAGTCTTCCATCGTAGTTGTTCCCAAAAGCAGCTACTTAAAAATCTGGATCTCTATTTGACGGAAGACTGCTTTACTTTTAATAGTATCTCAATCTTCATTGTCGTACATGGAGATAAATTGGTTTTGCATTACAAAAAAAAATCTAAAATAAAAAAAAAGATTTTATTTATTTTTTTGACAGAGAGAGAGAGAGAGAGAGAACAAGCAAGGGGAGCAAGAGAGGGAGAAGCAGATTCACCACTGAGCAGGGAGCCAAATGCAGGGCTCGATCCCAGGACCCTGAAATTGTGACCTGAGCCAAAGACAGACACTTAACTAACTGAGCCACCCAGGCACCCCAGATTTTAGTTGATCTTAAAGACAAAAGTAGTAATGATTTTATAATTATAAAATAAAATAATAATGTGGTACATCAAAGGTCCCAATTTGGAGGTGATCTTCAGTGAGATGAATTAGTAAAGGTTCCTGAAGGCAAGATAACCCAACAGGAGACCTGACCACATTCATGTGTGATTGTCTCTGACACACAGAGTATGAGTAGTAAAATTATATTTAGAAAAGTGGCCATTATATTATATCCAGAGAATTCTTAATCCACTTTTAATATTTGACAAAAGATAATATTTAAGCAATAGAAAATGTGGTTTAGTGTTCTTTTTTTAAAAAATATTTTATTTATTTATTTGAGAGAGAGAGAGAGAGAGGCAGAGACACAGGCAGAGGGAGAAACAGGCTCCATGCAGGGAGCCCGATGTGGGACTCGATCTTGGGTCTCCAGGATCTCACCCTGGGCCAAAGGCAGGTGCTAAACTGCTGAGCCACCAGGCATCCCTAGTTTAGGGTTTTGATAAATCACCACAAATAATGTTTGAGTACCTATTAGACACCCAGCATTGTTCCAGCTGCTGAGAATGACACTGTGAACAATACAAAAATACCTTCATGAACTTCTGTTCTAGCATTAAATGTGCTCCCAATACATATATGAGGCACTTGGTGACTACCATTATTTTTTAGGAGGAGGGGGATGGTATGCAGGGCAAAAAGAGAAGCTGGTCATGAAAAGAAAATGCCTTGTTTTAGTAGTTTATGCCTGAGTGAATTGGGACGAAGCTATAAAAGGCTTTATAGTTGAAACTGTTTGAAGAAATTCAGTTGAATGGAAAAAAATTTGTTCCTGTGGGCAGCTGGATGAAAAGTTTGAGGTTTTGTTGTTGTTGAGAACACTGGTCATTCGCATCAAGCTATTCAGAATATTCTGGTCTCCCAAGGCAATGCCCAAGTGGGAAGCAGGTACTGGAGCAATTTTTTTTTCTAAATTTAAAATAAATCCAGAGGGTTTCGTGCCAAATAATCACCAGCTGCTGTGAGATCAATGTGTGTGGAATTATTAACAGGAAGCAAATTACTAACTACAACCTATGGAGAAAATTTGTCTCAGGCAAGAACTTTCTTTGAAGGATTGCACCCAGCATGAAAACATTTAATTTCCCCACAGTTACTCCACAGGGACCCACCAAGGGTGCCATTGGTAATAAACAAGAAGATGCTGGCTGCAAAGCTTTGGAATTACTAACCTGAAATACAGAGGGAAGTGTAGGAGAGAAAAAAGTGAATTTGATCAACAACACCTTCAAGTCTTTTTATAAGAATCCTCAGTTAAATTTTTAGTGAACAGGTACCTACATTTGATCCTTTGATCTAAGTTAACATCCTGTGCTTGCAAAGGCCTGTTTATTGTTATTTTTTGGATGAACCATACTTTACACTTAGGCAATGTTAGTACTGTGGGAGACCATAAGAACCATCTAAATAGAATTCATTATTTATCCAGAGACCTATGACTTTGTACTCAAAGGCCAGTTAGTGGCCTAGGAGGGAACTGGAACATAGATCTCCAGGGAGTCTTCATTGTTCATTCCACCTCATCAAAAAGGACTTAAGGACCCTGATGACGTCTCCCATCTCTAATTAATAAACCCGCAAAAACCTTACTGAAGAAAAAATGAGGACAGGCTGGATATCCATAATATCCATAGTCCTTTTCTGATTTCTTTCAGATGCTGGATCATATGGACGATGTTACAGAATTACCTGGTAATAAATGAAGAGCTATTGAGGAAAGGGAATAATACTCAGCTCTTCCACCATTCCTGTGAGTTTCTGTTTTGGGCCACAGCTCTCGGGCTAAGGACTGGAGAACAGGTCTTCTGACTATGGTTGGATGGAGGCCGCTTGCTCAGGAAGGTGGATGAGCTGTAGACTCAGGTTCAGCTTGTAATTCTACAATGTACTAATTGCCTAATCTTAAGCATGTTACTTAATCTTTGAGCTTTATTGTCCTTACTGGGATGAGTGGTGGGGGGAGGGCAACCTTTAAAGAACTCGAATTCTAAGTGGAGAGATAAAAACTAAAAAAACCAAATGCCAAATCCAGTATTAGACCTATATTTAGAAGGTTCGATATCATTGGTGACTACAGGTTATTAACAGGAGGACTTCTCTGAAATGAAGCTATGTGAGCTGAGGTTTGAAGAGTGGGTAACTTTTTATGGGAGAACTGGCATAGCTCTCTCTTCTAGAGAGGACACTTCATGACCAAAGTCAGGAGGTAGGGATGAATGGCAGCATCAAGTTCTGTAAGAGGCTCAAAGTGAGAGCTGATGTGTAGGAAGATGAGCGGCAGGCAATCTGATAGGCAAGTGGCAGATTATGGATGGCTTTGTTTTCTACACCATGAGTTTTGACTTTGCACCAAATTTCATAGAAAGATTGTGATAAGGCATAAACAATTTTGGGTTTCATAAAGTTTATGTTAGCAACAGTGTAGATGCTGCTGTTGCCAGAGGAATAGAGGTTGTAGAATAAATAGCGAGACGGTTGTTACTGTCTTCTTGGGTCAGTAAAGGATATCAGTCAGGACAAGACAGGTTATACCATGACAAGAAAGGAAGCACAAATTCCAGGGGTGTAAAACACTGAAGGTTTATTTCCTGCCCATACTAGCTATTCATCTCAGGCCATCTGAGTACTCTCATCTATCTAGGGGCTGCTATGTCAACCTCTTTCTGGATTATTGTTAGCAGCCATGGTAGGGAAAAAGGAAGCATGTCCAAGTATGCATAACTTCTAAAGCTTCTGCTAGGGATACACGTCATTTCTCAACACCTCATAAGATGAAACAAGCCAGAAGGCTCCACCTGAACTCAGTGTGATAGGTAGATATAATCTTCCAGTAAGAATGGAAATTGGAATTGGTGATGATTGATACAGTCTATTGATAAGATGGTGATGTTGTGGAGACTTCTATACTATTACGTAGACAACCATAAGAGGAGTCATTGATCTTATAAAACTTGTGCTGTGGTTATCTTCTCATGTGATGGTAAGTCTTTTTTTTTAAGACTTTATTTATTTATTCATGAGAGACAGAGAGAGAGACAGAGATAGAGACAGACACAGAGGGAGAAGCAGGCTCCACGCAGGGAGCCAGATGTAGGACTCGATCCCGGGACTCTAGGATCACACCATTGGCCAAAGTCAGGTGCTAAACCGCTGAGCCATCCAGGGATCCCCTATTGGTAAGTCTTATAATAAAACTACTGAGCTGTATCTGCAGGTCTGAACATGTTGTGTGTGTTAAAAACAAATACTCAAACCAAAAGTTTATTTGCTTCCCTTTATCCCTTTATCCATCAACATTTCAGTTTTATTCCAAGAGGAAAGTTGGCAATAGATCCTGATTGTCTTTATTAAATAAGGATTTTACACCCATTCTGCTGGTGGCAAGGATTTCTTCCCCATACCTCTCTTGATGCCAGATAATTTTGGCCTCAATTCCTGGATTTGGTTTGTACTTTTCTGGCTATTTGACAAAGTATGTAGCTTCAAAAGATCTAGACAGCAAGATTACAGGGTGATTTTCTGGTGTCTTTGCAACCTTCCCATACTGATGGAAAAGGAGGATGTTCTCCAGAAGATTGATGTCCATGTCACCTGGTCTGTGGGATGGAGTAGATGGCAGGAGTTTTTCTATCTTCCCTTAATTGAGGATAAGTCCCCTAATTGAGATATAAGTTGACTCAGAATTAGATCCTCAGACTCAATTTCTGCAGGACACTTGGGGGCTGTTGAAGGTCAGAGTGTCACCTGCCAGCTTTCTACTTGCACGTTGGAATGAACAGTTTCCATTTTGAGCAGTGGTTATAAACACATAAGGGACTCATTTTTTTGCATCTGTCATGCACCTGTCCAATCTTACCTTTGCATAAATAAGAAACAGAGAGGATTGTTTTACATCTGGGGAGGAGGATGGGTTTCAGGAGTTTGAGTCAGGTGGTAGAGGGGATTGAAATGTCATAATGTCATAATTTGCATCAGAGTTGGTGACTACTGCACTAAATTCAAGGTAAGAAATCAGAAAAAACAAACAAACAAACAAACAAACAAACAAAACCTGGCCAGGCAGATTATGTAATAGTTTGGAAACAAAGCAGAAACAAAGTGTACTAGACTCTTCCTTTGCCAACTGCTAATCCTATTCTTATAGAGACTGATTTAAACTTAATCCTGTATTTTCTCTTCTTAAATTCTATAACATTTTCATTTTTTTCTATTTTTAATATCTTATTTTATTTAAATTTAATTAATTAACCTAATGTATCATTAGTTTCAGATGTAGAGTTTAGTTATTCATCAATTGCATATAATACTCAGTGTTCATTACATTATGTGCCCTCCTTCATGCCCATCATCCAATTACCCCATCCCCCCACTACCTCTCCTCCAGCAACCTTCAGGTTTTTTCCCCTAGAGTTAAGGGTCTCTTATGGTTTGCCTCCCTCTCTGATTTTGTCTTATTTTCCCCTCACTTCCCCTATGTTCCTGTGTTTCGTTTCTTAAATTCCACATATGAGTGAAGTCATGTGATAATTGTCTTTCTTTGATTGACTTATTTTGCTGAGAATAATACCCTCCACTTCCATCCATGTCATTGCAAATGTAAGATTTCATCCCTTTTGATGGATGAGTAATATTCCATTGTGCATACATACACCACATCTTTCCTATTCATTCATCTATCGATAGGCGTCTTGGCTACTGTGGACATCACTGCATAAACATTGGGGTGCAGGTACCCCTTCTAATCACAATATTTGTATCCTTTGGGTAAATACCTAGTCATCCAATTGCTGAGTCATAGGGTAGCTGTATTTTTAACTTTTTGAGGAACCTCATACCAGTCAGAATGGTAAAATTAACAATTCAGGAAACAACAAATGTTGGTGAGGATGCAAGAAAGAGGAACCCTCTTACACTGTTGGTGGGAACATAAGTTAGTACAGCCACTCTGGAAAACAGTATGGAGGTTCCTTAAATTCTATAACATTTTAAAATTATTGAAATAATGTTCAGGGTCCACTTCTGGGTTCTCTATTCTGTTCCATTGATCTATGTGTCTGTTTTTGTGCCAGTACCACACTGTCTTGATGACCACAGCTTTGTAGTACAACCTGAAATCTGGCATTGTGATGCCCCCAGATATGGTTTTCTTTTTTAAAATTCCTCTGGCTATTCGGGGTCTTTTCTGATTCCACACAAATCTTAAAATAATTTGTTCTAACTCTCTGAAGAAAGTCCATGGTATTTTGATAGGGATTGCATTAAACATGTAAATTGCTCTGGGTAACACTGACATTTTCACAATATTAATTCTGCCAATCCATGAGCATGGAATATTTTTCCATCTCTTTGTGTCTTCCTCAATTTCTTTCAGAAGTGTTCTATAGTTTTTAGGGTATAGATCCTTTACCTCTTTGGTTAGGTTTATTCCTAGGTATCTTAGGCTTTTGGGTGCAATTGTAAATGGGATTGACTCCTTAATTTCTCTTTATAGCAGAATGTCCACAATAGCCAAACTGTGGAAGGAGCCTCGGTGTCCATCGAAAGATGAATGGATAGAGAAGATGTGGTTTATGTATACAATGGAATATTACTCAGCCATTAGAAATGACAAATACCCACCATTTGCTTCCACATGGATGAACCTGGAGGGTATTATGCTGAGTGAAGTAAGTCAATCGGAGAAGGACAAACATTATATGTTCTCATTCATTTGGGGAATATAAATAATTGTGAAAGGGAATATAAGGGAAGGGAGAAGAAATGTGTGGGAAATATCAGAAAGGGAGATAGAACATAAAGACTCCTAACTCTGGGAAACGAACTAGGGGTGGTGGAAGGGGAGGTGGGTGGGGGGTGGGGGTGAATGGGTGATGGGCACTGAGGGGGGCACTTGACGGGATGAGCACTGGGTGTTATTCTGTATGTTGGCAAATTGAACACCAATAAAAAATAAATTTATTATAAAAAATAAAAAATAAAAAAATATTGAAATAATGCTCAATTTATTTTAATGTATTTCAATGGGTTTCTCTTTTTTCAATTTAAAGAGTCTGGAGTGGACACTACCAGCTTGGGGCTAGAGTGGAGAGAGAGGCAGCAAGGGCCATAGCCCCCTAGTGCCTTCAGCAGAAGGACATCAGGCGGCCTTTAAATATGCGAATAAGCAAATATTCGCCCTCTGTTCTTGGGATGAACACAGGAAATTAATGATGCTATGGATATTTGTGCTGTTTAGTAACTTATGTATTCAATTTAATAACCTATTTTATACACCTATTATGCATATTTCTTTTGGCAGGGCTTGGACAAATAGTTTTTTTTTTCTTTTTCAAAATGAGTATGTATAGACCTCTTTAAAGTTTTTTTTTTTTTAAGTCTTGTGGGTCTCACAGAACATATAAATATTGCTGGGTTTTATATAATAGTTTGGTATTTTTGTTAATTTGATTAGGTATGAAATTGTTTTATGATTATGGAAGGTTGTCTTTAATTTTAATGAGATGTTCACTATAGTATTTTGGATGAAGCATCATGATTCCTGAAATTTAGCTATGGTTTAGGAAAAAAAAAAGCTCAATTAAGAAAATATGGGATAATGTTAAACACACATGCATACACACTCATATTTCATTTGAGATTGTTGGGTTGATGAGTGTTTATGTTAGGTTTTCTATGCTGTGTAATCCATTACTACATATTTTGTGGATTAAAAAACCCTACACATTTATTATTTTATAGTTTTTATGAGTCAGAAATCTGGCCTCAGCCTGAGTCCTCTGCTTAGGGTTTCACAAGGCTACAATCAAGGCTTTGGATGGAGCACATTCTCATCAGCAGGTTTCACTAGAGGGGACTTTGATGCCGAGCTCACTCAGACTGTGTGCAGAATTCTTGTCCTTACAGCTGTGGTGTTCATGTCAGACTGCTTCTTTTTTTGTTTGTTTGTCTTTATTGAAGTTTGATTTGCCAACATATAGTATATGATTATTTAATATTGATCAAGTGCCCTCCTCAGAGCCTGTCACCCAGTTATCCCAATCCTCCACCCACTTTCCCTTCCTCAACCCTTTGTTCATTTCCCAGAGTTAGGAGTTTCTCATGTCAGATTGCTTCTTAAGAGAGAGTTATAAGTGGAAAGAGAAAGATTCTAACAAAACAGGCACCACACTCTTCCATGATCATCACATGCAATTAGGTATGTCACTTTTGGCATATTCCATTAATTAAAAGCAAGTCATAGCTCCTATCATACCCAAGAGGTCAGCATTACATAAGGGTCAATTCCAGGAATGAACACCATGGAAGTCACCTTAGAATCTGTTGATCACAGTGTTCATAGAAGGCTGAATATGAGAGACCCCTTTGTGGCCATATCTGAAATGAATATCTGGGGAACTGGGTAAGTAGCTAGAGGATACTTTAAGGGAGATTATAGCTCACTCTTCTACTCTTTCAACTTCTCTCTCTTTCTCTCTATATATACATTAATTATATATTATATAATAAATATAAAATTCAAATCAGGGGTAGTATTCTTAATATTTGAAAATATGTCTCAAAATCGAGTTATGCTGCAAAAGAGAAGTTTAGTCTTTGTAATTTTGGAATCATTTCAAGAAAGTGTTTTTCTTAAAAAAAAAACAAAAACCTTACCAATTAGAATTTGAAGACTACTAGGAATATTTTTGCACATACTTGAGTTTTACAGATGTTATATTAAGATACAAAAGTTTAGTGAAGAGTTTCGTTTTGTGATGGTTAATTTCATCTGCTGCTATCAACATGGCTAGGCCTGTGATTTAATCAAACCCTAGAACAGGAGTTGCTGTAAAGGTATTTTGTAGATGTAGCTTACATCTACAATCAGTTGACATAAAGATAAGGAGATTACTCTGGATACTATGATGGGACTCATCCAATCATTAAGAACTAGCATTGAGAAATTATGCTTCCATGAGCCAAGGGACACCCGGAGCCCCTAGAAGCCAGAAGATGCAAGAAGATATTCTTTCCTAGAAGCTGTAGAGGGAATATGGCCCTGCTGGCACCTTTATATTTGAATTCTGGTATAGTCAAATAATTTTCATAATCTGAATTCTGATAATTTGGAACTACAAGAGACTAGATTTCTGTTGTTTTAGACCACCAACTTTGTGGCAATTTATTGTGGCCACACAAGGAAAATAACAACAGTATTTTTTTAGCAGTCATGAACTGGATATGGGCTTATACTAGAGATACCTACTGAAAGAGGTAAGTTGGCATTTCGCTCTAACATTGAAAAATGATTTTGAACATGTCTGAGATGAACCCCGTAGGGCAGCACTTAACAATGAAATATTAGTGTCTCACACTACATGATGCTTAGTATATAACAAGTAAGAAAATTAGAGTTATGACCAGAACAATATCACAATTGTTGGGTATTGGAAGTTCCTTGAAAGGACATGGATATTTTCAACATTAATCATTCTAGAACCCTGGAAATTCAGGTATAAAAAATAAAGACATGGCAGTAAAAGTAAAGACCACCTTCATTTTCTGAATCCCAGACTTATTTGGGCTTTGTACGCCTAGTAGTTATGGGTGTCTTGGCACTGGATACATGCAAATAAGTTGTGAACTGGATAGATGTCCAAACTGTTAAGGCTTTGAGATGATTTTGTAATTCTTATTTAAGAGTAGTTTTAAGTTGTTATGTTTCATTTAGCTTTCACTATCTTTATTATTTCATCAAATTTTTCTAATGAGAACTGTCAGGTCCAGCTAAAGTGGGTAACAGACTGGATTTATCCCTACGTGGGAAACAACCATAAAAACTAGGAAACATATGTGAAATAGCTATTTCTATTCTATCAGGCAAGAAATGTAGTTATACTTGAGAGTTGGGAAACCAGTTAAGTGAGCTCCATGATTTCTCAAGATTAATACCTTGAGGGAGTTTCTAGCCTATGGTGCAGTGTAGAGGCTGGTGAAATCCCAGAGCAAAGAAGATGGAGTTCAGAGTTCAGGGACAATGCAGCATCTAGAGTTTGAAGGGCAGAGTACAGAAGAGGAAAGAACTGCAAAGAAAACTCCAGATATCTGCAGAGGGTCCCTCTTAAATATTAAACAGAATATTCTCAATGCATGTAAAGAAAACACCTGTGGCTAAGGCAAGAACCATACGAGGAAATTAGAGAAATAGAGCCCATCATAACACAGTACTGGGAATAGTGGCTATCCCATCTGCCAGATTAGAAATTCTCATAATTCATGGGATATTGGGCATTGTGTTCAGAACCATCATGTCTCATTAATGGGGAACAATTACCATTAGATTAAATATGCTTTGTTACAACTTGGCAAGTTTTAAAGATTAAAAAGTACTAACCTGTTTCCAAGTACTTTTAACTGCATACCGGAATAAAACCTCAAGAATTTTCATGGGAAATAAAAAGGTACAGATATTGAGTGACAAGATAAAGTTGAATTGTCTGGTATCAAAAAACAAAACAAAACAAAACAAAACAAAACAAAACAAAACAAAAAACTACCAAGCATGAAAGGGCAATATAACTCATATGAGAAGATAAATTAATAAATCATAACTCACCCACAACTGACTCAGGTGTTGGAATTATAGAAGTTGGCATAATCCATTACTAGCAGTCTGAGATTATTTCCTTCTTCATGAAGAAGAAGGAAATTTTATCCATGGCCCTGGATAAAATATGGAACTACCCAGAGGAAGGAGGCATACTGGGAATTGTTACACTAACAAGAATATAAGAGTATTTTCTTAATATTTAAATGCATTTAAAAGATTCTTGAGTGTTTAAACAAAAGTAATAATATGTCATAATGTTTATAATATACGGGAATGAAGGGGTGTCTGGATGACTCAGTTGATTGTGTCCAATTCTTGATTTCAGCTCAAGTCATGATTTCAGAGTTGTAAGATCAAGCCCCACTTTGGGCTCCACACTGAGCGTGGAAACTGCTTAAGATTCTTTCTCCTTCTCCCCCTGCCTCCTTCTGCCTTCCTCTCTAAAGTGAACAAACAAACTTATGGGAATGGAATATATAACAACAGAAACCGGGAGGGATAAATGAAAGTATATAATTGTGTGGTTTGTTTGCTATATATATGGTGGTATTATCACATAAAGTAGACTGTGACATGTAAAAGACCATGTTAGAAACTCTAAAGCAACCACTAAAAAACTAAGCTAAAAGTTATATCTAATAATCTGACAAAGAAGATTGAATGAAAGCATAAAAAATGAATTAATTTAAAAGTGGGCAGTTGAAGAGGAAGGAGCAACAGATGAAACAAATAGAAGGTACATATCAAACTGATAGACAAATCTAATGGTAGCAAAATCCCATTAAGTGTAAATGGTCAAAACAATCAAATTAAAAGACAGAGATTGTCATATTGGATTAAAACAAGAGATCCCGTATATACTACACTATTTTCAGAACAACAATGCTCCTTAAATATAAAGACAATAATATATTAAAATGACATAATTGAAAGCAGTTGTAAAAGAAAACTGGATTTACCATGTTACCCATCAAATAATATTCTAGAGGAAATATTTAATGATATTGCCAGAGATAAAGAACTTTTCAGAATGATAAACGAGTGGATTAATTCAGAGGACATAACTGAAAGAACTGAAGGGAAAAACAGATTAATTAGGTATAGCTGGAGATTTCAAGTCCTCTCCCTCAAGAAACTGATAGAAGAAGTGGATATGGAATCAGCAAGAATATATTCATCTTTCTAAATATTTGATTTTGTCGAAGAGAGCATGTGATTAGGATTTTCCAGATCAACTGGCATTCATTTTCACTTTGAAGGCATCAGAATAATTTGTTTTCTCACCTGCTTCCAACCAAGAACATTTGTGGAGGAAGCATACTAAGAGAATATATTTGGAACTAAGCCTTCCCAAGAGCATGTGAGGTTCACTGGCACATAAAGTAGCCCAGGGGTTGCATTCTGTCCTCACAAAAAAAACCTGTTGCTAATTAAAGATTTAAGAAATACAGCTGGATAAGTAACATCAGCCCAGATGGCATTTGAAGAAACCTCTGGTGAGGCTTGAGGCAGATAGTAATTCTGCATGATTTATCAGCCAGGTGGGGGTCTGCCATGATTGGCCCAATACACTTCAGGTGGCAAAGTACCTACAAGGACCAGAGACTTGGAGCCAGGTAGAGATTATAAATTTCATGAAATCCCTCAGAAACAAGACAGCTCTAACTCCTCTTGTGTCTGTCAGGGTTTAGTAACTAAAAAAGAGAGAGACTTATACTCATTAAGCTTCATGGAGATTTCTGTCTAGTTTTTTTAAAAAAATTCTTTATTGGATTCAATAATCAAATAAATTAAATGTGTGCTATAAACTCTACTGGGGAAAGAGCACTATGCAAGATTAATAAGGGATGTGGTGGTGGAATTTTTCCCAGAATGCGTTCCTTAGAACATGAATTCCATCAGCAAAATGGTGGGTAACGTGTTAAAAAGAAAAAAAAAGTGGATTTATAGCCAAATAAAATCAAGAAGCATTGGTTAAACAGTATCAATAAGGTTTTGATTTTTTTAAAAGATTTTATTTATTTATGATAGACATAGAGAGTGAGAGAGAAAGAGAGAGAGAGGCAGAGACACAGGCAGAGGGGGAAGCAGGCCCCATGCAGGGAGCCTCATGTGAGACTCAATCCCAGGTCTCCAGGATCACACCCTGAGCTGAAGCTGGTGCTAAACCACTGGGCCACCGGGTCTGCCCCTAAGGTTTTGATTTTTAAGCTTAAATATATAGGATTTATCAAAGCCTGTAAGGTTTAGGGGATAAAAAAAAAAAAAACTGTCCCTCCAACCCTGGAGGAACTGACTTTGTCACTAGATTCTTAATATGTACCTTTGGGATTCCCTGTGTTCGATCACTTGGCAGAGGGAGAGAAATAGAGCATACTACCTGCCCTCATCTCGGGTCACTGTTTAGAATCTTCTGCTTGGCTCATGCTGTGGTTTTGGGGAAGCTACAGCAGCATTAGCCCAACAAAGATGGACTCACAGTGACATTCTCTAAAACTTGGGTGGTCTTTGTTGAGAAAAAATTACAAAACTATAAATATGTAATTAGGAAAGAAATGGAATATATTTTTAGAATGCAGAAATACATAATAACAATTGTCAGAGCATTAGAGATTTAGGTCCCAATCTTCTGATCTATCTTTGGGCAATTGAACAGATATGCTTACTCAGAAATTGTTCCCCATTGCAAATGATCCCCCCCCCACAGATGTGCACGCACATGCACACACACACACAGACACACTCAAGAATATTTCTAGCAACTTTGAGCATTGACGGGTGGAAGAGGGGTGTCTTAGCTCAGGCTGCTATAACTAAATACCACAAATTAGGTGGTGTATAAACAAGAAACACTTATTTTTCATTGATCTGGTGACTGGAAGTCCAATATGAAAATGCTGGCAGATTTGGTGTCTGGTGAGAGCCTGCTGCCTGGTTCATAGACAACCATCCACTCACTGTGTCCTCACACAGCAGAAGCAGGAGGAATCTGTCTTGGGCAGCTTTTATAAGGGCACTGATCCCATTCATGAAGATTCCATTATTATGGCCTAATCACTTTCCAAAGACCTCACCTCCTAATATCATCACTTTAGGGTTTAGTATATCAATGTGGGGGGAGTGGAGCACAAGTGCTCAGTTCATACCAGTGGACAGGAGATTGAGGGTTCCTCAGGCTTCTGTTCCTTCAAGCTAAATGCTCCTAGGTCTCTTTCTCTGATCCTGTGCTTCTTTCCACAGAACTAAAGATAAGGACCCAAATTCTCATGGTATGAATGTGTCAGTTTTATCAGATTTTTCCTTTTAAAATTTCTAATATCAAAAAATAAACTTCTAAAAATTATTGAAATGCATCTTGGTAATAGTTGCCAGATATATTTCATTTAAAATAATTTATAACTTATTTCGTTATAATTTTTCAAATCTCCTAGGATAGGATGGAAGCATTTTTATGGTGAAAAAAATTGGTCCATCCCTAATCAGGTCAGTTTGCTGTCTGGAAGCGGTCTATTTCTCTTCTGTCCTATCAGGGACATGTTTGGATTTAGGGTTTAAATCCATGGAATGCAGGGGTGTACTTCTCTTTGCACGCTGTTGGACTAAGTAGGTGTTAGATCACAGAGGGGCTTACCGTTTGTCCAAGGATATGTTAGACACACGTTATAGAGTTCTGGAATAAATGGAATACTACTCATTTAGTTATATTCTGTTTAAATTGATCTGGTGTTGACTGACAACAAATTCAACGTCTCTGTGGAAAGTCAATGAAAAAAACTGGGGGAGACTGGGAATGAAAGAACTGAATTCATGCCTTCGATGACTAACGGATGATAACTCGCTCTAAGTGTTGGGGAGGGGAGAGCACATCCACGGGAGTGTAACTGAGGAAGACAGAATAAAATTAAGCAAGGGAAAATTGAGCAAATGAAAATTAAAGCAATCTTAACAGTGAGGGCCATTAAACCATTGAAAAGTCTCCCGAGGGAAGTGATGGAAACCTCCTTGCTTGAGTCATTTCAGAATCGACAAAGCAATGGAAAATGTACTGCAGGGAGCAATCCCGTGCCGGCAGGGAGCGGACACGATGATTTAACACTTCTCTCTGTCTCTCATTTCCACGTTCTGTGAAATTGTATTGCAGCTAAGAAACAAGATATCCTTCACCCTGGCAGTATGTTTACAGAGGCTTCCTCTGAAGCACAGAGTTGAAAAGAACGGGAACAAATGCATTTTAAAATGCCATCAGTTTTTCACATTCTTTTTTTTAAAGGCGAGTTTCTAATATGATATAACGCAGCAGTTTCAGTTGAGCTTGGGCGTTCCTTTGACTTAACCCATAAGAACACTAGAACTTCAGGGAATAATCCTAAAGCTCAGCTTGCATTTGTCCCAATGCAGAATGGAATACTGAGAAGAATAAAGTTTAATAATTTTTTAAACTGCCCATGACAACATAAAAAAAAGTACAGCTTAGAAAATAAACATTAACCCGAAATTAATTTTTAGCACAAGTGGCAAAGAGGAATTTGATGAGAGTATCAGCTTTCTCTTTATTCCTGGGAATCTAAAATGTATTATTATAAAGGTGGCCTTGAATTTTATGCTGTATACTTCTTATTTAGAGATGTTAGATCTGGGCTTTAAAAGAGCAGATCTGGGGATCCCTCGGTGGCTCAGCGGTTTGGCGCCTGCCTTTGGCCCAGGGCGCGATCCTGGAGTCCCGGGATCGAGTCCCATGTCAGGCTCCTGGCATGGAGCCTGCTTCTCCCTCCTCCTGTGTCTCTGCCTCTCTCTCTCTCTCTCTCTCTATGTCTATCATAAGTAAATAAATCTTTAAAAAAAATAAAAGAGCAGATCTAAGAGAATTGTTATGGAAAGAAATTTGTGTATGATCCACACACTGAAGACCTAGAAAGCTTTGCTAAAAGCAGTTTGGGATTATATCTTGAAAGTCTTTACTATAAAGACCCAAGTGTGATTCCTAATTGAGGACAATTTATTAATATTTTGTAATTGTTAAACTATTATATTAGCGATTATTTACTGTGTTCCAGATGCATTAAGCCGTGCACATCTATAATCCTTTCATTCAACAATATTTATTCAATCCCTATGCTGGGCTGAACACTGCACAATAAGATTTTTTTAAAGTAAACTTTCTATTGGATTTCTGATTTACAGATTTACAAGAGTAGCCCAGAGATTGCCCCCATGCCCCTCATCTGGTATAACTTTCCTTAATGTCACCTTCTTACTAACATACCCCGGATTACTTTGTCAATATCAGTAACTCACTAGTCAACAAAATTCATCCTTCATTGGGATCTTGCTAGTGCTTAATTACTGTCCACTTCCTGTCCCCAGATGCAATCCAGGATGCCACACTGCATTCAGCTGTCACGTCTCCTTGGCTTCCTCCAGTCTGCAACTGCTTCACATTGTCCTTGTTTTAGGTGACCTTGACAGTTTTAGAGTCTTGATCAGGTACTTTGCAGAGTGTGGATGTATCTCCTCCTAATTAGACTTGGTTAGGAGTTTTTGGACAGAATACCACAGGGGTGAAGTGTCCCTCTTACCACCTCCTGTGGGTACCTGGCCTCTGCATAGCATCGATGGCATATTTACCTGCTCCCTTACTTAGGGAGTGTTGGCCAGGTTCCTCCAGTGAGATATTATTACTTTTCCCTCTACTCTGTTCCCGTGAGTAAGTCACTAAATTCAGATCGCTCTCAAGGGGTGGAAGATGGATTAAGCTGGACCTGCGATAGAGGAGGGTATCTATATATGCTGTTTGACATTTTTTTTCTGTAAGGAAGACTTGCCTCTTCTTCATTTATTGGTCTATTCAACAATTTATTTGTATGACTACAGACTTATTTTATCCTGTGGATTATAATTCAAACTACATTACTTTTTTTGTTGTTCCAGTTGTCCCAACTTTGGCTGTGGGTAGCTCTCGCAGATTGGTCACGTCCTTTTGATTATATCCCTTTCCTTTCAGTTTTTGTCAACACTTCCATAGTTTCTGGAATGAAGAGATGCCCCGAGCTCATCTTGTACACTCCCTGTCACTGTTCTCAAGTCAGATGGTTTCATTTCTAGAAGAATGATATTTAGACACCAAGCCCCCTGGATGTTGGTACCAAGTGTCAAGGCTGTCTCAGTGGACAGGGCGAGATGGCCTGTGTGTGTAGTAACCAGCACATGCGTATGTACCATCTCTGCACCCATCTGTATGTATGTATGTGTGTGTATGTGTGTTCACACACACACACACATGTATACACACATGAGCTCATACCAATGACTCTCAAGGGGGTTCACTGCAGCCTTGCCTTCTTGCTTACCTATAATTTCCTTTTCTAGCAATAAGAGACTTGGCTCCAGCCATCCGCCATCCATTTCTTATTTGTTGAACACCATGATACACATAAAGTATTTTAATACTTATAAACCCACACCGCCGTGAGAAGCAAATACACAACTAGAGTATAGTCTTTTTTGTCTTTAGTCCTACCGTTTCCAGATAAAAACACCATTGTCCAAGCAAACTTTGGTCAAGTCCTTCACTCCTTCCCCCTTCAGCAGGATTATGTCATTCTTTCATTATACTTAGATTCATTTGTCCTTCCATCCTGGGATCCTTGGCAATCTGGTTTAATTTTTAGTTTTCAGTGTGCATACATTAGAGTTGACTTGGAGACAGGTACAGGTACAGGGTTTTTGTTTGTTTGCTTGCTTTGCTTTAGCTGTATGGGTTTTGGCAAATGTGTAGATGCATGTGTCTGTGGATCCCAGTACTACACAGAATACTTCCTTCACTCCACGATCAGATATGTGCACTGAAAATGTTTTCCCCCAGTTTGTGGCTGGCCTTTCCATTTTCTTAATTGTAGCCTTTGAGAAGTGGACATTTTAAATTATCATTAGTTTCCCATTTACCCTGTTTCTTTTATGGTTACAGTATTTGGGGGCTCTTTCTTTCTAAAAAATTCTTACTTATCTGAAGTTTGAAAAGCTACCCTGCTGTGACTTTGGAGAGAACTTTTAAGTTTAGGTCCATGATGCATCTCAAGTGTTGTGAAATATCTGAGTTAGGAGTTCGGTATTTAGTACCCCCATGTTTTACTTAGTTAATTAAGTACCAGTTTTCAAAGGAGTCTGTCTGTTGAGATGCCCTGGGACCTTACTGAAAAATCAGTTGAATATGCATGAGTCTATTTCTGACCTCAGTTCTATGCTAATCATCTATTTCTGTGTCCAAAGACCAGTGACTGTCCTCTGTAGTAAGGCTTGAGGTCAAGCCTTGTGCATCCCTTAACTTTGTTCTTATTGGAGAAAATTTTGTGTATTTTATTTTTTTTTGTATTTCCATGTATAGTTTAAAATCAGCTTATCAATTTCCACAGTAAACTGTCTTAGAATTTTAAATCTATAGATCAGTTTGGGGAAAATAGTTTGCTTAAAAATACTGAGTTTTCTAATTTCTGAGCATGACATATCTCTGCATTAAGTTTGGCTGTTTTTAATTCTTCCAACAATGTTTCTCATCTTTCAGTAAAGTAGTTTTGTATGTCTGTTTAAAAATTTACCCCCACACATTAAGATTTTTTGGTGCAGTAGTATATGGCATTGTCTTAATAAATATAAATATATTCAGATTTTTTTTTTATTTCTTCTTATGCCATTTTGGTAAGGTATTTTTTCCTTCCTTCAAAGAATTTGTCCATTTTATTTCCATTCTCATTTTTTTTGGCGTAGAGTCATTTTAATATTTCTCATCATTTTAACTTCTGTAGGATCTGTAGTAATATCACTGTTTCCTTCCTTGTAAATGGTGTCTTCTTTTCGCCTCTTTACCAGTATTACTCAGTCTTTATGTTTCCATGAAGCAATAGTATACTTTGTTGATTGTCTCCATTGGTTACTGCTTGTGTATTTACAATTTTTTCTCCTTTCTTGTCCTCTTTTAATGGAAATTTATTACTACATTTTTTATCTCACGTTCTATGTAAATATATTTTATATTTTATAATATACATTTTCTCTTTTGTTTACTTCTTTTGTAGAGACATCTCATTACTACATTTTCATATCTATTACCTTGTTTGTTAACACACTTATGCTATTTTTATAACATAATTTTGTTTTGTTTTATTTTTTTTTTGTATCTTAGATTGATCTTTTTAATGTTCTTTTTGACTTATTATTGCCTGGCATACAATAGAACTTTTTGCATTTTCCACTTAATGCCTTTATAACCACTTATACTCTCTAGATGTTTGTGGGGCTTTTTTCTATATATTTGAATTCTACATGTATTTTAAGCTCCATGAGGCTTTAATATTCATGCTTTGCATAGTTCATATATATTTATATTTAATTACATATTTACTATTTTTTACTCCTCATTCCTTCTGGCATTCCCATGTTTCCATCTGGGATTTTTTTTCTTACTTCTTGAAAAATTATCTTAAGTAATTTCTTTAGTGAATGCCAACTGGCAAAAAATTCTCTGAGTTTTTGTTCAGCTAGAAATATCTCTGTTTAATTTCGTGTTTCAAGGGTATTTTTGCTGGGTATTGAATTCTATGGAATTCTGTGTTAGCTTCTTTCTTTCACCACTTTAAAGATGACATACTATCTTGTGGGTTTTGTCAGTTCTTTTGTGCGGCTAGGTATCAGGGTAATTATTTCTCTGACGGTGATTTTTTTTAAGTTTTTATTTAAATTCCAGTTGGTCAACATGCAGTGTAATATTAGTTACAGGTGTAGAATTTAGTGATTCATCACTTACATACAAGACAGTACTCATCACAAGTGGCTTCTGAATCCCCATCACCTGTTTCACCCATTCCCCACCCACCACCCCTCCAGCAACCTTCACTGTGTTCTCTAGGATTAAGAGTCTATTTCCTGGCTTGCCTCCCTATCTTTTTTAATTTTCATATGTTCATTTTTCTGGATGTTTTCTAAATTTTCTTTGCCTTTAGCAATTTTATTATGATAAGTTTGTGGACAGTTTTTAATGTCCGTTCATGGTTCATAGCACTTCTTGAATCTTAACCTAAACTCAAACCTGACTGGTTTAGGAGAATTCTTTCAGGTTATGCATTCAAATACGTCCTCTGTCCCATTCTTTCTAAACAACCTTCCTGGGACCTCAACTTCATATAAAGTATACTTTACCCCATCTATCTTTTATGTTTTGCTCTGTGTTTCCTATTCTTTTCATTCTACAAGCCTCAGCCTAGATATTTTCTTCTGACCTATCTTGTGGCTCATTTATCTTTTTTCTGTTGTGTTGAATATGCTGGAAGCACATCTACCATCCACTGTGTTAAAGAGAAACTGGGCTGGACATTGGTTAAAGATAGGAAGGCAGATGTCAGGCAAGCTACCACAGTAGGGAGAGAGATTTGAGTATCAATCTGAGCTCAGCTCCAAATACAAATGCAGCAAGGGCACCTGGGGATTTATACCCAACGGGCAGAAATCAGTGGTTGGAAAATTATTAAGAGGAGCTTAATTAGATATCAAGAGTGGGGCGTTCTCATTAAATTGGTATGCCAAGATTCTTGCTGAAATGGGGCTGGAGGCCCAGGATAGCAGCCAGGGTCGAGGTCTAGAGGAGAAGAAGGCTCAGAGGAGCCAAATAATGTTCCGTCAGGGAAGGTGTCCTTGCCAACTGACATCTGATTTACAGTATTGAAGTGTTCAGTTTTAGAATACAGCCACCTGAGCATCCCAGCTGTGAGACTGGAGCGCTTGCTTATGCAGGTACCTTCCTTCTTATCTGGTTCTGATATCCAGTTTCTACTCCGCATAGCAGACAACTGAACCCTCCATTCTGCATTTCAGTGGTTTTCTTTATGGCTTCTTAGCTGCTGGCCTTGTGACATTTCTGACTTCCACAAATGATGTCTATGGCCATACCACCCTGAACACGCCCAATCTCGTCTGACTTCCACAAATGCCTAGAAAGGGGAAATCAAGACTTCAGATTCACTTCTTCCAAAAAATGGGTGATGGGCATTAAGGAGAGCACTTCATGTAATGAGCACTGGGTGTTATATGCAACTGATGAATCACTAAATTCTACCCCTGAAACTGAAATACAGTTTATGTCAACTACATTGGATTTAAATAAAGATTTTTTTAAAAGTAGTGGTTACCCTAGTGTTTGCAGTATATCTTTACAACTAATCTATGCCCACTTTCAAACAACACTTTACCACTTCATGGATATAGTGCAGATGTCTTCTAACAGATCCTTCCCAGGTCCTCCCTCCACCCTTGTAGCATGTGGTCATTCATTTGACTTATTCACAAGCTATAATCACCAAACATGTTGCTGTCAGTAATTTGGGCAAGCAGTTATCTGTTATGTACATTAAAAATAAGAAAATTGAAAAATTTTAGTTTACCTTCATCTACTTTTTCTCAAACGCTCTTCCTTTCCTTATGCAAATCTGTGTTTCTGACATATATCATTTTCCTTGTCTCTAACGAAATTCTTTCAACATTTCATGCAAGGCAGGTCTTCTGGTCAAAGAGTCCTTCCACATATGTTCAAGAAAACCTTTATTTCTCATTCTATTTTGGAAGAGTAATTTCACTCGATAAATAATTCTAAATTGGTGGTTCTCTTCTTTCAAGACATTATTTCACTCTATTCTCTTCTTGCTTGCATGGTTTCTGAAAAAAAAAAAAAGTCTAATGCAATTCTTATTTTTCCCCTATCTGGCTTCTCTCTAGACTTTTTCTCCTTGTCTTTGATTTTCTGCAGTTTGAATGTTGTATGCCTGGGCCCTTAGCATATCAATAATGGTTAATTTAAATTCTTACTCTGATATTTTAAAAACTTTGTCAAATATAATCTATTTTGTTGCTTGATTTGCATCTTCAAACTTTTGTTTTTGTTTTGTTTTGTTTGTTTGCCTTTTAGCATGCCTTATATTTTTTTGTTGTTGTTGAAAGCTGGTATATGATATATTGCGTGAAAGATACTGCGGGGTTAGGCCTTCAATGTGAGGTTTCATGTCCATCTGACTAAGAGTTGGGCTGGATCTACTACTCACTGCAGCTGTAGGTGTTAGAAGCTAACATTTTCTTTTATTTTCTTTGAAAGAGTTTATTTATTTATTCATGAGATACACACAGAGAGAGGCAGAGACACAGGCAGAGGGAGAAGCAGGCTCCCTGTGGAGAGTCTGATGCGGGCCTTGATCCCGGGACCCCATGGTCATGACCTGAGCTGAAGGCAGACGCTCAACCACTGAGCCACCCAGGCATCCCAGAGGCTAACATTTTCTGTGGTGTCTCTCTTTTTGTCTCTCCTGCTCTCTGGGTTTCTCTAGAGAATCTTTCTTAAATAGGATTTGAGCTTTGCAGTTCTTTTAGCTGTAATCCTATTATTTTATAGATGTCTAATGATGTAAGGTACAAGGGGCTGTGAACCAGACTGTATGATTATATCTTATGATTAGATATCAGTCTATGTGAGCCCATGTGCCTGGGCTGTGACCTCAACATGAACTCCTCGATTTTTTCCCCCATCAGGTGAGACAGGGAGGCTAGGGGCCCTGAAACTGGCTTTATCTTTCCCCAGACTATTCAGGCTCTGGTAAAATCATGTCTTTTGAGGGAGGTCCTTTGTTAAGAAGAAAGAACACTCTGGCTATATTTCAAAATGGTTATTTTCCCCCTCTCTCTGCTGGATCATGAGCAAATTTTTTCTCAGATCATATTCACCCTGAAAACCTGGCAGGGTCCTAGAAGTAAAAGTCACAAGTGTGGGTCTTTCCTCCAAGATTTGGCTCCCTGGGGTTTTTCATTCTGGAGCTACTCCACACTGAACCTTTGGTAATTTGTTAATTATAGTTTAATGTTCCTATTCTGATAAGATAATCAATTATCTGAAACACACACACACACATACTTCCATTATAAATGTAAGTGGATGAAATACAATGATATTTGAAAGATTTCTATCCTATATGCAGTATATATATGTATATACACATATATACATATATAATTCTATGTATATTTACATATGCATACCTATATGAGTATGTAATATTTGTACTCACATATATAAAAACCTCAGTCTTAGTATATATTTCTAGATAAAGAATGATCACAGCAGCAAAGCCCATGCCCTTCTCTGTCTTTGACATTCAATCTCTCCCTCCCCTCCCCGTCTTTCTGTTATTTGTACATCCCTCCATCCCCTCCCTTTCTCTATATCTATCTCCGAATAGCACTTAAAATGATTATATAAATGTATTTCCCCAATAGTTACAACTGGGAAAAGTTGCCTCAGTGCACGCTTTTGAAAATAATTTATTCTTTCAGAGTCAAGGATATTCTTAAATTCACCTTCCACGCACCTTCATTCAAAGAAAGTGTATTATTCCTTCTGCTTTGTTCTCCTGCTAACTGCAGTGTTTGAAAGGCTGGTAACTGCATTTTGGAAAGCTGACCTCTGATTTTCTGATTTTCTCTTTTTCTTTCTTGTCTCCTACATGAGGCAGATAATAGAGGAGCTCTGTCGGTAGACCATTCAGATCTAATAATATGTCCATCTCCTAATGTTTTCAGGCTGTTGTGTCTGAATAGACTTTTTTTTTTAACTCATGGCTCTAGAAATATTAATCAAATGAATATTCATAGTTTAAAAAGCATATCCATGTGAAATTTAACAGAAGGGTGCTTGACCTGAGGGAAACTTCTCCACAATATGAAATTCAGCACAACACTTTCAAAAGAGACTTGAACACACCCATCTCTCCTCATTTCACTCATTTAAAATTGGTGAAGAGAATCAAGGGAGCTGTCATTTACTCTCTGGGCTGTGACTAATGCCCAATTTCAGAGCTGTGACTCCCCTCGTATCTGTGATCAACTTCAAAGGAATCTGGAGGCAAGTAAAAGGCTCTCCTCAGACATGAATCACGGCACTCTCTGTCTCTCTCCTTTAAAAGTAAATACCAGTTCTTTCAAAGACAGTTCTATGAAGGTCATGGATAATCTGGAAGATCAATGAAGTCGGGAGTGAACCAGTATCATCCATATTGCTGAATTATCCATAAGAAAAGCCACCAGGAAGCACATTAGAGATGGTGCAGTCCTACTCTTTCAATTGGGAGGAAACAGGCTCTGTGGTACTCACTGCTTTGCCCAAAATTGTGTAATTGGTTCTGTTGTACCTAGAGATAGAATTAGAAATAAATTATCCCAATGCAATCCAATACCATTTCCATTATCCATTTAAGTGGATGTCCTTATTCTATCCGGATTCCAGGTAACTTGGGTCTAACAATATGAAAACCACTTAAGGAAAGTTGTCTTGTGAAGTATGAATATACAAACACACACAGGCCCACATTGGATGGGATAAGATATTCTGAGACTCTTACATCCAATAATCTTCCCATGCCTCATAGAGAATTCACTGTAAAATATTTAGGAAATGTTAAGTATTTAGGGTCAATTTACCTCCTGGAGGACTGTCACTCTGTGACTTGCCTATGTTTTATACATCAAGAACCACCGCTACTTAATGATAGTTGCTGTGGGGTCAGTACTCAGAAATTTCAATTCGGTAATTCCAAGGAAAAAAAGCTTCTTTTTTCTTTCTTTTTCTCTTTTATCCCTCCAATCTAGATTGCTTTCATTTTTCTACCCATCCATCTTGGTATCTGGTCTTGTTTCACTAATTATTTTTCTCTCTTCTGGTGGAATTCAATGCTATGTACCACATCTATAAATATTCTCCCCTTTATTTATCAAATGATAGCCTATTGCATCAGCCAACATCTGTCCTTGGCTCTGTTGAGAATAGACTTGAATGTCAAGTGTCTTGCCTGTGTTAGATGTTCTGAAGGTGGCAGAGAAAGTCTTATGCCTTTTCATATTACTTCCAATACCAAAACCTTGAACACACTTGACCAATACATGCCCCTTATTGTAAATTCAGGTTTGTCACTTTCCAACTATATGTAAAACATATCATGAGATGTGAAATCCTTTGTTTTATTGGGAAGCTTTAATGTAATGACTATAGCTAACATTAATTAAGAGCTTACTATATGACAAGTACCATGCAGTAAGAACTTTTTATCTCATTTGAACTCCTTATGGGTAGGTAATCTTATCTCATGTACAAAAGAGGAGACCAGACCACAAAACATTTGTGTAACTTACCCATTCGTACTATTAATAAATGGTGCAGCTGAAATTTTAATTCTAAAACTGTGCTTCATAAGCATTATGCTATACTCTGATAATTGTGGCAAAATGAAACAAAATAACAAACCCAAATGCACTACCCATATGCGGATATGAAGTTCAGCTCCACCATTAGGTTAGTGACCCTGAATGAGTCAACATTTCTTAGCGGGTTTCACTGTTGGTTCATTTCTTTTTTCAATAGAAATATAGATATTTGCATGTTGGAGAATGTTTCTCTTCACTTACTTTGCACTTTATAATCATCCACTTGGAAATAACAGGGTTTTGCACTGCATGAGGGAAAACAGAGATAACCTGCTAGTTCTTCTGGCGTTACTTTCCAACTACTTAAGGTCATGGAGGAAGACTGATCATGTAGAAATAAGCCATGAGACTTGAAGCAGGAGAAGAGAGAAGGGTTTCCCAGAAATATGATAGTTAGATAGATAGATGACAAGTAGATATATAGATAGGTACATAGATGACAAAGCAAGCAGGCAACCAAAAGGTAAGTATGTAATAATTCCCCCAGTTCAGGCAAAGAGTGATGCCTTTCACCCTCTTTGGGGTAGGGCTCAGAGCTCTTCTATGGTAGTGCTCCAGGGAGGCTGGGAGAGTCCAGGGAGGAATGGTCCTCCAGGCATAAAGTCATAAACAGGTGGGACCAGATCTACAGAAGTTCTGAAGCTTCCAAAAGATTTTCAAAGAGCTATTCACCTAGTGACCATGTTGACATAGACAATATGGTCAGACAAAGTACTGTTGAACATTTCAACAGTACTTTCATGGACAAATAACCTCTTATGGGCCAGGGACTATGCACTACCTTCTGGGAGGGCAGGTGGAAGTCTGCAAGAAGAACTAGAAGAGACTTTCCTGCCAGCCCACGATAATGGAGTTTGGCACTAAAAACTCAATTATGTATATGCAATAAGTTATTCATTATAAATATGTTTCAAATACCTAACATGTGTCTGACACTAGGAACTCAGAGCTAACATAAATATGTAATAAAATATAGGAAATTATCCATGATGACTATATACACATTCTTCTCTCGGCATTTTGAAGTAATTAATTTTTTGTTTAAATAGTTTCATTACCTCCTTGATGCCAACACTATATTGTAACCATAAAAATAAGAAAAAAAACTACTCTAGGACCCAACACTGGTAATGTTTTTGGATTAAAACATTATACTACTTCCCCTGGTGTGATAACTCTTGGGTATTGGGGACCACAGGCAATGATAGCAAATGGACAGCAGAAGAGACAGCACATCTCATTGGTAGAGCCTATATTGTTACCAGCAGATGATGTCTTCTTCAAAGATGCCAACATTTGTTCCTGCTTTGCTAGGTCTCATATCTGACACTGTAAGCAAAGTATATGTAGGTTTTTTGGACCCAATTCCTGGAGTCCATGGAGGAAGCGTGTCATAGGGTGAGGCTGAAGGTATCCCAGGCCATGGACCTCCAAACATAACCTTTTACTGCTACCAGAGCTTACCTCCAGTCTATGGGCATCACTTGTGTCTTACTCTTCATTTCACCAACGCCCCTGACATTTCTCTGCTGAGTAAAATTCACTGCATGGGCTCATTCTTATTCATGGACCTCTAAGTGAAATTTAACTTATTTTAAAATAAGGAGCTAAAATAAAATAATACTGATGAATCCAAGAAGATGAGTGAATTAGAGCTAAGAGGATGGCAACTGAGAAAGCAACACCCACCTCTTCATGATTCAGATAATAATAATACAAGGAATTGCATGCCTACCACTGGTTCCTTACTTTTCAAGGTACTCTTCCCTGATGGGTAGGATGGGCATCACTTATCATGCAACTACTACTTCCCCCAAACTTGTAAGCAACACATTCTTTTGGCAGGTGATGTCTTACTCTGTGGTTCTATGTGACAGGAAGAAGGAAAGAAGCAGAGCTACTTTGCTGCAGCAGGGGCATGGGTCTTAGGCACTGCAGCTGACCCCGCCCCACTCCTCAACGGTTTCTAGTGTGCTTTCCTGCACTGTTTGGGACTCTTTGACCATCCAAACTGTGTCACTGGCCTCTGTGCTTCTTGGAGGAGGACACCATGCATACCCAACTTTGTCTTTCCAGCATGAAGAGAACTATGATAGAGTTGGTGACAAAACTACAGCCAGAACCTAGATGTCCTGACTCCCAGCACTAGGCTTGTCCTCATTTCACCATGTCAAGGATTTTATGGATTTATGAAGCAGAATGTTAACATGTTTAATCAAAAACCCAGTATAACTGAAAATCTGAGAGTTATTTTCTAGTTATTTCCAAAATTTCCCAAGCATTCTGCAGGAAAATATATTTACCACAGCTAATAAGACTCTGTCTCTCCACTATCATTACATTTCTTCAGAGCATTTCCAATAAGAACACTCCAAATTATCCCCCCTCAGCTAGTTCATCTGTTCAGTCAATAAGCAACATTTTATTGCTTTTATGAATTAAGCCCACTTTGCATCCAATCATTTTGCAAACATCTGTAGCAGGAGCAGGCTAGGGAGCTTTTGAAAAATCAATCAGAGGGGAACAGCTTTCACTTCATGAGTTTTTTTTAATTTTAATAAAGTATTTACACATGTTTGCTCTGCCTGAAATGGAAACAGGATGGAGGCCACAGCAGCATCGCAGAGTGAGGGCTCCTGAGCCACAGGCAGCAGCAGTAGGGCCCCTGTCCTGAGTCTCCCCAAGCAAGAGGGGACCTACAGAGCCAAGCATTGCCTCACTGAGCCTAGTCAATTGGTTAAAGACCCCCTGTCTTTTCCTGTCTTTTCTCTCAGGTCTGATCTTACTGAGTTTTACATATGAATGTGGAAAAAAGGGACTTTTTTGGTTATAACACAGTCCCTAGATCTGGTCTTTATAAATGAAACAGCAAAGTCGCCTGTGCAGGGATGAGTTCTGTATGCTACTCGAAGTTGAGTTCAAAAATCCTTGTGGATGTATAACAGGGAGAGAGGAAGTCGATGTCAGTGGCAGATTTTAGACTGAAATCTAAAGGTAAGGACCGTGGACCTACCCAGTATTTTCTAGAAGGATTTCTAGGGTCATCTCGGATACATGAGTCACTCCTAGAAAGTCTCGAGCTCATTGAGTTTTAGTCTCCTTCCTCTACTGTGTTGCCTTTGTAACCCTCCAGAATCTGTCTTTTAGTGTGTGATATGCTTCTCATGATGCATTTTTTTTTAATTTAAGAAGGCTCCATGACCAGTGTGGAGCCCAACATGGCGCTTGACCCCACAGCCCTGAGATTAAGACCTGAGCTGAGATCAAGTGTCTGCCATCCAACTGAATGAGCCACCTGGGCACCCCTCTTGTGCTCTGTTTTAGAAGACATTTCTACAGTTTGTCCTCCTCTCTGTCCCTAATTTGCTACCATGGATTATTTCATTTTGTGTGTTTAGGCTGCTGAAGATTACTATGGTTCAACACAGTGCAGAGGGGAAGGGAAAGAGGCGCTAGGGGAAGAACAAACGGCATATTTAACAACCGTTGGTTGAGGACAGAACCCCCAAGTAGTCAACTACTGCACCAAAGATCCCTGGCACTGGATGGGATCCATTCCAGCTGAAGCCTCCTATTGGATTGATGAGAAGCTTAAGAATTGGGCAAGCCCTTTGTCAAGGACAAAACCTCAAGGATTATGCTACAGCATGTAGTTCTCTATTTCACTCTGTTTTCCTGTCTTTTCCCACTGACAGGTTTGAGGGTTATTTTCTTTTCACCCTCAGTGGTATCATGCTATGAGAAGTATTTCTTATTAACAAGAGGAGGCTGATACGCGGTCGGTGACCTCACTGGGAAGAATGAGAGGATACAAGACAAAATAGGACTTGGGATCTGCCCACCTTGCAGAGGGTGACAAGATGGCATGCTTCCGAATTTGACCACTGTGGCAAGATGACACTGATGGGGCCCCAGAGAGGGCATGGGGAAGGCGCTAGAGGGGAGCTAAGAGAAGGAAGGACCTCCAGCTCCTCATTCAAGGGAAGCCCTTGCACCAGCTCCACACCCTGCGTTCACTCGCAGTTAACCAGGAGTGATGAACACACCGGTCCTTCTGGTACAAGTGTGAGCCCGGTGCCTCTCCGGCTGCTGGCGACAGCAGGTGTCCACGGTAGCAGAGGTGCAGTTATCTTGTAGTTGGCCAGGGATGGCTTGGGAGGCAAAACCCTGGAGCAGAAATGGAGAGAGTTTAATTTTTTATCTGGAGGCAGTTTTCAGAAAAGTCTGTAGCTGCCACCTGGCAGTTTGGAAGCAGCTGTGACTTAAGAAAGCACCCTTTGCTCAGGAGACTCTTCTTGCATGGAGGCCAAGTTTAACAGGCTTTTATTCCCCCATAGCCAGTTCTGAATTATTGACTAAAAGGATTTAAGCAGAGAAGCATGTTTCCCTGCTCCCCAAAGTCAACCCTTCGAGCAAATACACTTCCAAGTTACTTTTTCAAAGCTGTAATCCACTTTGCATTGAAATGAAGAATTCATAAGAACAGTAGACATGTTTTTTGGTTATTTATTTTTTTTTTAATTTTTATTTATTTATGATAGTCACACACAGAGAGAGAGAGAGAGAGGCGGAGACACAGGCAGAGGGAGAAGCAGGCTCCATGCACCGGGAGCCCGACGTGGGATTCGATCCTGGGTCTCCAGGATTGTGCCCTGGGCCAAAGGCAGGCGCTAAACCGCTGCGCCACCCAGGGATCCCTGTTTTTTGGTTATTAAATGCTGAGGTGTATCACCAAAGTGTTGAAGGATAATTACCTATAGTTTCGTTCGTACAGGCATGAGAATGCTGGTATATTTACCCAGGAATGTATATCTGCCTGTTTTCACATATTTTATGACAAATAGATGGCTCCCACAAACACAGCGTTTAAACATATTATCTTTTTTTAAATGTAACGCAATATTACCTTGACTAATAAAAAGTTATTTTTTGTAGCATGAGAATGCTTAAGAACTGCTGCTTCAGCTCCTCTTGCATCATCCTCTTGTTGGCTTTGTTTCATGGTTTCCAATTCTACTGTATAATAGGGCAAACGCCAGGAAAACTGTGCACTTTAAATATCTTACGATTTTATGTGTCAGTTTTACCTCAGTACAGCTACAGTAAAAAACCTGCTTTTGATTTACCCTCTGCAGCCTTTTATTTTTATTTAAGAATTTATTTATTTATTCATGAGAGACACACAGAGAGAGGCAGAGACACAGGCAGAGAGAGGAGCAGGCTCCATGCAGGGAGCCCGATGTGGGACTCGATCCCAGGACCCCAGGATCATGACCTGAATCAAAGGCAGTTGCTCAACCACTGAGCCACCCAGGTGTCCCTCTCCACAACTTTTTAGAAATCTTGTCGGTTTAAACAGTGATCCTTTGACTGCCCCACTTGATTGCCGCTGCCACAAAGCTGGACACAGAAGGCCTGTCCTCTGCAGACATCAGATTAGTCTCTGGTGAGGTCGTGTGTGACACTCCCATCTCCTGCCTTCTCCCCACTGTCCTGGTTGCTTCTGGTTGCTTTGAGCTGACTCCACCTGGGACGTCCGTGATGTGTTTTAGGCCAAACACTGTGGATCAGTGACTAGGATTCTTCTTGCCTTGTTCTTGAGCCTCTTGGACCCACGCCTGTTACCTAAGCTGGATTTCTTCTTTATTTTTCATTTGGGCTGGCTGAAGGGAGTTTCTGATTCATCATTGCACCAGCAGCCCAATGGAATCACAAAGGTCCCCCCGAGGGAGGCCGGGAGGCAGGGGTGGGGAGGCCAGAGGGGAGCGAGGGAAGCAAGGTTGCAACAAAGCCATGTGTGAGGAGGGCACTTTCCATGTGTTTGGTCACAGATGAGTTACAGACTCTGCACCGCAGAGGGTGAGGCTCCTTCATTCACGCTCCATTCATTCATTCATTCATTCCCCAGGATGTGTTAAGTGCTGGCTCTGTGCATGAATCCTATTCCCTGGCTACCATCTCCTTCTTTCTCCCTCTTTTCCTGAACACCTTGTTCATTGCCCTGCTACTCTCTCCTCCTTACCCCACTTTCTTTGCTTGGGTCCCAGGGCCCCCTCTTTCCCGGCTGTCTGTCTCTTCCGGACAGTGGCTCCTCATTCTTCCCTGCTGGATCCTCAGCACGCTGATGCCAAATGCTAGTGTTCAGAGCTCAGCCCTTGGCCCTATTCTTTTCCCTGTAGTCTCCCCCTTCATGGTCTCATGCAATCACATGGCTTTAATCATTACCTGTGTCGGAATGACCTCTGAATTAATATCTGTTACTTGGATTTCTCCTGTAATTTCCACATTTGTATATTGTGTTCCCTACCCAACATCACGTCTCTTGTGGGTTAAGTAGTGTTCCCCAGAATGATAGATTGAAATCCTAAGTCCATTACCTATAAATATGACCTTACCTGAAAATGGGGTCTTTGCAGATGTAATTGAATTGACATGAGGTCACCCTGGATTAGGGTGAGCCCTGCTCTAGAGTGACAGAGTCCTTATAGGAAGAGGAGAGGGGACACAGGCACCCAGGAAGATGCCGTATGAAGACGCTTGCAGGGATGGGAGTGGTCCAGCTGCAAGTCCAGGAGTGCCAGGCATTGCTGGCAGCCACCCAAATCTAGGAAGATTAGGGGAAGGATCACCCCATATTGCCTTTGGAGAGAGCATGTTCCTGTTGACACCTGGATTGTGGACTGGAGCTTCCAGAGGTGTGACACAGCAAGTTTCTGAAGTTTGTAGTATGTTGCAGCAGTCCTAGGAGACGAACACAGTGTCCGAAGCCTAACTCTTCATTCCTTCCCTCTCAAACCTGCTCTCTGCTCTGTCTTCTGTGTGGGTGATAACAACCCCATTCTTAAGTTCCTTTGGCCAAAATTCTTGGCGTCATCACCCCGCTGCGTATCTGGCATTACTGTAATGACTTGCCCTTGGTCTTACTTTTATCAACAGGTTATTCGCCAACAGCCCAGTCTCCGCCTGGCTCGCTCCCTCACCTGCTCAGGTCTTTGTGTACCTACCACCTTCCCAGGGGTGGTGGTTCCCGGCTCTGCCGCACGCTACTGCACATCCTCTTGCTTGTTTGTTTCCCCTGTGGCAACTACCGTGAACAAACATACTCTGTATTTCTCCTCTTCCCGTGTTTCTCCTCTGCCTCCCTGCTCAAGAATAGAAGCTCTATGCAGACGGGGATTTGCCTGTTTCGTGGCTGCACTCAGATCCTTGATCAATGGCTGACGTCCAAGGGCTCTGCAGGCACCTGCTGCTGGAAGCATCGGACAGCTGTGGCCACCATTCAGAGGCAGTGTGCCTGTTGCTTGTCTTCCTCTTGATCAGTCTTCATCCTTTTCCATTCTGGTCAGCCTGTCTTGGAAGAAAGCGCTTGTTAACAAATTGGATCCCAAGCTCTTTTCAACTGCACGGGGTCTTCATCTGCGAGACAAGCAGAGCGGGGAGATGGGATGCCCAGCTGACGGATGGAAGCCACCTACCACTTTGGAACTTCACTTTGGGGGAAGCTAAGGAATCATCCAGCCTCTGTCTCTTGTTGTGCATCTTGCTTGAAGCAGCCACAGCCACTCCTGGGGGAGCAAAATATACTAGAAAGAACAAAAAGAATGAAATGTTTGTTTTCCGGCAAGAAGGGTGGGAGCTACTGAGTTACATATAAAGCTGTGAGCTCTCTTCCTGACCACTGAGGCTTCTCCAAATATTTAGGCTCCAGAATACTAATAAGGTCCGATGCAAATTCTGTTTCCTTTTCAATTTGACATTTTCCAAGTGTATCTATGGGTGCCCGGTGGCTCAGTGGTTGAGCATCTGCCTTCGGCTCAGGGCGTGATCCTGGAGTCCCGGGATAGAGTCCCACATCGGGCTCCTTGGATGGAGCCTGCTTCTCCCTCTGCCTGTGTTTCTGCCTCCCTCTCTCTCTCTCTCTCTCGAATAAATAAATAAAATATATTTTTTTAAAAAATGGTGTATGCTTTTCACTGGGACTCCAGTCTCGTTGATTCTGTTTTGCATGCTTTCTTACCTTTCGCCAGTGTCAGTCAGGAACCTGACCTCTTCCGGTAGAAGATTCTGGAAGGCAACATGTGATCTTAATTTCTCATTGTATTCCTTAGCTACTAAGTTTTCAGTTCTGGGGCTCAGAGGTACCTATTTATTTAAATATAATTTCTGTTACCATTGAGTGTTATTCTCAAGGTAATTCAAATTAGAAAAAAAAAAAAAAACAAACAACAAACCCTGCCAGGTGAGTCTGTAATTTATGGTATCACCTCATCTGTGAAGCCCTCCCTGTATACCCTAAACTACAATGTGGGAGTGCAGTGAGTAGGTCTGTGGAAGGCCTACCCTGAGCGCATAAGGGCTTCTTTGTGTCACCTGCTCCTACCAATATGGTTGACAGGTGTCATTATCCCTGAGCCTCTTATGAGTAAACCCTGATGTCCACAGAATAAATACTAGCTGAAGTTCTCAAGGCTTCAGGGGGCAGAGGTAGGATGAGAAGCCAAGTTGGCATGGCACAAAGCCTTTTTCTTTCTGTGCCTATGTATAGAAAGTGAAATTTCAGATAAAGGTGCAGAAAAAGATGGTATGTGTATTCTTTTGTCCTGAAATGCCATCCTGCTTCTGTTGGGAGGAAACATCCTGTTTGTAAAACAGACAAACTTCCAGGGCTCCTGGGGCCCACTCATCCCTCTCCCTCCTATTTCTAATACCTCTTGCACAGGGACACGTCTGCAACCCAGATGGACAAGACAGGAACTCTGTACACCTGAAAGTGTTCAAAACAATGCCACTTTGTAAAGACAGCCAGGGTAACACTTGGTAAAAGGAGACAATTTTACGTAGTGGCTGTCATATTATTCTGTCAGACGTAGCAACAAACAGCATTCACAGGATCTTATCCCCTATCAAGGAAATGAGCAACTGCGACCTAATTAGAAGGAAAGCCCAACTCCTGAGCATAGGCCTATGGTCTAAGACTGGGAGGGATCCTAGAAATATATCAAATGAAAGTAGCTAGATTTACACAGACCCAACACACAGAGAATCATCAACTACGTGGATGTACAAAATGAGGAGTCTGAGGGGAGGGCTGGCTTTAAAGGAGGGTGTAAACATAAATGCTAGTCAGAGGAATTGTGTCATACACAATCAAGCCAAGAAAACCGCAGAAAACAGTTTAGATCATAAAATCTGCCTTTCTATTGACACACCCATGGACTTGCTAAACAACCCAGGACTGATTTAACAAATTGAGGTAAGGGCCTATAGTCCGAGTGTATTAGAAAAAAAAAATGTGTACAATTTTGTGGGCCAGAGAACAGGCGTGAGAGACCCAAGGTGGACCAGTTGTCCAAAGCCCATTGTGTTTTCTCTGTTCTTTTCCCAGCCTCCCCTGTGGCTTCTTAATAGATTGTAATAGTCATTTACCCTCTATTTCCCTACAATTAGAAATAAATAACACTTGACCCAATGGGACTTTGGGCCAAGGTTCCTTTCTGAGTGTTTGGATAGCTTCCCTTTGCTAGAATGGGCATCCAATACAGTTTATAAAAAATGAAACCTGAAAGCAAAATCTCTGATTTTCTTCACCACCTTTCTGAAATTCAATATGCAGTCATGAAAACTAGTCAGTTGGTCAGCTGTTGTTCTTTGTGTGGTTCTGGTCACGGCCATATGTATTTTAACAATGATTATAAAATGGCTCAGTCAGACTGTTTTGAAAGGGAATTCATTGCTAATTCATGATGCAGCTAGACTTACAACTTTCCTCTGCTTAATTACAGCTTTTTGTGAGAAGAACACTCATTAAAGGGAAAACAGGGATGGAAGAGTTTCTGAGTCTGATCGATCTTGAACATTGCAGGTCTGGGCGACTCCTGCTTGCCGTGTGTTGCGGGGGTGTTGGGTTTGGATGCGCACATCTGCATTTCAAAGAAGTTCTCATCTTCACCAGTGTTTCTTCCAAAATATGCCAAACCAACTGTCAAGTTAAAATAATAATAAGTCCCTCTTCCCGAATTCCCTGCCAACCAAATGAAAATGATCACAGTTCAGGGGCAATGTGAGAAGTCAAGCAGTGCCAGTATGCTCCCCTTCTGCCTGCTTTCCTCCCTTTGTCAAGGGACACTATGGCTATTGGCTTTGGTAGCTCTAGAGTTCACTTCCTTCTGCTTGTGATGATTGAGCTCATATCAGGAATAGGCCATCCTCCTTATAAATTCAGCTCAGGCAAGGGCATTGGTCTCATAGCAAAGCAACAATGTTGTCTATTTGGGGTTTTGTTTTGTTTCTGGTGAGTCCCATCCCGAAAAGTGAAACAAACACAGACAACTTGGCAGTACAGAAAAAGGAAAGATCAAGAGAGAAGTGTGCTGCCCATGGGTAAGATTCCAGAACTTGTCAAATTCTCTTGATCTTCCCTTTGTCCCTACTGCCCAGTTTTTGCTCAGAGTCATGGTTTCAGTGGCCTTTGTCATTTGGTATAAATGTTATTTCCATAACCCTGGCAAATGTTTACCCTGCCACGAGCCTCATTCCTATGAGGTGTTGGGTGTTGGCTGCTGTTCTGATGCTGGCCACGAGCTCCTGGGGCCGGTGAGACATGCCGAGATCCTTTACTCCACTCAGCTATAGACAGAATGCTAGGGAGCCATGCCAGTTTGAACAGACATCCTAAGCCCTTCCTTTATGTGATCTCCACACTCACACCTACACCCTGTTAAAAGCTAGTGCTGTACACTTGGGTCACTGTGGATTGCCTTGAGCTGCCATAGGGAGACTCCCCCTCTGGCAGATGGGATATAAGCAGTCAGGGATGTGTACCAGGGATGCCACTGTCCTTAGGTCTCTCTTTCAACCCAGCTAAACACAGGAGTGAGGACCTGCCCTCTAGAGCAAGGGTTTTTACGCTGCTTGCACATTAGACTCACTTGAGCATCTCAGAATAAAACAAGACTGATGTCTGGGTCACACAGCACCAACAAAACTAGAACCTCTCATTGGCCACAAGCAGGAGACCCTTCTGAAACCCCTGCGCACACAGGCCGATCATCCTGTGTTTCGGAAGTTGAATGACTGTACTTGTGGTTGGGATACACAAGTACACAAGTACACAAGTATGTGGGTTGTACATAAGGATAGAAGGAAGCCAAGTTTTTAAATCACCTGTGGTACATCCTCAGACTCCTATCTATTCAGATTATTGTGTGAGAGAAGGATCTTCTCTTCTGATTTTGTCACCTCAAGTTTGTTTCTGGTAAAACAGATAATCCCAGATTGATGAATAGAACCCCACACCACCTGATCTTCATAGTGTGCAGACAGCTCTGGAGATCACCAGGACACATGCCTAACTTCTTTTCTAGACCATCAGCTCTTTGCAGAAAGGAATTGTGACTTATTCAACCTTAGCTTCCTTCGTTCAGCAAACACATACTGTGTGCATAAGATACACCTCTTACTAGCCAGGAATTGGAAAGATGAAAGTCTCTGACTGCAAGAAGTTAATATTCTAGTGGGGGAGACATATAACACACACACACATATATCAGATAGTTATGGATGCTTGAAAGAAAAATTAACAGAAGGTGTTTGAATAATAGGGAGAGCTTTTGTTGGACAGGATGGTCGGGGACTGCCTCTGTGTCCTGGTAAAGTGGCCTATCTGAACGAGCACTCAGTATCATTCTGTGGAGTTAATGAATTTGGTTTCCCCCAGAATACGTAGCCATTCAGAACTGAAGAGAGGTCATAGTCCACATGACCTCACCCAGTATGGCTCTCCTCCCAGCACAGGTCAGGTCTGTTATTTGGGTTCCCTGTACCTGCTTCTGCTATCTCTTCCCTGGCAGCCTTTCTCAGTTGCAGGGGCTTATTTACTGAGAATTGGAAAGCTGGATAATCAAGTTTATTAAGCTGGTATGAAAATTAGGAGTTGCTAGGACCTGAGTGTAATTAGATTTGGAGACCTTCTCCATGAAAGACAGACAGAATTGGAATGTTTGGACTTTGTGAGTTGGAGGTGGGGGGGTAGGCATTGTTCCAGCGGCAGGCAGTGGTGTGCATTGTTTGTAGGGAATCCCAAAACAATAATAAAACAAATCATAAGTCAGTATTCTTTTTATTATCACCATGCCCCAACAATTTCAATAATGTCACTGATTAAAAAAAAAAAAAAAAAAAAAAGCTCCTCCATGTGAACTTTTCTCACCTCCTTCTCTCATTGGTAGAACACGGGTAGGTCCCACGGAGAGACTACTCTGTTTAAAACAGAAGGAACTGGGCTCTTCTTAAATTGAAGGAAAAGCTAGAGAAGATGGCTGTGGGCTGAGAATGACTCACAGAAAGATCTGCCCCATGATTGAGGATATGTAGGAATTGAAAGTTGTCACTAGTTACCTGGGTTCCAGGAAGATTTTGCTGTGGCTCCAACCCAGCAGATAGGAAGCTGCTCCCACTCAACCCCTCTCATCAACCATGGAGCTCAGGACAGGACACTGAGTGTCAAATGCTGCAGCAGAAAGTCCCAATTCTTTCTCCCTCTCCCTCTCCCTCTTTTCCTCTTCCTCCTCCTGCTCCTCCTCCTCCTCCTCCTCCTCCTCCTCCTTCTCCTTCTCCTTCTCCTTCTCCTTCTTCTTCTTAGCAAGAGTGATAATGTAGGGGAGTGGGAGAGGAAGAGAGAGAATCTTAAGCAGGCTGCATGCCTAGAGCCTGACTTGGGGCTTGATCTCATGACCCAGAGATCATGTACCTGAGCCAAAATCAAGAGTCAGATGCTTAGCCAACTGAGCCAGTTAAGCCTCAGATGCCCCAGAAAGCCCCAACTCTTAGTGACTTCTCTTGCCAGATACAGCAATAGAGCCACAGGCAGATGGCTTCCACCTCACCTTGACCTTCTAATCACTCTTTGTCCATATGCACCTTGTTCCTACAGCCTAACTGTGTCCAGAACCTGGCTACCAGAAATTATTGGACATATGGTTTCCATCTCTCTAACTGTGAAATACAGGAGGACACACAGAGGGTAATTGGAAAGGGGATCAAATGCTCCAGGTTTTGACCCTGCTTACCACTCCAAGTCTGTGATACTTTTTTGTACCCACGTGTAGATGCTCACACAATCCTAATATATCATTAAAAATGTGACTCACTGAACATAACGCTCAAGCTAAAATGAACCTACTTCTCTCTAAAGGGGAGACTACATTTCCATCAGTCACTGTATCCATCCCTGTGACATGGTATATTCCAATATTATCTTGATATCTTATAACCTGATGATGTAACCATCATAACATGCCTTATAATAAACAATGAGAGGAAGGTGTCTGGATGGTCCAGTCAGTTAAGCATCTGGTTTTGGCTCAGGTCATGGATCTCATGGATCATAAAATTGAGCCCTGAGAGTTGGGCTCTGTGCTCAATGGGGAGTCTGCTCAAGATTCTCTCTCTCTGCTCCTCCCCTACTTGCACACGTGCCCTCTCTCTCTAAGATAAATAAATACATTGTTAAAAAAAACATGGAAAAGAAGTTGAGGAAGACAGAAGTGTTTAGTAATTACAGGTATGTACAAAACAGAACTGAGAACTTATGGGTAGCTGCCTACTAAAGTTCCCATTTCAATAGCTCCTCATAAGGCCATACCTGATGTCATCACTGATCATTCTATGGCTGTACCTGGTCAGGTGAGGCACATCATCCTCCCTCCCAGGTTGAGCCCTTGGTAGTTCTGCTTATAATGACTTGCTAGAATCATCTCTTAATTTTTATAGCTGGACATGGAGTTCCTGGAGGAGCCCCAGATAATCTCCTGAATTTCAAACTCACTCCTGCCTGCTGGCATTCCATAGCAGCAAAGCTACTTCCCCTTAGCAATCAGCACCACTTACCCAGGTCAGCACAGTGACCTTCCCTTTGGCTTGTTGATCTCAAGGCATAGTAAGCCCTGGTTCCAGTCAATGGTACCACTTTCGTGGAAACATTCACATATTGGGTGAGAAGAACTCTAATCAGCAGAACTGAAAGTCACGGAGATAGGCAGCAAAAGTTCTGTGACTGGACAAATCATTAGATGAATTAGTGAAAATGCGAATTTCATTGAGCCCCTGAGTGTCCAGACCCATTTATTCTGACCTTATAAGGCCATATATTGTCAATTCCTGTTTCAAAGAGTATTGCTTATTTAGTAGGCATCCCCTCAAGACCAGCTGTTGCAATAACTACATCTGCCATCAGCCTTTGTTTCATTCTCTAAGGATAACTGCTTCTGTTGAGTTAAAAATCATAGCTTCAAGGGATCCCTGGGTGGTGCAGCGATTTGGCGCCTGCCTTTGGCCCAGGGCGCGATCCTGGAGACCCGGGATCGAGTCCCACGTCGGGCTCCCGGTGCATGGAGCCTGCTTCTCCCTCTGCCTATGTCTCTACCTCTCTCTCTCTCTCTCTCACTGTGTGCCTATAATGAATAAATAAAAGAAAAAAAAAGAAAAAAAATCATAGCTTCAGTCCTGGGGTTGCAAAGGCAAATCCACTTTGCCAGCACCCCCAAAAGAAACTCTCAACACGTGCAACACTGGGGTTAAACACTGAAACAACCCCCTGAAAATGTCCCATAGCTCTTCTGCCTTCCAGCCACGCACAGCATCAACCAATTGGCAGAAAGTGATTTATAGCCAGTGTCCTAGTGTAAGGGAATCATAGAAACAAAGGTTTCAGCTTTCTAGGCTTTGTACAACAGAGAAGTGTACCAAGCCACATTTGGGATGAAAGCCATCCCATTCACCACAAAATTCAAGGAACTCCAAATAAAGTAAATGGATGATTGTCATATGTGCCACACACGGGATGTCAATACAGCCATGGGCAAAATACGTTGCGTGTGTGGCAGCAGATGAATGACATATGTTATAATAGTTATTGGATTCTGGTCACTTTTCTTTGAGTTTAGCTTTATTGTCCCCATTTTACAGATTATGATGAATACCCAAAAAGGTGACTTGATTTATTCAAGAGTATTCTAAGAGGATTTGAACCAGGTCTGGGTACCTGAAGATACTTTTCAGCATTTATTTGAGGGATGTAAAGGTTTTTAACATTTTTTTTTCCCATGGTCAATATTAAAGCAGAATATGGCAGCCATTCCCTCTCACATTTCATTGTGTGGTTGTGCACTGCACAAATCTTAAAGGCACTGTCACATAGGCATAACTAATCTCTTACAGTTTTGAGCATATAGAATATATTTATATTTATATATATTATATAATATATTTATATATACTTATATATTTATATATATTAAATATTTATATATTTATATATGTTATAGAATATATTTATATATATTAGAATATAAACATATATAAATATATATAAATATAGAATATATTCTATATATAGAATATAAAGTCACCTTCTTTGTAGTGGAATTTTCCCTTAGGCTTTATATTAATTACCATGCCCTAAAAATTGAAGAACTGTGACTCCTGGACATAGAAACATATTGGCTAATTTACCTCGGGGACATTTATTTGGGTCACAGGAAGTGGGTCCTCTCATTGGAGCACATTTTTCTTCCTCATAATCTGAAGAATCTGTCTGAAGTTAGGATAGAGTACAAAATGAATGTGTTTTCTTGGAATATTCTTAGAGGCAAGAAGTTGACATTTTATATTCAATTGTGTGTATGTTTGTACATGCAGTAAGGAATTCTGAATATTTTTCACTAAAAATCTTAGTGGAAAGAAAACCATAAAACAAAAGACAGAATGCCATCATTCCAGTGTGGTTACACACAGCTGGCATTATTCTCCACTTTTGTTTCTTCCCCTGGAGCCCTTTCAGAGATGGAAGATTTCCTCAGACAGCATGTTCTCAGCATAGGTTGGAAAGACAAACAAAAAGTGCCTAAGATTTTAGAGAAAAGGGACTTTAAACTGTCTTTGTTGGTTTGGGTAAAAACAAAATCTATAGGAACAGCTGCTTCCATTTTCTTTAAAAATATAAAGGTAGAGGGGTTACCTGGGTGGTTCAGTTGGTTAAGTGTCCAACTGTTGATCTCAGGTCAGGTCGTGATCTCAGGGTTGTGATATTGAGCCCTAAATCAAGCTCCAAGCTTGGTGTGGAGCCTGCTTAAGATTCTCTGCCTCCTTCTCCCTCTATCTCATATATATATACATTATTTATATTTATATTTATATTTATATTTATATTTATATTTATATATAAAGGTAGAAACACTCTGTTGTCTATTAATTTCCATCCCAGGAGTGGACAGGTAGATAAAACCCTTTTACAGTTTCCTACCCCTGTTCTTATATCCATGACCCTCCTCTGAACTTTCCCACATTTGAATCTTACCTTTTCCCTCATTCTAATACATCTGATACACAGAAGTGAAAGCTGAGAAAAAAAGGGATTAAGTAGAAGTTTTAAAAGATTATATTATGTAGCAAAGAAATCCAAGCTGAGCCTACAGCAGTTGATTCTATGTGTGGTCCTGAAGCTACAGGTTTTCTCTTTCCTTCCCAGGCTCTCCCTGCATGTAGGCAACACTTAGTAGGACCCACATCCGCATCCACATCCTATGATCCTGTGGATGGACACTGCAGGAACCATGCACATGCTTTACTGAAGTGTATAGTACAGAGTGGTTAGGGATGTAGAGCGAGCTAGAACTGGGTTCCATGTGAGCACACATGCACTTGTGAGGGAAATCTGCCTGCATAAGAAGGGTGGCAGTTTTCTAGGGACTAGACTAGGTCTTAAAATCTGAGTAAGAATGGACCAAGCAGGAGGAAAGCATGTGCTAAGGTGTGGAGAAACTATGTATTGTGACTGATTTCAGACAGGATGATGTCAATAATCATGGTCATGAGTAAGATGGTTATGGGTTTGAGTCCTGGTTCTGATCCTTATCAGCTGCATGGCCCAGGGGAACTTACTTAGTTTATTCTTTGTGTAGATGCTTCATTTATTTAAAAAAAAATAACAACAGTAGGACTGACCTTATGTAATGTTATGAGCACTAAGGGACATAAAGCATATAGAGAACCTGTCACTGTATTTGGCATGATTTGAAGTCCAATTAGTGTTAATGTCGGTGGTAGTAATTGCCATCATGATAACAGGCACCAGCACAATGCAGTCTGCCCAGGAAAAGAAGCATTGCAAGTCTGAGTTGTGGTCTCGGAGAGTTTTGTGAATGATGAGAGGTCTGCCACAGTCAGCCGTGTGAGTTAGGTGGGAAGGGTGTGAGAACTCAGTAGATATGGAAATATGTAAACAAGACAGGAGTCGGCCACTTTGCAGGGATAGGGCATTTATGAATGGGAACATGGGGGGAAAAAGACCTCAGCAGTTTAACTGGCTTATGTTGGGCTTCAGCTCTAAGTTATTTGGACTTCTTCGGTAAGTCTTGAGGAAATCTGTGGGAGCACTGAAATCACCATCAGTGAAAAGGTGATGAATAGAATTGTGAGCTTTATGGGACTGGCGCTATTCAGTGCTCTTTCCTCCGCTTAAAACATTGGTGTTGGTACAGGTCATTTGCAACTGGCATTCCAAACATGACCGCTCGGCCTAAGATGTCATAAATGTGGGCAGACCAGAAGCAGGAAGGCAGGCTGAGACTCTCAAAAATGACACAGTCATTCCTGCACTTACCTTTGTGCTCATCGTCAAGTACAAAAAAAAGTATCTTGTATACAGCTTACCTTGAAAATGTCGCTCTCAGCTTCTGAAGGCCACCATTTCGACTACTGCAGACAGGGCCACTTGCAGAGCTCGGGTTCTCGCTGAACTTGGAATAGGGGGTACTTTTCCCTGGATGGGAAAGCATGGGCAGCATCAGATGTGGAAGCAGAGATGACGAATCGTTTCTCAACCAGAAACTGGCCTTCACGCTTGTGCAGGATCTCTACTGATCTCTTCTGATTTACAGGGTCAGTTCTAGGAGCTGACTCTAGTTGTGTTGTCCTGTGGGAGGTGCTGGCAGGAAATCAGGCAGGAGCAAGAGAGGTTGTTTCAGGTTTACCCCTTACCTCCCGGGGCCACCCAGATCGTGTGCGCTGGACGAGCTTGACTGCTGACTGCCATAACAATTTCCACACAGGGTTTTGAGTTTTAGAATCCATTCCTACCCATTTCCCCTTAAGGGTTAGGGATATGAAGAATTCCCAGTGTCACTGGCTCTGGGCTAACACTCTGTTCTTCGTGATCTCGGAAAGCCCCCTCACAAATTTGTGAATAATCATTATTAACATTTCTTCAAATGACCCAATTTGAGAGTGCCAGGAGTTTTCAAGCAGGACTCTGACTGGTCCACTGGGCACACATGAGGGGCCGATACCAGTACAGAGGTAGGGAGTGGGCAAAGAAGAGATTACATGATGGCAGCAGTATTGTAAGTCAATGAAAATATGAAATCCTTGCAAAGTTAATGAGACCCATCTTTTATCATCTTCTGAGTTTCTACAGGATGGAATTATTTTCCCATGGCTCTTCTCAAGGCCAATTTTACTTAATAGATCTCCCCTTAGGAAGAACACTAATGTTGGCTGGAAGACATATTTGATAAGCCATATGGCTTGGCCAGTGAGTTACTAATAATGTGATCAAGAAAGAATCCCCAGTTGCTATGCTGGGGAGGGTCAATGAGAAGTGAGAGGTAACAGAGGAGGGTCAGGGAAGAGGGTGGAAGATAGCACAGCTAAGTGTAATTCCTATCTAGGACCCTCAGATGTTAGGAGGACCTGATGGACACCCCATCAGAGAATTGAGGTGTGGTTGAGGAGTTGAGGGCTTTTTGTCTCCAGGCTTTGCAAGTGGGGTTTTTGGGCCAGTTTACCTAAAACATCAAGGAGTCATGGCATGTAGGTGCCAGATTCCAGCTTTTATTATCAATAAGAGCTACACTGGAGCACTAAACTTCTGAGTGATAAGACACTTCTTCCATAGAAGAAAGAACTCAGCATTTGTTTCAGACTTTACCATAGTCTATTTAAAAAGAACACCGGTGCCAGAGCCAGCAGCTGGTTTTGGCTGTGAGACGAGGTTGGGGGAATGCCTGTGTTTAGAATACACTATTGTTTTAGAGAGAGAACATGAGATAAAAATGGGCAAATACTTGGATTCTGCAACATTTTAAAAAGAAATTTAAGAAGAAACCCAAATGTACCTTTTGGGTTTCTTGGCTTATTGTTGGCCCAGAAAAAAAAATTGTTACTGTGATTTTAGGAGGATTGATGCTAACTTGCATTTATTTTTGCATGCAGTGATTCTTCAGAGAATGGAGAAGGAAAGGTTTAGTTTTCCTCCTCATTGGACATATCAGGAAATTTTAGAAAGCTGGTTGAAGGTCATGCGGAGATGGAGTTAGTGTCGGGATTGTCTGAGTCCCACATGGTTCTCTCTTCGCTGACTCGTGCCGCCTCCTGCTTGAGACTTCTTTTCCTTAAGACAAACTAAAAAGCAAAATGGTAGAGAAGAGAAACACTTGGGAGCCAACACGGTGGCAAGCAAAGAGCATGGATTTGGGGATAAGATTGACTTGGAGAGGAGTTTCCCCTTGACCATATAGACTTCTCCAAGTCCTTGTTTCCTTACCTGTAAAATGGGGGAATAATGTCTACCGTGCAAGGTTGTAGTAAAGATTAGGGAAATAATATGTGTGAGGCGTTTCGTGGAATGCAGGTGGTGATCAGCAAATACATTTCCCTTACTCCCAGCGATGCAGCTTATCCCTTTGCAGGGGAGCTTGGACTGGCTTTGTCTCAACTATTGCCAAATGCAAAAGGACTCCCTGTGTGAGGCCATGTAAAATGAAGTGCTATGATTTCATGTGGGGTTTGTTCCAAGCACTCTGCTGTGATTAGATATCTAGTTAGAGGCTCCCGCTATCACATTAATCATATGTGTCCTTGTAGCTGATTCAGACGAGAATGACTGCAAACTTCAGTGTTTCTGGTTGGTTCTGAGAACGTTTGGTCTTGGTTGGATAGTGCTGATCGTACTTCATATTTTAAAAAAATATCATGTTGCAGGGGATACATCTATCAAAGAAGTTGTCACTCATGACTTTCCAGAAGCATCCTAGAGTAATGAAGGCTGAGAATTTCAAATTAAGGTGACCTTTGATAGTATATAGGAGAACAAAATGAGATGTTCCCAAACTCATTGTTTCCCCATTTATACCAGAAACTAGGTATTTATTTTATCTTTCCCTTCTATCCCCACCTGTGTGTCTCTTGTGTTTCCAAGAGTCTTGGGATTTAACAAGCCATGAGGGGGTGACACGACTGTTGTTCCCTGCCTCCCACCTACTCAGGAAATACACATCACAATCATCTCCACGATTTATGACTTCAAGGCTGCTGGCTATGAATATTCCGATTCCTTGGAGGTGACTAGTGCTCTCAGCCTCTTCAGATACTAGCACATTTCCTCTGAATCTTTTTCCTGCAAAGGCCAACTTACTTAAACTACTGCCTTCTTCAAAGGTGAATTTCTTACTCTCTTTTCATCTGATCCTTTTATCTGTCCTTCCCTGAGTGCTTCACACTTGGCACAAAGTCAACCTGCTGGTTACAAATTATTTTACCATCCCCTCAATTCTCTGAGCACAGACAATGTTTGCTCATGTTTTCCAGACATCTTCTGCCATGTTGGAAGCCATCGCTGTGCTGCCTCTGACAGTTGTGACTTGTTCTTCATCATCTTTTGTTAGATAGTCTTCTACATGGGATGCATTTCCAAGGGGTCTCTTCCCCCTGAATGAGATGTTACAGAGAGTATGGAAGGGATGGAGGGATGGGGTCAGCTCACCTGGGACACTGGGTTAGCTGGGCCCTGACTTGCCCAGCTCCTGCCCCTGGAGGAAGTTTGCTATGGTTTTCTGTACCACTTTTTCTCTCTGCAGTGAGGAATTGTTTAAGATGTCTTCATTCCTGCAAGTTTTGTGTCTACTTTGCCCCACCAGTTGCTGTCTTTTAGAATTTTTCCACTTTCTGCACATCTGCTTTGACATGTAAAGGCCACAGCTTAACTCACATACACATAAGGAATTCACCAAATTGAGTTAAGCAGACCAGTGATTTCATGGCCCTGCTATGTCTTGGCTCTGCTAAAATATCCGGATCCATGCCAGCTTTTCATGGAGAACTGTGCTCTGTTCTCCAACATAGGGTATAGCTTGCTGTTCCACATACTCCTCTGGGCTCTGTGTGCTGGACAGCATTAGCAGCATCTTCCCACACTTCATGCTTCACACTTGAGCTTTGTGGTTTCACCTTATCAAGTAGAAGTCGAGTTGCTTCTCTCTTCCTCCCCCACCCTCATTATTTATTGGTTAACTCTTAAAATTTCTTCCTATAGCCTTAGTAAAAAAAAATTGCTGAAAGATACAGATGTTTCATATAGAACTATTTACAGATATAGGAATGTACACGGGTTAGTATACACATACTTTTTCTTGTTCTATCAATTAAGCTGGTCTTAAGCAATGATGCTGCAAGGGCATCAAGCACATCTGGTGCCCAGATCTTGTTTTCCAATACCATTCTCCAGTGAGAGGATCTAGGACTCTCTGAGAAATTGGTTCTAGGGCTGAGACAGAAAATATTCATGATGAGCCTGGATCATTTCATAATATCAGAACATAAGAAAGGGCCGAAAGAATATAAAACAAAACAAAAACCCCACAGTGATCGGGGAGTATGGAACGGGACACAGAGGTCAAATGAAAGAGCTCCTAATGACCAAGGCTGGAAAACTTTGAGTAACAAAAAATGTAAATTAGTGTTGTTTTATAAACCAAAGTGTACAATATATATATTCATGAATTTTTACTTACATAACTAAAAAATTGAATTAATAAATAAATGAGAGAGAAAAGACCAATCTCCCACGGAGAAGAATTCCAAGTAATTTATTGGAGGATTTTGCCCTCAAGGGGATGGAGCCTAGTCCCTCACTCATTAAGTGTGGGCCACACAGAATGACTTCCTTCCAAAGGAAAGAGTTTGGGCAGAAGAGAAACAACAGTCACTACCTCAACCACAAGATCCAGGTCAACACCAACATTGACAAGTCATGTCAGTAGCGTATACCTTTTATGCAATGTGATGAAAATGTGGTTTTCCTCCCCCAAGCACATAATCCCAGTCAAATAAGGGGGGACAATCATAAAACTCCCCATTAAGAGACATTCTTTAAAATACTAGATTAGAAAAAAAAATAAAAATAAAATACTAGATTAGTATCCCCTCAAACCTGTTAAAATTAATAAAAACAAGAAGTGCGTGAGAAACCATCACAGCCAAGAAAACCCAAAAGAGGAAATTCAACTAGATGTCATGTGATATCTTCCCTGGGATCCTGGAACACAAAATGGACATTAGGTAAAAACTAAGAAAATCTGGATAAACTATGGACTTTAGTTAATAACAAGGTATCAGTATGCAAGGCAATTCATTAATTAACAAATATGCCATGCTAATGTGAGATGTTAATAAGAGAGAACCTGGCAGTGGGATATTTGGGAACTCCCTGTACTTACTTCATAATGTTCTGTAGATCTAATGCTGTGCTAAAAAAATTTAATAAGAAACATTTCTTCAATCCATAAAAAGACTTTACACACTGTGGATACAATCATGAATCAGAGGGAGAAAGTACCTGGTCTCATAGAGTGTATAGATTTCCTTTATATTACTCATTAAATTTGGATCTTGGCTCCCATTAAATTTCCATGAACACTATTGTCATATGGTATCACTTGATGTCATTCAGAAACTTTTCAGCTATCGGACTGCGACCCTCACTCTAACATTGAGGACTGGATGTGAAAATAGAAGCTAAATGAAAATGTCTTAAGGGAATCCCGCAAGAGTTGATATAAATACTGCGCTTGCTACTCTTAGTGAAATGATATTATGACTGTGTATCAAACGCAAAATTCTACTAAGTGGGGCTTTTTCAATATCAGCTCCTTGAGGAGGATGTCCACTGATACTTGGCAGCATAATGAAGAGGAACAAAGAGAATTGACACCAAAAAGCAAGTGCAATTGTCTGAAACGGCTTGGTGCATGAAAACAAATCACACATGCTTTCAAGTCCTTCTGTCTACTGCACATTGAGATGCCTGACAGGCATGCACGAGGATGCTTAGTCATCAGTTAGGAACCAGAGAGAAGTGAAGAACAGACTGCGGACCCAGACTTCCTCAGTTTGATCCCACCCCTGCCACACAGTTGCTCTTTGAGCACAGGCTGCTCTTGGCCTTTTCTTTTTTTTTTTAATTTTTTTTTTAATTTATGATAGTCACAGAGAGAGACAGAGAGGCAGAGACACAGGCAGAGGGAGAAGCAGGCTCCATGCACTGGGAGCCTGATGTGGGATTCGATCCTGGGTCTCCAGGATCGCGCCCTGGGCCAAAGGCAGGCGCCAAACCGCTGCTCTTGGCCTTTTCTTGCCTAGTTCCTCACATATAAGATGAGAGTAATAGTGGTCTCTACTTCATACACTACTTTAGGAATCAATGATCCATTAAGCAGGCTTAGAATAATGCCTGTCTATAATACATACCTAACAAATATAAACCATGACAATCAAGAAGTGGCCAAAGTACTTCAGGTTATTAGTAGCAAACATTTATGTAATGAACTAAAAATGAAATCATGGAAAAATTCAATATTGGACAGTTTTACAAAATTCAGTATATATGATTAATATACTGTGGCCTTTCAAATTATGGCTAGTTAGTCCCTGTCTCTCTGAAATCTGTAGGAAAGGAAGGAGAAAAGGAGGCAAGAAGAAAGAGAAAGAAAGTACACTGGGACACATCTGTCAGAAGTTACCCTGATGGGTTTCAAGAGAAGTCTTGGAGATGGGTTGGAGGTGTTGCAATTTATGGGACACTTTAACAGCATATAGCAAGAGCAAGATGAACTTTCCCTCACTCACTTCATTATTATCTCATTTGTACTAGATTTTTTTTTTCAACTTGGTTGAGAAGGACAATGCCTATCTTCCTACTTCAAATGAAAAAATTGTAGCCAACAACTTATGTAGTGGTTTTGTAGCAGTTGTGGTGGGTGCTCCAACTGTATCTCCTCTCCATTCCCTCCTCATGCACATCGAACACTCACCAGTCCCTTCCAATGGTCTGTGACTCTGTCTCCAGGCTCTCTTTGCTGCCTAAGCAGCACCCAGGCAGGCTGGAAGACTGGGTGTTCCATGGCCCTGGGAGCAGCCCTCTACCTGTGCTGGCAACCCATTATGGTGGGTAAATGCCCAGGTGCCCACCCCTGCCTGGGGTATTGCTGAGGGGTGGCTTCCTCTAAGCTCAGAGTTCACCTGTGGGGTTGAGGCCCTGGTTGCACAAATACTCTTTTTCTTGGCTTCTTCCCTAGTCTAGCTTACTTCCTCTTGTTTTTACTGGTTCTCCCCAGGATCACCTTTTAAATAAACTACTTGCAGTCATACTGTCTCAGAGTTTGCATCAGGGGAAACTCAATCTAAGATAAATTCTGTACACTGTTCTATTTTTTTAAGTAATCTTTGAACATTTTCTTTTCCCCAACAACAGCATCAGTAGGCAAGCAGAAGTATGATGTTTGCCATCAAAAGTCTTTCATAGCAGTGGCATCTAGAAATTATGGCTGTGATATAAATAAGTAACTTCATTATAAGTGCATGTATGGTTTAGCTCAGCCATGACCACCCCTCATCAAGCCTGATGCTTTATGAGCTGGGGCCATTTATATTTAGTAAGACAAATTTCCCATTTTGACCAAAAATTATTCTTATATTGTTGGCATATTCTAATCATAAGGAGAAGTAGGGGCCTGAAGAAGACAAAAAATCTACACCGCTCTGTAGCTCATGTTAGAAATGAGTGATGGAACAGGACTTGAAAGTGAGACCACAGAAATGCCCTAATTTCCCCTGTTGCTAGTTTGTAACTTTCTGCTTTGTGCAGTTTTGCTCATAATTAAGCTCTAAAAAGAAGCAGGTATATGAAGTGTTTTTGGAGCCAGTAGGGAATGAAGAAACCAATCATCTAGCTATCCTGGAGCTACATGTGGGGAGACAATGTTCAGAGACACCAAGGCTAGTGACGGCAAGTCAAAGGGGAGAAGGCAGCCTGTCTCCCTGGGGCACGGCCATGCGCGTGTAGTGCGGGGGACACATCTGAGACCAGGACCACCCGAGGGGCTGAGCAGAGGGAATGCCTGTCCTCCTATTCCCACACACACCCATCTTTCCAATCCATAATCTCCTTGCAGCCATGCCACCCCACCTCCTCATCATGTGGAGAAAGAGCACTGAGTATAAAGTAAGCTGGTGTTAAAAAAAAAAAAAATCTATGTCACTTTTTAAATTTTAATAATGAACTAAGTTATAAAAAATGACTTCACAGTTTAATTTTAAAGGTTTCAAAACAGCAAAGAGAGCTTGAGAGGGTGGAGCTGTGTGTCACAGAGTTGCAGGGTTGAGGGAGGCCCTAGAGTATATGGGTAGCTATTTGCCTGGAAGATACCTGTTGGAAATCACTGTGGAAAGAACGGGGAAACCAGCTCCCCAAAACCATAGCACTTGGTGAAGGATAATAGGGATAATCATCGTCTTGCATCAAACAGCCCATCGAGTGTGCGTGTGCTATCTTAGGAGACAGTTGAAAGCAGAGGATGACAAGAAAGACTGGAAGTGAGCATGGTGGCAGGATTTGACTTGTCTTGGAAATGTGGCTCTCAGAGCAAGCATTTGCCAGCAAAGCCTTAGGGTAGCATTAGCGTTGCAAGACTAGCAGAATTCCTTAGGGTGCCAGACTCTCTTCAAAATCTGTCTTTCCTCTAGAAATGCATTGACTTTCAGCTCATTAGGACCTGCCCCACTAAAGACTCTCATAATTGTCTGCGCCTCCACTGAGAAATTTTGCAGCCATCACCAACGTGTGTGATGCACAATACATATCCTCCCCTCTGTCACAGTGGAGAGGGCTGCATGTATGCACCTTCAAGAGCTTTCCAGATGTCACTAGCCTCCCGAGAGCCCCAGGAAGCATCAGGTGGCCTGCTGTAATTGGGTAGGCGGGCTCTTAAGACAGGATTGAGGAAGTGTTGACGGAAGAGCTCAGATTGAATTCAATTATATCATCTGAAATGAAGGTCAAGGGAACTTATCCACCAATGCAAAGAAGACAAGAGCTGCATCGAGAATCACAGGTTATAAATTCATTCATTCGCTCATTCCTTCATGCATGGCACCTGCCATGTACTAGGCACGATGTTGCCCACAGATGTTTGGGGAAAGGCTGGACGCTTCCTCACAATTTTCTCAGGTGATACAATCTCCACAGCCACCCTCTGACAGGGGAGGAGATTGTAACTCAAAGCCATCTCACAGGAGGCTTTCTGATTTATGCAGTATTGTCAGCATTTGGGACACCGTGAGAAGTAAAGGGCTATTTGCCTTATAGCTAATTTTGTTGTTGTCAATGGTGTGGAATGTCCCCCTTCAAGAAAAATGCTAGATCTCCTCTAATACAGGCTTTCCACAATTATGTTGCTGTGATGGCAGTTGGGTATATGTGCATTGTGTATTTGCTTTAGATTCAGAAATCGGGCTTAGGTTGTTCAGATTTAGCTACATTGTAGACCAAAGTCTTGAAGACTTTGGATGCCTGCTTTTCTTCTTCAGGTGGAAATGTGAGTTGTTTCTCTAGGAATAAGCTGGCAGACTGGGTAGCTGGACGGGGCTGTGGCTGTAAAAGATCAAAGGCCTCTGGTGTGGATGAAGCAGTGGGGAAGCTGCCTTCCAGAAAGAATTTACATCCGGGAAGGAACAGTGCTAAGTAGTGTCTCTTATTGTTGATCTTGGGAGAGAAAGTCCTCTCAAGCTTTTAGCTTTATCCATGTCGTGACAGACTCTGAAAATAATTTATATTCAGTCTTCTGCAGGGAAAGAAGGAGGCTGCTCATGGTTGAGGCCATCAGCTGGGCTCTCACCAGCTCAGACCCCATCTGGCACTTTGAAGGCCACAGGGGTCAGTAAGGTGACCCACCCTCAATTCATTTGAGCTACACCGTGCACCAGGCGAGAAGTTCTGATTAAGGAACTTCTTTAGGATCCCCACATGAAAAGCAGAGCAAAATGAGAGGTTTGCTTATGGAGTTCCTCACAGTCCACTTATCTAGTTAATTCTACCAATGCTTATTAAGCATTTGGCAGGGGTTGGTTTTCACACCAGGTACTGAGGTTACAAAGACACAGGATGCCCAGACCCTGTTCTCAGGAGTGTTGCAATGAAGTTGGAGAGGCAAACGGAGGAAAACAAATGTGGCCCAGTGATGGAAATGTGTGTGGGGGACAGTGGGGACCACAGAAGAGAGTGATCCATGAAGGAAATACTCTTTAGAGAAGGTCAGACCAAGAAGCATGGGCACATTGTCCGACTCTGGGGAGAAAGGTTGGCTTGTCTCTGCGGAGTCTCTCGTGGATGCATACAGGATACCTCGCATCAGAAGGGCATTTGTCAGCTGTTCTGCTGTCTCAACTCGACTCTAGGTGCGCCTTCCACAAATACTGTGCATGAATTCCGTGGCCAGACACTGTGGTAGACCTTCAGAGATATTTTCTGTCCTCCAGGGACCCATGATTTTCTGGTAGAGGCAGACAGCAAACAACGTCAGGAAGTGTGTACCTCAGTTCTATTGATGCTGTTTTGGTTAAGAAAGTGGCCTACAAGGAACAGCCGTTAAATCTGAATGACCCACACTTCACTGGCATGACAACTGGACGTCTATCTGGCCTTCTCCCAACCCTGGAAAAGCAGTTGACAATAGCAAGCTGAACTTCAGGTAGGTGTCTCCTTTCAAACTCTGCAGCATAACTACCATCGCAGCCCTTACCCAGTGGTCACGATCACCAGCACCCACTCTTGTGATGAGTGTGGTGGCAGGCGGTCTTTCCTCCATGGGCACTGAGCTCCAGAATCATGTGCCTGGGCACATGTCTGCTTCATGCTGGCGGACCAAATGCCCCTTACAATCCAGTTCCATGTGTACTTGCTTTATGCCCTTTCCTTAGCACCTGGTGCGTGCCATCTACCCAGACTAGTGTATACCTGTTCTTCATTTATGTTTTCACTGGTTCACTTAGTCAACCCTACGTCTCAACTCCTATCAGACACTGGAGTAAATACTGAGGACACAGGGAACAAAATGAAGTAGCTCCTGCCCTCGCAGAGTTTGTAAGCCAATGGGGAAGATGGCACCAGAAGCAAGTAGAACTCAGCATGGTGGGTGTCCAAAAAAAAACATGCTTGAAGGTAGGAGCAAGCGATTTCCTGCAGGTAATATTGTAAGGTATTTTACCCACCATGAATTGTTAGCAAGTTAATTCGAACAAAGAGTAAATTATACGATGTCACAAGTAAATAATTGTGCATTAAGAGCTGACTTTCCTGAAGTACCCAAAATGCAGTATGGTAGGATTTGGTTTCAATAAATAATAGCCAAAATAAATACACCGAAACCCAAAGTTCCATCTTTCCTTCTGCCATCATACCTCACATGTTCCACAAACTTATAGGTAGGATTGCTGGTTGAACACACGGATGTGCTGTGCCTGGGATGACATTAGCTTCCCTCGGAGATGAAGGGGCTGGAAAGGTGGGAACCAGAAGCTCCATACCCTGAGATGTGGGCACAGAAGTAGAAGAATTATTGGTGAGCATCAGGGAACCTCGGAAGCAGGTTTGCTGTAACTGAGACGAGAGGGCTGAGTTCTCACAGGTGAATCCTTCTGGACCTCTTTGCTCAGTGCTGGTCTGCTGTGCCTCTGTCCCTATGAGCCTTTGCCCACACCACCTTCCAGATGATGCTGGTTCCTGGCAGTGACTGTTTGTTTACCATGTTCTAATACCTGGGCAAGCAATCCCAGGGAGTGGAAAGATGGTGTTTATACTAAACATTCTGGTTTGCTGTTATCAAAGATATGGTCTACCTAGCAAGGCAGGAAAATACATTCTTTTAAAAAGTATGCAAAATGCTAATTGCTGCATGTGAAGTCTTCTTTCCATTCTTTGCCATCCCAGAATGTATGGCACTGACTATGAAAGCAGAGAGAAAGAGGGACACACCTCCTGGGTAGACCCCAACAAGGTAGATCCCAGCAAGGAAGATTTCAATCAGTGTTATATTACCTGTGAAAATTAAAAAAGAGAAATATATATATTTCTTATTATTCCACATATATATTTATGGAATAATATATATATTAATATACTATATATATATGCACTGTTTTTTCCCCATTTTTACCTGCTCCATTTTTCTGTAAAGGCAGTTGCATTTTTAAGCATGCATCAGGAAATCTTAGCCTTCAGTCCTCATGGACTGATTCCGAGCTAAAGCCTTCCTTGCATTTTTCTGCAATGTCTAAATAGAAACTGTTCATTCAAATCTTATTCAACTTCCTAGAAATGAAATATGAAAGTGAGTGAGAGCTACATGCTCTCTGCTATCCAATGCAAATGTATGCAAATTTCTTCATATTAGAATCATTGTCTAGTTGTCACCCTCGCACGGGGCACATCAAAGCCATATGACCTGATTTTTGCACCTGCTGTTTAATTAAATTTACAAGGCAGACACACTCCCCACTCCCGGTGATATACAAATCCGGTTTTACAACCACAGCTTCTAATTTACAAGGTAGTTGACGGCTGCGTCCCACCATCGATAGCCGCCCAACTGCTCTTTGTTGCACCGAAGATTAAAAAAGGAAGAAGAGCTAGCATTTGGGCAGCTGAATTCACAGAAATATTAAAAATTGTCTCCCTCTCCCATCCAAGCCCTGATTTTTGTTGTAAAGATGCAAAGGAAGGTACGCATTGGGTATTTAATGCCAACGGGAAGAGCATTTTCGTCTCCGTTGACTTCCCCTAATTTTCATGCAAGGGACAAAGCTCTGGGCTTCTCTGAAGTCTGATGCCTCCAGTCTGTCGGGGGTGGGAGGGGGCAGGAAGTCCTTAATATAGCAAGGCCAGTGTGGTTTGAGGAGAAAGATCGAAGTTCTAAGGCTATCATGAGCTCAAAGTGTTTTCTGAGAGATATTTATTGCATGAGAATAATGTACTGTGAAATTCTCCCTCAGCTTCTACCCGCAGGAATTTTTAGTCTTTAAATTGTGTGTATCTGTACGTAATGGAGGAAAGAAATAGTAGAGCGTGATCTTCACTGGGTTTGTGTTCGATTATTATTAGTATTTGTTCTTGGGCTGGCACGGTGCTCTTCATTTCTTCTAAGGGCTGGTACACAGACATGGATTTGATTTCCGTGAGAGATGGCTCAGAAAGGAAAACCAACGGAAATATTTTACAGGAAGGCGAGAGGGGATGAAAAAAATACTTCTTTGTCTGTTTCCACTAAATCACCCAGCCCAAGACCTATAGTGAAAGAATAAAGCCTTTTAGATTATCGTAGGGAACATAATTTCATCGAAATAGTACGTTGGGGTTTTTAAAAGTGTTTTTGCAGCCATGCACTCTGAAATCTGGAAGGGCCCCCCGAAACATAAATTTTGTGCAATAATGTGAAATGCATGATCTTCGGATAAAGGAAAGTGAACTTCCCAGGGTCCACCCATAGGTGGCGCCACGCATTCACCAAACTGAAACCCTGTGCAGCCAAGTTTGGAACAAGTCACATAAATTAAAGCCTTGAGCTGCAACTAACTCTGAGACATATGGGTTGAGTCCCAGGCCTGCCCAAGAATAACTTTGAAGAAAATTTTGTTTTCTGGCAATACAGATGCTAACACACCACAGAACCTTTAAAAAGAATAAATATGTAGATGGTTCATAGCTCTTCAGAATAATTTAACCTTCCCCCCCAAAATTAAGATAGCATCACGAGAATAAAATAATATAAGCTCTGTTTTTCTGCTTTGGGGGGAAAGAAAGACAATTTGATGGCTGTGATACTCTCAAGAAGTATTTGTCAATTAGTTTTTATTTACTCACATTTTATTATTTCAGTTTCAGACGTAGAGCAAAGAGTGAACGCATCTTAAAATGAGCTAACGTTTGATGAACAAATAATATTTAAACACAGATTCTATGTGGGAAAATGTCATTGCCTGAATTTAGAATTTTTTGCTTCTTTGTTCTGTGCTATGAAATGTAGTCAACGTGTTCCCATTTAGGAACCAAACGTACGCCTTCCAAAATCCTTTATTCTATCATGGGAGAGTCTAGTCATCACGCCCGGCCAGGAGGTGAACAGTTTCTGGAAAACACCGGTTACAAAGCTGTTAGCTGTACCCAAAATGTGAAGCTATGGCTCTCGAGTAAGTAAAACTTTAACCTTAACACAGAGGTTTTGTTTAAACAAGGACTGTTTACAATGGGCCTTGAATCAATGGCGGGGGGAGCGGCCTTTGTTGGATCTGACCCTCGCTGAAGTCACTCCTGACAAGGGACCTGCTCAGGTGAGGGGGCACCTTGAGAGAAATAAATGCAAGCCCTCACACATATTTCTTTGTTGCCCAAAAGGTAGAAAAGGGCAGCAAAATTAGTTTTTATTTATCCTTAAAGCCAGTAGCGTCAGTCCATTTGGCCGCCCTGAAAATGTACCCAACGGCTGGTCAGACTGGCTAAGATCACCTGTAATATGTCTCAGTATCTAAACAGGGAGCATTCCTGCAAAGAAAACACACATAAGTGATTCATAACATGGAATCCAGCTATTGTAGTCTGTTTGTTTTATCTCCATGTCTTCTCGAATGCACATTTCAGATGTGCCAGGTATGATGTTAATCATCAGTGAATGCCTCCATCTGTGTTTGCGTAGATGTGTTTTTTTCTTTCGCGTTGATGAAAGGTCAAGAAATCTTTAAACCTCAATCCCAAAGCAGGGATAGCCAATAGAAAACACCTTTGGCTACTAGGTTTCGGTCTCCTTCATGCCACAGAACCTGTCTTGTTCAGTTTTGTACTCTCGGGTCCGGCCCAAAGCCTAGAACATGCTAGGGGATCAGGAGCTGTTCGTTGTCACTGCTGCCCTTTTACTTGTATTTGCTTATCATGTTTGGCTGATTAAACAAATGAGTGAGAGTCCCAGGAGCTGAGCACATGGTGGGTGCTAGGAAGGGTGAGGACATGAAAGCCACGCTCCTTCTTTTGCGTGGTTGAATTACGAAGACGGGTTTATGCACGCGTTAATAGCGACAAAACACACTGGCCTTGGCTTCTCATCACCAGCTTCATTTGCGAAGTGAGGCTGAAATGACCTCTTTCTCAAAGGTGGGAGGGTTGGAAAAGGGGGGCTTTCCCGGGACTCGGCACCCAGGGGCCACTTTCAGAACTGTCCCAGAGGCTCGGCGTGATTATCCCATTACCTCAAGTACTGGCCAGTGCCACCCTGGGGCACTACGACATCAGCCCCCTCTTTCCAGTGAGGACACGGGAATCCCTCTCTATATTCCCTTTTCTCTTACTAGATGTAACTTTTGTTGGAATCTCAAGCTCCTTCCCATGGTGGCAAAGCTGTGGCCCAGGGCCAGCCCCATCCTAGTCATCTGCCCCCTGCGGTCCGGGTGCCAGCTTCAGGACCCTCTCCCTGTTCTGATGGGCCCTGCTCTCTGCCCTATTCACAGCACCATCTGTCTTCAAGTGAGGTCCCTCAACGGTGGGAGTCTACCTCTGACCCATCCCTTTCCATCTTGGTTCCTTACAAATGAGTGATCACTTTGTAGCAAACAGTCAGGAAGCAGGAAATTCAGATTCACTCAATTTGAGTGTGGCCAGACACCTACGGCAGATACTGTGCAGGGCCTTTAATAAGTAGGCTTTTCTTCGCCCTCATTCAAACTCCCTATACCATTGTTTGGTTGGTATTTCTGCGTCCCCCACCCAACCAAGGAGAACCCTGTGGCTCTGAAAGATCACCTTCTTTTTCTAAGACTCTGGAGCTAGTAACGGGATAACCAGTATTGCAGCGTTTGTTCTGACTCGCCAAGATAAACCCATTAAGAGGTCTTCTGTACAAAGCCTCGGTACGAATTCTTCCTGGATGTTATTCTGCACACTTCCCCCCTTCCTGTCGATCTGTAACTGTGTGGCACCGCAGGGATACTCAAGGCACCAAAGATGCACTGGGAAGCCCAAGACTTCCTCCTGAAAGAGCTGCTGCTGTTTGAGGAAACAAGACTAACATACAGGCAGTGGTAACAAAAAAACTCCAGGTCAGGTATTTATGAAACTAATAAAAATCCCCAATAATTGCCATGGAGAGGAGTTTAGGTACCTCACCCCGTGATAGACGTGGTGTAGCCCTGGGACTGACCTCAGAGGATGGTGCAAAACAATGTGTGCAGATTGCGCACAGCCGTGCCAGGCAGCTGCCAGTGCACACGGGCCGTGTTTATGATCTCGGTTACTACCTTCTCATTTACTCCCTAAAAGACCTCTGGGAGAGACGTGGAGTCCCTCCAATTGACACACTAAAACAGATGTTGGACCTTCATGTTGCCCGAGGTCAACAGCTGAGAGGTAGGAAATTGGGGTTAGAAGCCTCTCTGCCCAATCCTGTGGGGTGTGCAAGGTGTGGAGGGGTGTGCCCAGGGGTGGGGGAGCAGGAGAAGCTTCTCAGAGCTGGTGGGCCTGGGTGGAATCCTGAAGCCCAGGGTGGATTTTGAGGGCCAGAGAGAAAGTAGATAGAGGACAGGGAGACAAAGTGGGAGTGGCTCAGATGATGCTCATGGTCAGCTTTCTACACATACCGGGGGTCGTGCTTTGTGGTGCACTGGCCCAGCCTGTTTGGAAGGAATGGATTTGCCTCTGGAGCAAAGCAAAGTCCTCATAGAAATGCTTTTAGGATCATAACCTGCAACACTGAAATCTCCTTCAGCTTTGAGACCCCTTTGGAGAAGGGTCTGCAAAGGCATCAGAGGGCAGGGCCAGTGCTGTTTCTGATGGCCAAAGCATGCCACGTGTTTGCAGACCACTTGTGAGGAAGGCTATGGGCAGGGGAGAAATGCAGGTACCAGCCAGGCTGGGGGAGGCAGAGGGCATGCTGTTGGGTGGCCAGGAGAGCTGAGGCAGTGGACACTAGAAGCGCCTTGATGGCCACGGGAAGCACAGAGGGGAACAAGGCAGAGGACCAAGAGGGATGGGGACCAGAAAGGGCTTTCTTGTGCCTCCTCCCCCTGCCGAAGCCTCTTCATAATCAAGTTGAGGCTGTGCTCATCCAGGGTCTGAGGTCGAGCACCTACATGCAATAGAAAAGAAGGCCATGGAAAACCTGCTCCTTCAGCACAAAGTATGGTGGATGACCCGGTGTTTGGTGTGACAACCGATGAGAAGGCTTTGTGACATCAAGCATCTAATTAACCATGCAAGTCCCTTGAACACACTACGCCTTGGTTGCCTTGGCCAAGAGGTGACATGGCAGTTGTCCATGCTACTTCTTAAGCTCTTGAGAAATCCAAAGAGGTGACAACTGTGAAAGCTCTTCCACAACTGTAGTGCAGGAAGCAAGTAGCGATTTTCTGGAAAGTCCCCCTTTGGCTCTCTAATCAGACCTCGAAGGTGTCAGCAGGACCCAGTCATACTAGTTTCTTAAGCACCCCTTGGCTGAGGACACATCGTAGTGATGTGTGCTTGTTTTTGAAGTAGAGGCTCTCTCTCTCCTGACTTGGGTGAGCGTCTGCGGCCAGGTGCCACTGAGCCCTCACTCCAATGGGCATGTAAATCCCAGCTCCGCTCCTTCCTTGTGATCCTGTGCCGTTGGGTCACGTGTTTTGATACTCAGTTTCTTCCCATCTAACTGGGTAATAAGATTGTCTCCCTCAAGGGTGTGTTGGGAAGCTCAAATCAGATTACAGGTAGGTTCCCGGGGCAGTGTTTAGCACACAACAGTTGCTCTCTTTAAGTTGCTCACACACTGATGAGCTCCTTAGAGGACAGAGACTATTCTTAAACATTTTCACAAATCATCCACTTCTGTACCAGATCTCTTCTAATACTGGATGCCCAATGAATCTTTATTAAATAATCACATTTAATCTCACATAAAAAGGCAACTTCCTGCTATTACATAAGCCATAAAACAAAGGACCCTAGAAAAGACCATCTGGTCTGTGGTTAAAGGATGCTTGCACTGGGCTGTGTAGAAAAGTCATAAGAGTGTAGGTTTTGGGGTCACTCAATCTAGTTCAGATCATGAGTATCCCATATACTAGCTCTATAGCCTTAGAAAACCCAAATATCCATGAGCCAGTTTCCAGGGGATGACATAACCTTCATGAGTGACACCGAGTACTGGCTTTAACACGGCTGGCTGCTTCTTTTGGGTTTCTCTCATGGGTTAGCCTGTTGGAAACAATGCTGCGCTGGTGGGCCTGTGTTCTGAGTGCGTGTCATCCAGGTCATCAGGTCTGTGTCCATTCACATTCACATGGTGACACAGTCACCCACAGAGGTGACTGTGGGTAAACCCACAGAGGCGGTATGGGTCTCTTGAACTTAGAGTCCCCCCCCCGCCTACTCAATGCAAGAGTCCTTCCAATGGGGTCTGTGTAGACACCAGCCCTTACCAAGGGAGGGCTGGGATCCCCCGTCTCTGGCTGCTCTCTGTTTCACTCAGGAAAATGTCCTGTTTGGAAAATTTATTGTTGTTGTCTGCTTTTTTAATTTTATGGAAAGATCTTTCTTGTCATGTCTCCAAATCAGTGCTTACACAGACTTCTAGGGAAGAACAGAATTCTCCCTCTGCTCCATGATAGTCTCTTAGTGACTCAAAATGTTCCTATTAAGATAATTTGGGGAAATTTAGTATATTTCCATTCATCTCTACAGAATCCTCTTCTCCCCTGATCACCGCCTTCCCCCATTAACACATCACTAGTCCCACTCTTAAGTAGGGAAAACAGAACAACACCAAAAATAGCAGGTAACTTTGGCTTTGCAATCTGAGTTTGGTCCCTGCTTGATTTCAGCCAATTCCCTCCATTTTTACATTTTCTCAGGGCTTTTCATTTGCTGACAGCTTGGAAGGCCCGAGATACCAAATCTTAAGTCTTCTTCCTCCACTCCCCACCCCTACCACCTGTCTACTTAAATGGTCCCGAGGCACAGTGAGACTCTAGCGAACTGTGGGACAGAAGGTCCTTGCTGGCCAGGGCACCGGAGCACTCAGAGCTGCCCATCGCCCTGCATGTCCGTCACGAGAACATTCTCTGTTGGCTGTGTCTAAAGAATCTTACTTTGGAAAGGTGATAGCATGTTGGCCCATCAGAGAAGCCATAAATCTCCCTGTACACATAGCAGTAGAATTTCACTGAACAGAAAGAAGAGCTCTTGCCAGGTTGATGTTTCATTTCAACCTGGCCATCTGCGTTCAGGCAGATACTCAGGCTGCCATGCTGCACAGGAAGGCATGCCACTGAAGCCTTCTGAGGCTGTGAATGGCTCATGGCAGTATCTTCCAATACACTGCGGTGGCAGCTCCTCGTTCCCCTAAATTCCCCCCAGAATTAGCCTGAAGTCTTGCTATGCAGTCTTCTTATGCAAATGATGACAGCGAGTCTGCTAGAAACTGTGCATGAGGAAGTGACCTCATTTCTTACCAAGGGTGTAGGCTTTGGAGGCAAGAAGTCCTTGAGATAATTTAGATGCTGGGACACAGCTGATGAGCAAAAGGCTGCTCTGGGCTTCCAAGGAACTGTAGTTCCACCAATTCATGATGGCATCAGAGGTTGCCAAAACTTGACAAGGTCATTCACTGATCGGGCCGGTTCTGGAATGCTAACGGAACTGCAAGAAAGTGTTGTGTTCAGCATTGAGACAACTTTATTCCTGATGAAGTCCTACACTAGCCCATCTCAAGCCCAAGGGAGGTGCCCAGTGGGTCTGCTGGTCCCATGAACCATAGCCCGCCTGGATTGAGCAGAGCTGCTACTCTGAGGGAAGTCTGGCCTGCTGGAGGGACAGCATCGGGAGATGTTTTGGGGACTTGGATGGAAGATGACAAGCATGGAATATAATGGTCCATTCAGCCTCCCACGCAACTTCCTGAAGCAAACAACCACTACATGCCAAATGCACGCTAGTTCTGAAGGGTTTAGGAAGAACTATAAATAAGCCTAAGTTCCAATAATATAGTTGGAATATGCGCATAAAATCACTGAAACGGCGTGAGGCAGGTGTTCTAACAATAAGACGACCAGTACAGAACCATGGCTCAGAATTCCAGGGAGGGACAGTGGTCCCTGAGCTCCAGTGATCAGGGAAGGGGTGGCCCATCTAAGGCCTAAGGGCATGATGTGAATAGAGAAATCTCTGGAAGGGCCAGGCTGGAGTCTGTGCTGGAGTCCTGTGCTCTGCTTTCCTGAATCCTGTGGAGCTGAAGGAGGTGAGCTGTAAGCCGGGCCTTGGTCCTTCTCTCTGGAGCCACCTTGTTTTCAATTGCAAGTGCTTGAAGATTAAGCTAATGAGCTTTCCTGCTGTTGTGGTGGGGAGCCAACGCCTCCTCCCTGGCACCCAGCCCTAGTTATTTTTCTTTCAAATAAAGAAACAGGCTGTCTAACATCAGGTGGAGACCTAGGTGCCTTGCACAGCCTCAGGTTGGAGAACATCTTTGCCTCGGGTGACAGATGGCCCCATCACACTCCATCTCCCAGACCTCTGGCCCCAGCGATACTGCACATATGACACCCTCACTGCTGACACTCTGTCATCCATTCCATTAATGTATGATAGGACTCAATCAGTCCAGCTGCTAGGCCAGCTTCAGAGCAAAGTTGCAGGAAGCAAAGAATACCGCTTGGACGCATCCATGACCTGCTTTCTTCCCCTCCCAGCCAAGACTTTGGGAAGCATCTCTCGGCAGCACAATAATCTTTGAATTCACAGCTGATGATGCTCTGAGTTGACCCGGTGATGCCTTTTTATCGGATCCTGCTCCTCTTTGGAATTCTGGCGTGCTTCATGTTGACTTAAAAATCTCAGCAAAAACACGACTTTGTTTTTGTTTAACGCTACCAAATTTGAAGGAGGTGTGTTTGTGGGTGAGTGTAGGTTTTGAAGGAAAACATTTCCTATTTTTGTGAGATTCTGTATGTCAGGTTTTTAGTCACCATTCTGTTGTTTATTGTGCTCTTTTCATTTTTATTTTCTGCTCTGTTTTGCTCCTTGTCGCTTGGCGCTTGAGAGTGGTGTCAACCGTAGGACTCTAGAATCCTGTCTCTGGTGTAGACCTGCCGCAAAATCACAATGTTGTTGAACAGGAAGTTGTTGCCAAGGCCAAAAGGCACCTAAGGCCAGTGACACCTTGGTAGGACTCCTAATTCTATATGTGCCATTTTAAACACCACATTTCCAGCCTTTCTTTCAGCTCAGTGTGGCGTGTTATCTAAGCTCTGACTCATGGGACGTAAGTGTGTTCTGTGTGGCTTTGGGGTTGTATCCAAGTTTGGGGAGGGGATCCCTTCTGTTCTTCCTCCATCCTGTCCCTGTGTGGGACCAAGGGATGAGCATGGCACCTTAGACAAGCCAGAGCAGTGGTCGGGAGCACCTTGTCCCTGAAGATGGGGAGGAACCACCACATCAATCTGGGACTGCTTCTTTCTCATGAAAGAATTAAGTCATCTGGGCTTAAGCCATAATTTTCTTAGGTTTTATGTTACATGCAAACAAATTTAATCCTAGCTGACATAGCACTAATACTTCAGAGTTACCTTTACCTTCCTGAGGATGTTTTTTGTGCATCACCAACTCCATAAATGCCTGTTCATTAAATGAAAGCAATCAGCTCTTCTCATTTTTCTCAGGATTATTATAGCCCTACAGCGAGAGTAGCTCCTTTGGGGTATTGCTGCCTACCCTCCTTCTTCCAGTGTTCATGAGTGCTCACCATGTTCCAGGTATTGCACTAGCAGCTGATCCTTATACCTGTGGCACGCCGATTTGGTGGGAAAAGATACATGTGCTTTTACAGATTTGGCAAAAGTTAGGAGGGGTCATGTGAGGTTGAGAGTTCAGAGAGGGTCTCACTGAGGTCGTAGCACTGGGACTGGTATCTGGAGGATGAGTAGGGATTAACTTGATGAAGAAGGTGAAAATCTTCAGAGGGAGGGACCACCTCATGCAAAGACTCTGAAGTGAGAAAGAGATGGAGAGAAACCTACAGAGCAGCTGACTCGGGCCAGGATTGCTGAGCACGGAGACGAAAGTGTGTAGTGTGGGGTGTGTGTGTGTGTGTGTGTGTGTGTGTGTGTGTGTGTGGCAGAGACAAAGACAGGGGCAGCGGGGATTTGAGGAGACTCAAAGACATGAGGGGAGCTGAGAAGAGAACCTGAGATTGGTGATGACATGGGCAAGATTGCCAGAGTCATGTGGATTATTCAGGTCCAAAGCAGAAGTCCTTGTAAGCCATGAGGCCAGCTTAAGAGTTTGAGGATCATGAGAACCATAGAAAACATTGAAGGGATTAAAATATACCTATTCCAGAATTCTATCTCTGTTGCTACAGTCTGTGGAATACACAGGAGGAAGGCAAGAGTAGGTCAAAGAGGTCACATAGGACATGGCTTCAGCAACTTGGGCCGAGTGCCACTTGTTTGTGCTCACTGGACACTTGGATTCCGATTCTTCACTTGTTTAGCCACCTTTACACTTTTCCTTGTATTTATATTACCATTCTCCATGTCTATAGCTTCCATGCTAATCATCTGGCTTTATGTCCCAGGGCATACCTGTGACAGGTGCTCATTCCCAGTGAACGTCATCATGAGGAGCCACCAATAGCCACTCTTTCCTTGTGTACTCAATAGAATAGGATGTGCTAGCTCCGGGTTCTCCTCAGCCCAGGTGGGTCTCTGAGGCCCTGAGAATATCTGTAGGAGATGCTTGAGGGTCATGTGCATGGACACCAGGGAGTAAATGGGCATGGTGGTTGACTTCTACCCCTTTTTCACCCACTTCAAGACTTTTCTCATTCTCTGCTTCATGGAACATGAGTTTCTGAGTATGATTTTGTTTGAAAAATAACCTACTGATATTATAGATTTAAAAAATACGGCTCTGGAAAGTCAATGTTTGTAGAACACTAATGGGCCATTTGGCATAGCTCACTTTTAAGACCCCATAGATGCCTTCCAAACCCAAGTCCTTCCATGAGGATCATAGTATCCTGGCTGTTCCTCTTCCCAGAAGATCTGCTCAACACCCTGCTGCTCACATATTTACTTCATACCAGGTCTAAACTCGGTTCCTGATTTCAAAGTCCTATATAATCCCTCCCTACAGAATCAAGCAACCTCTAAGTTCTCCAAATTGTAGCTTCCCTCCGATAACATAGAGCTTCCATTTCTCCACTTGCAAGCTACATTCTTCCTTTCTTCTCTTTGTACTTAATTGTCCTCACCTCCTTTCTCTCTGCTACCCAGAACATGCCTAAGCCCCCAATCCAGCTTATATTCTATCTCTTCCATGACAATTCCCATAATTACATTTCCTTTCCGCATTAAATACCACCTGTACAGTAGATGCAACACTATTCATTCTACAGAGTCTTACAACATCTTCTGTCACCATCATAAACTCTGAAGAGTTTCAGTTCTATGCCATCCAGTAGAGTGCTAAGCCAACAGACCATGGTAAGGCAGTGTCCTGACATGAAGGTGGCAGCTGATTTTTGGCCCCTGAGGAGTTTCTTTCCTTTCATTTGCTGCAATATCAAGAGGGAATGAAAATATGTCTCCTTACTTCTGGGGAATATTGGAAGATGAAGTAATTATTCCCTGTCTCAGATGAAGGAGTGGGCTTATGATGGTGAATGATTGAAACTCTGGGTTTAGTGAGTCATCAGGTCTGTTATGAAAGGGCAGGGGGAGGGTGCATGGGTAGAAGGCTTGGAGTGAGGAGATGAAATAAAAGGAGAGGGTATAAACTAGAGGGAGACAGCTGGAAATGGCACAGGAAGGTGGGAGAGAGAAACAAAAGTGGGATTGCAGAAGCCCCAGAGACCTCAAGCTCCCCTTCCTGAAGCTGTCCTGGATGGAGGAGGTCCTGCTCTTCTGGAAGAGCTGATAGTTTGAGCCTGTGCCTGAGTGTGCAAGAGCCTATGGGAGGTGAGGCCTTGCCTCTTGTTGGTACAAGATTTACCTGCACCAGGACCTGCCAGTACAGCCTACAATACCATGCTCTTCCTGTGGGCCTTAGGGAAGGCTTGACTGACACAGGGACCATGTCCACCAACTGCCCAAGCAAAGTGATACACAAGTGCTTGCACACATTTTCTCAGTTCCCATCCAATTACCCCTGAGAATACCTCCCCCAACCCAATCCCCTAGGATGACTGAAGGTTCAAAAATGAAGTGAAGACTCCTAGTAAGGTATTTTTCAGTGGGGAAGCTTTTGCAAGTGAGCTTTGGATGACAACACTAAGAGCAAGAGCCTCCAAGCTGCAACAGCAACATCTCTGTTACAAGTTGATTGGGCTACTTTCAGGAATGATGGCAGCACTGAAATGTGAATTCCTACCTTCTAAGCCCCATGAAATCTGTAATAAGTCATGCCTTCTACCTGGAGTCTCAAGTCACACCTTGTCCTCAGCCAGTCCTGACCAACAAGATGGAGCTTTAGCAAGTTCATCTGCCTAGCCAGGAGGCCCTGAGTCAGTGTTAATGTCAGTTGCCTGGGGTAAGTGAGGGTAATCTTGCCAACCCACTGCTCACTGAGTCATATCTTCCTCTATTCTCCCTCACCTACCAGTCTTTATCTCTGACTTCGTCTCATGTGTGTACCTAGCACCTCAGTACCTGCCCTGATCCCAGGTTCCTCAACTGAGCTTTTGATACGCTGCCTGGCCCTTGTCAAGCTTTTCCCTTGGTATTGGGATCTGCTTACCTGTCCTTAATCTGCAGGATTTACTGCCTGTGACCATTTGCTAGGTTCTGGTCTAGATTCTGAAGACAAGTCAGGAGCAACTGGGTGGCACAGTTGGTTAAGCATCTGCCTTCGGCTCAGGTCATGATCCCAGGGTCCTGCGGTGGAGCCCCATGTCAGGCTCCCTGCTCAGCGGGGAGCCTGCTTCTCCTTCTCCATCTGCCCCATGTCCCTGTTCATGGTTTCTTTCTCAAATAAATTAATGAAATCTTAAAAAATAAAAATAAATAAAGACAAGTCATGGTCCACCTATCTCCTGGGCTCCCTTGGCTGTGTCCCTTCCTATAATATGGTTTCCCTTGAAAACCATGACTACTGTGACCTTATCTCACTTTTTGGACTCAGTGTATTGAATGGGGCCCTTTGAGGTCATTGCTGCAATTGAGTCCTATGTACAGTCTATGATGCTGCCTTCTTTACCAACCCACCAGCCCATGTGTCTCATACCCCCAGATGAAGTCATGACATTCTAGTGGTTAGCTGAACAGAATCTTATTTGCCTTATCTTGAGACATGGTGGGTTCATTTCAGATCAAAAGGGATAGCCTGTTTCATTTTTAGAGCTGTGGCTCTCATCCATTAAATGCACCTGTGTTGAAAAATGGCTGCCCTAATGTAAAATACAATAATTACTTCACTGAAGCAATTGTGTGTCTTCCTGTGGTGAGGATCGTAGCAGTTGGGGGAAATTGTACTGTGACTGGTGGGAACTGGAGCTGAAACAAAGATAGGGAGCATGTGTGGCAACAGCTGGGTATGTACCGCATCACCTGCATGTAGGGGAGTGGAAACAACAGGGGCGGAGGCAGCAAGGTCTTCAGCAGCCACAGACAAGGCAAGGGATTCAGGAAGGAGGGATGTCCCAGGGAACATGCAGAGAAGGCCAAATACCAACCCACTCAACAGCAGTATTAGGAAAAATCTCCTAACCTTATTCAAAAGAGGGCCTGGTGAGTGGCGCCAGCTAATCAATCTGTGCCAGGTGTGCCCCAGCACTGTGTTAGGCACTGTGAGATAATGCAAATGTTTATAAAGCAGAAAGCCTCTGCCTCAAATTCTTTCAATACAGAACCAGTATGTGGAACCATAGTGAAGAGAAGAGAACTGTGCACTGGGGGACTTGGTGAAGTTTATTTCCCAGCACCTGGAAACTGGACCAACCACCTCTTACTCGCATCACTTATACGTCACCAATTGCAGAGTATCCTGATTGCATGATGTTTCCTTTTCCCAGAACCTCAACTCACTCATGTTCAAAATATCAACCAATCCAAAGGTTTCCCCTCCTGGTATCCCAGGTCAAGAATTTCTGAGCCCAACTCATCAGCAATCAAAGCTGCATGCTCACTTCCTTGAATAATAATAATAATAACAACAATAATAATAATACATAAATCATCTATGTTGTTTCTCCTTTGCTATAGTAAATCAATAAAACTAAATTATAACAGTTTCTTGGGTTGAGAAGGTACTTTCTGTGATTTGGAGCTGTGACTCCCCTGACCATGGTACGGACCAGAGCTCTTGATCCACAAGATGTTAACACAAGTTAGCATCTATCAAGACAGCTGATGTCTTTTTTCCTCTTGAGGCTCCTGGACCACAGCAGAGAGATTGGTCACATGCTGGGTTTCTGCTTTGATTTTGTTGAAGCTTCTAACTTTATTTGGTCCTGGGAAAATTAGATTTTACTTGTGGAAATCTTTGCCTCAGTTGGAATTGTTTTCTTAAAATTTCTTGGTGAAATTGTGTTCATTTGACCTGACTTTGGTGGAGCATATTGTTAATAACATTATCTGAAAGGGGATCAGTCAATAGAGAGAACCCCAATAAATGCACTAATGAAAACTGACCCCAAGGACTAAAAAGCTTAAAGTCTTGTCACGTTACTGGTCTTCATTGGACAGACTTTGCCTTGGGTCACCGTCTGGAAACCTTAGGCTGTTTTTCCTCCTTCTATCTGCATTCCTGAGAGTTAATTTAGAAGATGAAACCTCCAAAACTGTCTCTTTCTGCTAGAAAAGACCAATTGTCATGTCTGGTGGTCAGAAACAGCCCACTTCTGGTCAGCTGGCATCAAACATGCGGTTCTAAAGGACACATTCAATCAGCTGCAAACAAAGTTCACCTGATGGTCTTATCGCACATCTTAGCCAGGCTGGATGCGTGTCTCCAATTATGCTTCTTTATATCTCAAATGCTTGCTCATGTCATTAAATGGCACAACTTTTTATCAATTATAATTTCACCAGAGATGATTTAGATAACTTTGATATGACCAGATTGTCCATCTCAGAAGTGCCTCAGAGCAAAAAGACACAGGACAATTCCTGATATTTAATGATCTGTCTTTGTCAGTTGGCATGAGAAATATTCTGAAAGAAATTCAGGTCCAAAAATAGCTTCATAGGGATCCCTGGGTGGCGCAGCGGTTTGGCGCCTGCCTTTGGCCCAGGGCGCGATCCTGGAGACCCGGGATCGAATCCCACATCGGGCTTCCGGTGCATGGAGCCTGCTTCTCCCTCTGCCTATGTCTCTGCCTCTCTCTCTTTCTCTCTCTATGACTATCATAAATAAATAAAAATTAAAACAAACAAACAAACAAACAAAAAACAAAAATAGCTTCATTAAAGGGTACTCTAGGGAGAACTTAATTTCGAGCTTTCAACTTTTTTTTTTTAAGCCTAAAGAAGAATTGTCTTTAACTATTGACCAAAGCCACTGCTTCCTTATAGATATGCTAGTGTTCCAGTTTCAATAATAAACACTACCCCGGGTCTGTCCCCTTCCTCACAGTTGATGAATGCCCCAGGGAGCTGACATCTCTACTGGCTTCAGGCAACCCCTCCTTTCTAGCTGATAGCAGTTACCTAGGCTCCTTTGGTGGAAGAGATACTTTGCCCTTTTACGATACTGACATTCAACTGAGCTGGGAAGCTTTGTTAGTGTATAGTATAGTTAGAGTAAATGATCCCTGCCAGGTTTCTTCCTTGCCTGGATTTCCCTCCAGTTATACCCCAATAATAGCTAACATGAATACAAACTTACTGGTAATCTTGTGCTTAAGGCAGGCCCAAACTTGAATGAAGTAGTATAAAAATCATAGAGGCTTACCTATAAAATAAGAAAGTTTACATATAGTAGTTTACCTATAAAGTAGGAATAATAACAATAGTATCAATTGAACAAGATACCAGTAAAACAACTTAGAACAACATATGGCATCTAACATATTCATCATCATCATCACTATCATTGTCATCACAGTAAGGATGACAGGGAATTTTGTGGATCAGAAAGTTCCATGCAAATGGAACTGGTATTATCCAATTGAGTCACAGATAATAATCTTCCCGGATATCAAATAATGCCATTTCTCTTTCTAAATCAGGCCATTGACAACCTACAGAATGGGAGAAGATATTTGCAAGTGACACATCCAACAAAGGGTTAGTATCCAAAATATGTAAAGAACAGATATAACTCAATAGTCAAGAACAAATAATCTAATTTAAAAATAAGCAGAAGATGTGAATAGATATTTCTTCAGAGAAGACATACAGTTGGCCAACAGACACATGAAAAAATACTCAACATCACTCATTACCAAGGAAATGTAAATCAAAGCTAAAACGAGATATCACTTTGTATCTGTCAGAATGATTAACATCAAAAACACAAGAAACAACAAGTGTTGGGGAAGATGCGGAGGAAAAGGAACTCTTTTTCTTTAAGTAAATTTATTTTTTATTGGTGTTCAATTGAAAAGGAACTCTCTTACACTGTTGATGGGGATGCAAACTTGTGCAGCCACTGTGGAAAATAGTATGGAGTTTTCTCAAAAAATTAAAAATGAGCTACCCTACAATCCAAGAGTCACACTGCTGGGTATTTACCCAATGAATACAAAAGCACTAATTCAAAGGGATACATGCACCCCTATGTTTATTGCAGCATGACTTACAATAGCCAAAGTACAGAAGTAGCCCAAGTGTCCATAGATTGATGAATGGATAAAGAAGATGTGATATATATAAAGTAGAATATTATTTATCCATAAAAAGAATGAAATCTTGGCTTTTGTAAAAAACATGGATGGAGCTAGAAAGTATTATGCTGAGCAAAATAAGGCAGCGAAAGAAAAAAAAACCATATGATCTCACTTGTATGTAGAATTGAAAAAAAAATGAGCAAAGCAAAAAGAGAGAGAGAGAGAGAGAGAAACCAAAATACAGACATGTAACTATAGAGAAGAAACTGGTGGTTGCCAGAGGGGAGGGGGGTGAGAAATTGTGGAAGTCAGTGATGGGGATTAAAAAGCATTCTTATCATGATGAAAATAAAGTAAAATTATAAAAAGTAAACTCCTAAAAAAATAAACAAATCAAGACCTTGAAATTCTTCCTTTTGAATTGTGGAAATTGTTCATATCACATTATGTTTTGTTTAGAGTAAGTAATCAGATCCCTAAAGATGCATAAAACTCCTCTGTTGCTATTATTTGAAACATTTAATTTCTTTTAAAATGCATCTTTATTAGAAAGTCACAAATCTGGCTCCCCATACAAATTCAAAATCAGGAATGAAGTTTGCTGGGGGAAAAAAAAAAAAAACCTTAATGTGTCCAAAGGTGTTTATAACGCTCTTGGATTTGAGCCACATGTGAAATCACTCAGTTTTAGCGATCAAAGGCATTCTGTTCTTGTTTTTGTTTTGTTAACCAATAAACTGGATAAACTTGATATATTCTCTTTACTCTGTGGGCCTCAGTTTCCTCATCTGTATACCAAGGAAATTGGAGATAAATAACTATGGAGTTTAATTCACTCTGATTATTATAAAATTCTATAATTCCACGAAACCTGCTCAGTCTCTAACCTCCAATCAAATCACAATGTGTTCTAATGCCATAGTAACCCAGGTGCACTTCACAGCAATTAAATCAGAGAGCACACAAACAATGCCCAGCTAACAAAGCTGGTATCAACCCAACAGGTGGTTTCTATTAAGACAGATTCTAGATTCTGCATTTAAAGATACAGGCACATTAACTTTTTTTAAAGGCAACACCTTTATAGAACTAATAAATTAAGAATGCAAGAGTTAAATGTCATAATCATCATGAATACATTCGACAGTACCTATCACAACTTTATCTGAGGCTTTAGGGTTAGGGACCAAAGAGCAACCCTTTTGCATTAAGATTAAGAGACCACATGCTTTTGTTTTTTGCCCCAGCTCCATACCTGACATTGAAACACTGATTAAAGAATTGCTGTTATTTCCTTTGAGCTGGAAAAACTGCAATGCTTTGCTTGAAACCTGTTACCTTGATTAATGTATAGGGCTCATCATTGAAAAGCAGCAAAAACATATATTATGCTTCTCTTGATTCTAAATATATGTACTTTTAATTTCTGTATTCAGTCTATGTAACAACTCGCCAGGGAAGAAAATCAAATTACATACTGTACACATAAACCTCAAAAAGTACTGATTACTGATTAGAGAAGGAAAAAAAAAAAAAACTAGGGTAGAATTGCCGAATGAACCACAAAAAGGCATAGGTCTGAGTCGTTAAGAACTTATTACCATACTGCTGCTCTCAGGGAAATGAAACACATTGATATATTTTTTAATTAAAGTATGAAGTATTCAAGCAAATGCCACAAACTTCTTAGTCAGCACCTTTAGAAAAAAAAACTCTTATTTTATCTTTGTTGAAACCAAATGAAAAATGATTTATTTGCCTGGAAATTTATGATTTGTGAGGCTGTATAAATCAGCCATTTGGGGTAATTGCTTCAAGTGGCAACATATTTGTATTTGGTAAGGTGACTTACGATTTTGGAAGAAATTCATTAGCTTTATGAGAAATGAAAACGCTTGTGGGTTAATGAAATATAAATGTATGATCTGAAGCTCTATTTCTGGAATGAAGTATTTGAAGAGTTGTTGCTGCATGACTTCAAATGCATTAAAGAAAATGTACATATCATGTACCTTTTAGTGCAAGTTACATGACCATGCTCATAAAAATTCTCTCACTCTTGCTAACCAGATAGTTTTTCTGGAAAATTATACTTTATTGGGGATTAAACACAACATTGTATGGCCCTAAATTATGCTCCTAATTCATTACTGATTCAAGTTGAATCAAAGAAGGCCTAGGCAAATCTTTGTCTTTTGAAATAGGGTGTAGGACAGACACTTCCATGATTTGTAATATACATCTCATCAAAGAGATCCACCTCCTACAAAGAAAAATACACAAAGATGAACCATGTTGAATATTTGGAAGAATCTTGTCAATCTTAATCAATTGAGGTCATTTTGTTAACCTGGAAGTTTGTTCTTGCAAAGTTACAAGTGAAGAGGATGTCTTTGTTATTGCTGTGTATACAGCAAGGGCACATTAGCTTCAGGCGTTGTACAGGGCCTCAAGATTGCAAACCCAGAAGAGAGAAAGTCCACTGCTGACAGCTGCTTGCTTGCTGGGCAGATGCATTGATTCACCCAGAGAACATGTACTTGGAGCCTCAGAGGCCAAGTAGACTGTATCAGCGTATGGAGAATTTTAAGCAAATTCCACAAAATTTTCATCATGTCTTTATTTTTTTAATATATTTTCATCCTTGTTTCATAATACCAAATGCAAAATATCCAGAAATTCTAGGAAATTCAGTGTTGCCTCACATAGATAATTGGCCTGATGGATCTTTCTGTTCACATCCTGGGAGGTCTGCATGATGAGCTGTTCTCCGAGTCCACCCACTGTATCAAGGTCAGTAGAACTGAGGTCTCTTGCAGCTGGAAACACTTGCATGGTCACCATTCCAGAGAGAGGCTTTTCAAAGTGGTTTCTATTTCCACTATGTCAGAAGTTTCTGAGGTAGAATTTGGTGATCGTCTATAAAAATGTTACTCCCACCCAAACACACTTTCGAGTGTTCATCTTGAACACTGGAAGCTTTAAAGATTTACCCAAAAATATTTTGCGTATTGTCCTAAGTTTATTTTGGCTTATTAATTTCTTGTTTTATGCCAACTTTGGAATATTCCATGCTTCAGACTTGGGACTGCAATATATCTGTGTTCTATTTTCAGTTCAATATTGTAAAAGCTTACTGGGCTGTACCATAGCTGATGCTCAGCCAGGCACTGGGGTAAGACAGGGGGTCAGTCCCAGCCTTGAGAAGGCTTGTGGTCTATGGTAGCAGCAGGTTATACAGAAACAGAGTCAGCAGTTGGCTTAGGTGAGGATAAGGAACTGAGGAAGTGGAAAGGTGACAAATTCTGATTTGGGGAAATGGGGTTCAGGGTAACCAGAGCCGAGAACATAGCTTTTGATGGGTATCTTGAAGAATGATTTTTAAAGGTGGGGAGATGGTGGCATATCTGATATCATATCGTGTTTGGTTTTTGTTCTGGGAGTCACACAACAGCCTATGAACAAAAGAACGAAAATGCTCACCTGGATGAGGGATTGCCAACATCATTGTCAAAGCACATGACATATGTAAATCACATGGTGAGTTGGGTCTTTCGTGTTGAGTGCTTTGAAGAAAGAAGAAAACAGTGATGTCAGCCCCTCAGTGTTTTGAAATCTAAGTAAACATGTCTGAAGTTTCAGCATCCAGCCCTTTCATGCTATAAAACAAAAGAATATTTATTTTTTAATCTGTGTTTTTAAAATTATACCCATCTCTGACTCACCCATCTCATTTTTACAAATTTATCTATAGACAAAAATTATACGAAATGATTTATCTGCTACAAAAAATATTTACTGTGGTGTTGTTTATAATAAGATGAATGGAAACAACTTGAATTTTCAATCAGAGAACAATTGATATCCACGACGGAAAAGCAAATTTTACTTATCCTGTTTAAAACTCATTTTTGAGGAGAAGAATTCTGGAAAATTCTTCACATTGCCTATTAATAGTTCTCCTCACTCTATGTCTCTGGTCACTTCCCTGAAGCTCCCATTCACCAGAAATCAAGGTTTTTCAGTATATCCACTATAAGTTGTGTTTTCCATTGCATTTTGCTCCTTTCTGGATATTTTACAGATCTACCTTCTTGTTTATGAACACTCTCTTAAATTGTGTTTAGTCTGCTGTTTAAACCGTGTATGATGTTTATTCTATTTTTTAATTGCTGTAACTTTGGTTAGTGTATGTTCTATTTGGCTCTTTTTCAAGTTTATTTATTTATTTTGCATATTGTCTTATACTTAACAGAAGTTTTTGTAAACACCCTTTTATCCTTTCAACCGTTTTAAAAATACTTAGTTTATGACCTCCTCCAGCATCTTATTCTATGATTTCAAGTACTTGAGATGCTAATGCCCCTTTGTCCACTCCCTGCACTCTTGATGGGATTCCTCATTTTTAAATTTTGTTTATAAACTCCTCTTTGGTAGGTCTTGGTCCCTTGCCTTCTCGCTCCCATGGGAATTCCATGGGGTAGGAGTTATTGAATGATTTTCAATGTGTTGCTGTTTAAAGGTATGACCATTTCTAATTTAAAGCATTAATTCCTAATTTGAGTTTTCCTTCATAATAAGGAAAATGTAATCTTGTAGGGCCGATCAATGTGAAGTGCATGGTTTAGTTTCTAGTGGAAGTTTTTAATGGAATACATTGTTTTTCCACAGAGAGCAAAATAATCTCTTTTTTCTCTTTAGGCTGTTGGACAGATTTTATTAGTTTTCATTTCTCTGAAGTATTGGGACTTTGGGAGTTCTAGCTTTATGCAAGGATATCAGCTCCCATCCCCCATCTCTTCTGGGCTTGAGGATTTGTCTCTCATTTGTGGGTGGTCATGAAGTCTTTAGCACTAGAGCATCTGTGAGGCTGCAGATGCTCCAGAACTATAGATGCAGTAGTGTTTGAGCCTCACTCTTTGGCCTTCAAGTGCTTCTTTGCTTCTGGTAATAGAAATTTTCTTTTTTATTGCAATCTTAGCCATCCATTAAAAATAAATTAAAGACATCTTGAAGAGAGGAAAAAAGCAACCCATAGTTGGGAGGAAGATATTTGCACTTCACATATTTACCAAAGATCCAAAGTCTAGAATATTTAAAAAGCTCTTGTGTTTGAGGAATAGCAGGGAGTGCAGGGTGGCTAACAGGGCAAGGGCAAGGGGAGAGCAGGGGGAAGCAAGGTTCTGGAAGAGTCTGGGCTCCACATCAAGAAAAGCTTTAGAGATCTGAATTCTTAGGCTTTATTCTGAGTGGGATGGGAAACCAGTAGGTGATTTTGAGCAGAAGGGTGACGAGATCATTCTTAAGAGGGTCATCACAGTGCTGGGGCAAAGGAAAAGTATTAGGTGACCATACAGGAAGATGCCCTGGCTGAAGCATTCAGTGGTGGAGGTGGCAAATTCTGGGTATATTCTAAAAGACAGGATTACCTGACAGACTGAATGTGTATTCTGAAGGAAATAGAGGAGTCAAAGTCACTTATATGTTTTTGGCTTGAGCAACTGGAAGAATAATGTTGCCAGCAACCAAGATGGGTGATGATGACTTCAGGTGAAAGAGGCTTGGGAAGAGCAGTGATTTGGATTTGGTTGTGAGAAGTCAGAGAAAGAAGCGGTGATATTGAACAGGCAGGTAGAGGGATGAGTGTGAAATTCAAATGCTATATGTGGACTGGTTTATAGAAATCTGAGAGAAATCTAGCTTTTGATTGGTGTTTGAAGCCCATAGAGTAGATAATATCTCTAAGGTACAGGGAATAGACAGAGGAGAGGTCTCAGTACTTGGCCCTGGGCATTCAGTGAGGAGGAGACTGGGGAGATAAAGAGTGGCCTGAGAAGAGCCCCTGGGGGGTAGGTGGGGAACCACTGCAATATGGAATCCTGGAGACTAAGTAAAATCTGCTGCAAGAGAAGGCCAATGCTCTTGTAGCCAAGGCTGAGAACTGACTTTTGGGACTTAACCATGCAAAGGCCATTGGTGCCCTTCATAAGAGATATATCAGTGGAAAGAGTAAGTGCTGATTCCAAGGGATCACAAAGAGGTTGGGACTTGAACATGGAAGAGAGTAATTGCAAAAAGTCTAGTGAGCAATGCTAGTGTCTGGGGCATCCCAGCCAATGGCACTCAAGAGACCAGAATGCCAAAGGCAATGGACTGTTCCTTACAGGTATCAGAGAGGAAACCTCAGCATATCTTACCTTCAGGGAGTTATGGTGACATATGGGCTTGGCCATATGTTAAATGGGAGGGAGGGAGACAGTCTGTGGGCTGCAGCCTTCACTGGGGTCCAAGGTGTTAGCCAAGCAGGGGTCCCATACCCATGATGGACTGGTGAGTATAAAGGGTCCCAGAGGCCTGTCTGGCAGGAACTGGGGGTCTTGGTATTGGCTGCCTCTATACATCTGGTGGGTAAAAGCAGAAATTGGGTGATCAGGAGAGGTAAGGGCATGGACTTAGCGAAGTAGGGCAATGAAACAAAACATTCACTTTTGTTTGAGCAGTTAAAAGCCTACAAATGATCCTCAAACAGCACAAAGAACAGTGGGTTATGACAGAAAGTAAATAAAATGTTTTCAATAAGTATTTCTATATAAGGCAGCAGAGAGGGGAAGATGTGTAATCAAAAGAAGGTTTTGGTTTTGTTTATAAAATGGGAAAAATAGTATATTTGTATCAGTAGGAGTGGTCCAGTGATTGGTCTAGCAATTGTACTTGGGTAGGGGGAGAAGGTGAGAGAAGCAGTGTGTAAGTGGAGGGGTTTGCCTCAATTAAGGCTTGGGAGATTTCACCCATAGTCATGAGAGAGAAGTCAAGAGAAGTCAGTAGAGTTGGTGTTGGCAGGCTTAGAAATTCTCTTCTGACAGCCACAATTCTATCAGTAAAATATTAAGCAAAGTTGTTAGTTAGTAGTGAGGATAGAAATAAAGGTGCTGGAGGTATGAGGAGAAAGGAGAGGGCAAGGAATAGTTATCGGGAAGTGAAGGAGCAGAGAGACTAAATGACATTATGATGGCCTGTCAGCAATAATGCTCCACTTGATGTGCTTGATGGGAATTTTAATTTGACGGTATTCAGTGTGGCTGCATGCTTGTCTCCAGAGGTGTTTTGATGTGTGAGTAGGGGCCAGAACTAGTAGAGAGTTAGATTTGTCGAAGCTGTGGTTTTGTCAAACGAACCTGATGAGCCACAAGGGGTGAGGAATTGAAGATAAATGAATGCAGGGGGTTTACAGTAAGGATGGATCATAGAACTGTAGGTAGTAGGAGGAAGACAGGGTAGCAAGGGGCTGAAGAAAAGGGGAGAGTTCGTAGGATCCATGAATTGATGACAATATTGGGATAGAAAGACTGTTAGTGAGGAAGTATGAGAGAGAATGGCCTGCAGAGATGAGAGGCAATGGTGGAAGAATGGGGTGCTGAAGAAGTCATGCCCATTGCTAAGGGCGCAAGCATGGAGTCCAACAGATGACAAGATCATTGGGTGCAGGAGGTCGAGGAACCAATTGTACCATGTTTTAACAGTATCATTTCCAAATCACAAATATTTAAACCAAAAGTATTGTGGAAGAGATTGGTGGGTAGAAGCCAAAATCAAGGAATGAAGACTATTCAGTAAATAATCCAGCCTATGAATTTGATCCTGCTTTTTGAATCTATTTTGTTTTCCCTCTTACCTACTTTAGGACTTGGTCATTCTCCATCTCAAGATAATGTATGTACATGCCTCCTACCTGGATTTGGTCTTTATGCATCTAGACTTTCCCTCCCAAATCCATTCTTCATGCAACCATCAGAGGTCTGACTGTATGCCTCCTAGAGGCTGACAGCCCTTTGGCCACTTCTCATCCCTTTAGATGTCCGAAGTCCTCAGCCTGGAGCTCCTGAGTCTTCTGTGACCAAGAGTGTGCTTACCTTCTCAGTGTTCACCCTCACATCTGCATTCCAGCAACAGATCTCAACTATGCATTTCTGCTTATAGTACGTCCTTCATCATGGGTTGTGCCTGCCCTCAGCTGGGACTGCCTCTCCTCTCTTATCACCGTTCTCGGGTCTTTGTGTAGCAGCATTCAGTTCATCAATGAAGTCCCTGCTCAAGAATCACATTTTCTAGGAAGCACCCAAAGCTAGAACCATTGACATGTTACACCACAGATGTAATTTTTCTAGGAAGCTTGACAGCAGTTCATGAACATTTGTGAAATGCAAGAATAATTGAATAATCGATTCCTCTTATTTTTTTTTTTTACACTTTGGGGGACTTCAGAACTTAGAGCAAATAAAACCCTTTAAACCACATCTCATTTGTTAAGCATTTGTTTTATATCTAAAAGCAAGTGAAAAGGAGTAAGCTTAAAATAGTATTTTATAATATTCTACACAAACTCATACAAAAGCAAGATTGAAAGTCTCAAGACTTTAAACAGGTAACCAACCTGGCCCATCGCTACTCAAAATATCCCCTGCTTGGTACCAGTTTATAAACTGTTGCCAGGGTCTATATGATTTGTGAACTGTCTGCAATGAGACACTTTTGCAGCAGAATGGGACTCAACCACATTCCAAAGCTTCCTGCTTAATTCCACTGAGATGATTTCTGTTAACCAGACTTTCTTGAGGATTCTCCATGTGTTGATTTACATTCTGGCACAAACGCCTCATCTTCGCATTATGAATATCACTGGCCACTTCCTTTATATTATCAGTGGGAAGACTGAGGCCCATGAGAGTTTTGACTTGCAGAAGCCACCAAGCAGCTCCCTGCCCTGTATCTGTGACTCCTGGCTCCCACCACTCTGTTTTCCACTGTTCTGGGCTCTCCCTTACAACGACAGCTAGCTCCACCTTTGGTTTTAATCGTTGGACTTTTTGCTTTGTTTTAAAAATTAAGTTCATTCCTACTGCATAGTATTCTTCAAGTTTATCTTTCCCAGAAAGGTACTCTTTTTCCTTCCTGGTGGAAAAGAATCAGCATGTGTTGTGGTATTATTATTTAAATGTTTATAGTCTGCCATTTTTTGCACACCACGTCCCCAGCCGCGTCGAGTCAGACGGCCTCACACAGGTATCGTCTGCTCCATCTGGTCCTCGCCTTGCTGCAGGCGGGCCCCTGTATGGTGCAGCAGCTGAAAGTCCATATGGTCTCAGGTGTAGCCCTAGGTAGAGCATATTGCGGCATGCCAGTCTGCAGGCCCTGAGGCAGGAGTAACTGCCGGGAGGCGCACATCTGAGTGAAGTGGCCACCGCTGTGCCAAAATCAGAGGGCAGAAGGTGTTCTTGGCCTCCAGGATGGTCTGGCCTTCCAGGACCGGTCGGGGATCAAGAAGCCATACTGAATCGCAAATGTCAGTGCCTAAGCAACATCCAGAAAACTTACTCTTCTCTTTCCCTGCTCTCAGCCCTAATAAGTCAGGTAAAGAATTTCGAACTGGCACGGCAATAAAACATTGAGGGGAAGGAGATGACGTGCCTGACTCTCAAAGTGGGGCATTGTTAGCTGAGTCTTTCCTTCACATTTGGCATTTGTGCATTGAGTGTTTTGCTTTTTGTTTCCTTTCTAGGAAGATCGTTTTCCTAAAGGAAATCTGCTTTGGGATTTAGAGTTATTTTCCTTATTTTAGTGTGGCCTGTATCACTGAAGTTTCCACACAATGAGCTGTGCTTGTCAATCTTTGAAAAATCAGAATTCCATCTGAAATGTTAAAGTTCCTGATCAGTACAGTGAAGGATATAGAAAGAGATACTTTATGGTGATTTTCACGTGAAGTTACTCTGGCTTCCCTTCTCCTTGAGAGCCTCCAATTCTCCTACTGCTCATCTTCGCTAAGGATGCTACCTTTGAATCAGTCTTCGGTGGGACTTCTTTCTAGGGACACTAAAAAGCCCTTGCTACCACACTTTGCCATTCCATATAAATCTCTGAATCTTTTAAAGTAAATTTAAAAGTCATCCATAAGGCCTGAGGATAACTTTATAATGAAGCTTCCAAGGGTATTCAAGGAGTGGCATTACATTCTTGTTGTGAAATTGGCAAGTCTTTTTTAGAATGCTTGGAATTTAGTTGAATCCCCAAGGCAAAGAAAATATTAATGTACACCTATTTGTAGACCCTGAAAAATGGACAAGCCAAACAATCCTAAGAATCCTTGTTTTTCTATCTATATTAATTTTTTAATTAAAAAATATACCAAAGAGTCTATTTTATTTCCTGACATTCATAAATTTATGTGGTTTTATGGAGACAAATCCATTTGCTTTATGACACCACACCAGTCAAAACTTTACCAATAGCTAATATCCAAGTGTACAAAGGGAAGTTTAGAGTTGCTTCCACTTCCTATAATCCTCAGTGGGCAGAGAAAATACACATTAAATCACCCAAATATTTAGTGATAATTTAAATGGTGGGTTGAACTCAAGGAGCAAGGATTAGAGATGGAATGTTAAGTGGAAAACACTTAACAAGCAATGACCATTATTGGAAAAGAAGATATAATCTTTAAGTTTATAAACAGTGTAGGATCATGAAAGGATATGGAAGTGTATGTCAAAAATAAAACAAGACATAATAGTGATAATGATATGAAAGTAGAATCACCCCTATTTTTGTAATTATTCCCAATTTACAGATGGAGAAACAGGTTCAGAGAGGGTACTTTGTCTGAGACTAGGCAACCAGTAAGCAGAGGAGCAGATCTGCCTCTAAAACCATATCTCCTACCAGACAAAGACAGAGCTAATTTGTCAATGCCACCAAGAGAAGCAAGGTCCTCAAAATACATCGGGTTATTCAAATTAATTTTGGAATATCAAGATTAGCCACAAATGGTAAAGTCTTTACAGAAAATTAAAGCAGAACTAAGAAAAAATGTATAAATTGGGGTTGAAACGTAATTTTTAAATGAATATCTGACAATTAAACATAATATAAAAATCCTCAAGTATTGCCTCTCCAGCTACTCTACCTATAACTAGATACTAATAACATTCATGAGCATTGGAGCAGGACTGAGAATATGCATCCTGGATTCCTGCAGCCCTGAAGCTTTGGGTTGCAAAGATGGATACAGCTCCTTCTCTAAGCAGGTCATGTTGACAAGATCAGAGTTAACTTCCATGCCAAGGGATCACACTCTGAGGTCCAGCTCATAATAAGAAGCTCCTCATCTACACTGTTTCTATGTTTGTGGAGTGTCTGAAAACATGACTGGTTTCTGATTCTGAGCTGCCCTGGAAGGGAACTACCTCATATCCTCTCCTGGTCTTGCCTTGCATCCAGTCTGCAAGGTGCACACAGAGAGAAGCCCTTTCTTTTGCCCAGGAAGGTCTCTGGGGGCTGGTGACAAGGAGAAACAGTGATCTAGAGATGTCTGCAGAAACTGAGGTCAAGGGAAATAAGAGGTGAAAAGTTAAGTGAGAAAACCCAAAACAACAAAAATGAACCCTAATGTAAACTATGGACTTTGGGTGATAATGACAGGTCGATGCAGAGCCATCGATTATTATTAACATGTGTACCTCTCTGGTGGGATGTTGCTAATGGGTAAGGCTATGTCTGTATGGAAGTAAGAGGTGAATAGAAATTCTCTGTACCTTCCCCTCAATTTTGCTGACAACCTAAAACTGCTCTAAAATAATTAACTCTTAAAGAAAAACAATAATGGGACAATTGCATAAATCACAGTATTTGAATCAGTTGCTGGAAGGAGTTATGTCAAACAGTTTTACTGATATTATTGAGATTAAATAGGAATTAAGAAAAAATCAAGGTTAACTATAATAAGAGTATATGTGTAGAGAGTTTTCTGACATAAAAGGAATGCCGAGGACATCTGAGGTTTGGCCTTGGAAAAGCGATTTTGAATGTCAAGTTGCCAACCTGGTCAGATGGTTATTAAATTTTTTTTTATTACTTTCCAAGTAAGTAACAGTGTTCCACTAGATCATCTATGACTCTAAACGCATTGAATTAGGAAACTTCTTTTTCTTCCTGTGAGTTATTTGCCTGTGAGATCAGTATCCCCAGAAACATTCATGTAGTCAAGGTGTTTTCAGTTATTCTCTTTCTTTGCTTCTCTCTATTCAACAGTGAAGATTATCTACATTTCAAATCCTTTATCCAGCCTGCATTATTTGTGAGCTTTCATTGTGGACCTACTCTGGGTGACCTGGGCCAATGGGAGGCTTGTTCTCTCTACTGCCTTTACTCTCCCTTTTTCTGTGATCAAGAGCTACTTAGTTCTGGGGGTCTCTTTCACTCTGGATCCTTAGCGACGTATATTTTCCACCTTCTCTGTCACCGCTTCACACATCCCCAAATGTTGACACCCCCAACATGGGCCTTCCTTACCCAGAATCAAGCATGGTATTTTCAATATTTATAGTGCAGCCCACTCTGCTGCTAAAATACTCCTTACAATACAAAAAATAATAATATCTGCTTTCCAAGAAGCGTGTGTTTTTGAAACCCATCCAAAAATACATTTTCCTTTGCACTTCTATCTCCTGTGTTTATGGTGGATATTTCACCTCAGGTACTGTGGGATGTTATATAAGAAGGTGTTTGGGGAATGCCATGGGCTCAGAAGATCCTCCTTGAGACCCGGTTGCTTTACAATTTCCCCTGTGTTCCTGAGACCCATCATGGCTGAGGCTAATTGGCTTTGATATGCTATAAATGGAAAAGAAGCTGGTTGTTTGGATTGCTGCATGCTGCTGTTCAGCCTCTTCAAACAAAGCACTGGATGAGTAGCAATGCTATCAAAGGTTTGCAGACAGGAGCTGCGCGCAGAACAGCTCCTCCTTGGGCAGGCACAGAGAGAAGGAGCTCTAGCCTGGTGTTTGGGCTTGTCAGTACTCATACTCTTGATAATGTTCACTTTGGAGCATCACACTTATGAATCCTCAGTGAGGGCAGAGAATGGCATCATTTCTACTACATATTTCTGAATAATGGATTAGTTACTGGCTGAGAAGAGAAAATTCTAGAAGGGGAACAGAAAGGAGAAAGGGCTAAGGAGCTTGGGTGGAGAGTCAGATGCAAAGAAAGGGACAAGTGGTTATTCAATTTCTTGGAAGTCACCAAAAACCTCAGGGGCAGGGATTTCCTCTTTAAAATTGGGGTGTAGCAGTCTCTTCGAGAAAAGCGGCATTAAGTTACAGGTGATGTTATTGTTTTGTTTATGCCTTCCCTTACTAATTCTATGAGGTCCAATTGGCTTATGCTATCTGGTCTAATTCTTAGGTCGAGAGAGAGAGAGAGAGAGAGAGAGAGAGAGAGAGAGAGAAGGATCTTTTCTATTCATCCAAGGCAAGGACTGTTTTTCTGAGAAGGCTCCTAGACATTCAGAGAACCTTTGTTTCCCACACCTGGTTTTGGGTACTTTTCTGTTGATCTTGGAACCCATCCTAGAATGGGTACAGTTGTGTGTGCACAAAGTAGGTGCTCAAAAAGCATTTGTCGACTTGATTTTAACATGGATATCATGAATGCTGGTCATGGAAGAGCTGTTGGAGGTGCCCGTGAGTCAGCCGCCTCACTTAGAGAAGAGGTGGTGACCTTCAGGGCACCACAGGTGATGAGAAATGCATCTGGTGTGTGAGATACACCTTCCAGAGGAGGGAAATCCAGAAATGCAAAGAGCACTCCATCAGAGAAAAATTCTACATACAATCCTAAAAGCAACCCCAAACTCCTCACAATAAGAGCCACAGATGGAACAAGCATTGCAAAAGGAGGGTGTATTCATGTGTCAAATATTATTTTCATAGCCAAGGCAAAATTAACAATCCAACATAAAGAATTTGAGAACAGAATACTAAAAATGAATCTTGAAATGAGACACAGACATTTCTTTTTATATTTATAATTATCTCAAGCCCTTCCTTAAGATTTCCTGCAAGGGATAAAAACAGACACTTGAGTAATAGGTATTACTTGTATCTTTTACTAAGTTGTGAGCTCCATGAGATCAGGAGTTCTGTTGTTCACCTTTGCATAGCTCCCCCATTAACTGCCTCTCCCCTGCCACCCACACGGGCACACCCACACAAGCACACGCATAGAGCACATGTGCACCGTCACATACACATGAGCACAGCACACAGGAACCCCCTACACAGGCACATGAACATGAGCACACACACAGACACATACACTGGCACACACACATTGGCACATACATGGGCATACACATGGGCACACACAGGCACACACATGGCACATGCACACAGGAATACCCACACAGGCACATGAACACGGGCACATGCAAAGACACACACATGGGCACCTGGGCACACACACGGGTACATACATGAACACACACATGGGCACACATGGACATAAACACAGGGACACACACATGGGCACACTCACATGGATGCACACATGGGCATACTCACATGGACACATATGTGGGCACACATGGGCACACACAGGCACACTCACATGGACATACACATGGACACACTCACATGAGCACACACACATGTCTTTGCCTGGTACAGTAGCTGGTACAACACAGGTGTTCAGTAAATTTTGAAGCAGAGGGGATCTTTCAGTCATTTAACAAATATTAAGAAATTACTTTGGATGAGCACTTGGCTGGTGCTTTCACATTAAGGAAGATGAAACATTTGCCTTCAAGGGGTTCGTAATCTGGTATATGAGTATTAATTTCTCATTTATAAATTTCAGTAAATAGCATGAGAGAATCCCCAAGGAAGAGTTAGTTAAATCTAGTAAGAAAAGTCGGTCAACCTGCACAGACAAAGCACTTACACTATATTCTGAGGTAGAAGTGTTCCAGGTAGGCTGGGGGAAATGTCATCAACGTGGGGAGACCAGCATGAGCCATATACTACACAATACAGATCTCAGCGCCCTGCAGCACACGGACTAATGGATTGTTCATGTTCTACACTGCCCTACGCCCCTGGTGGTCAGGGACTGCGGGGTCCCCATTCATCTCTCCAGCTCTAGAACTCATAGCAGTGTCTAGCAAACAGCTGGCACTCAATAAATGCTTCCTGGATGAATATGCAGCAACAGATGAATGGCCTCCAAAGAGATTGTCAAATCATTTGCATAATTCCTCTTACCTCATTTCAAATACCTGGCATTTGACCCAATCTCCCCACATATGGCTTATCTACAACTGGGGGTAAAAATAAAAAAAAATTATGTTGTAAGTGACTTCAATTTCAAAGGAGAGAACAGATGGTGGTTTTAAATAGTTATGGGAAGAAATTAATGGGAAAGAAGACAATGGCAAGAAAAATCAATGCTTTCTCTGTGGGTGTAAATCTGAGTGAGGTCATAAGAGGGACTTACTGCACTTTGGACACCATTTCTCCCGCAATCAATCCACAGATTCTGTGACACTCAGTGACATTCACTCCAACTGGCAAAGAGAATGTGACAAGCAGGTCTATTTTTAAGTGGCAGTTGAATTGAATTCATGTCAAGAAAAGAAAAGGGTCGGGGGGGTGGAGATTAAAAGGGAGAGAGAAAAGCTTTTGTGGATGCCCTGCCACGAAGAGCCCTGTGTCCTGGAGGGCTGTCCCCTATTTGGGAAATGCCAGGACAGGCATGAAGGAGAAGTTCAGTCCAGCCATTGTTGGAAGACAAAGCCCTCTGGACTCCAGTTGTCCTGAATCTTGAATTTGCATGGGTTTCCTCGCATGCAGGCAGGGACAGGCAGCCAGGATATTCTAGTGATAGTGGGATGTGGTGAGGCCACTGGGATTCACTGAGTGTCCTGGGAGCACCCAGCCCCATGTGACCTTGGACACATCACACATGTGATGAGGACCCTCATTGCTCAACCACGGGGGCTCGTGCACATCTCTGTTTGTAGGGATGAGGATGATGAAGAAGGAAGAGGGGCCTTTGTGCATCAGGGTCTGAGCACCCTCCCTGCCCCTGGGTATTGGCTAAGCTCTGAGTGTGTATTGGGGTCTAGAGCATGGTTTAAAGCCTTCACTATTCTCTAGTCTGGAGAAATTCCAAAGAAGTTCAGGTGAAGAAATGGTAAACAGAAATAATGGGAAAAATTAAAATTTAATTTTAATAGGTTTGAGGGGTATGCCAGAAAAACATATGTATCTGCTCAAAGTCACAGGTTTAAAGTTTTTCAGAAATTGTCATAATTGAGAGGGTGCAAAAGGGAGAGCAGAATTATAATAAAATCAGGGTCATTGTTCAGTTTTCTTTCTGTCACTTATTTCCTCAGTGAGCCAGATTTTTGTCCTTGCACGGGGACCAGAATGAGATGCAGGCAATAGTCTAGGAGAGCCTTGATTTTATGGACTGGGGAAAGGGCAGAGGAAATGCAATGTGGGGTGGTAGCGGGGGTCCTTCTTCTGGACATCAGGTTGCCTTGGCTTACAGCTCCTGGAGTTTCTGGGACCCCCCCACTCTTGGTTTGTAGGTTGGAACAGGCCATCTGTGTATGATGGTTGACTTTACGTGTCGACATGAAAGAGCTAAGGGAAGCCCAGAGAGCTAGTAAGACATTATTACTGGGTGTGTCTGAGAGGGTGTTTCTGGAAGAGATGAGCACTGAATAAAGACACCCTCTCACCAATATATGCAGGCATCATTCAACCCATTGAGGACCTAAATAGAACAGAAAGGTGGAAGAAGGTAGGTCACTTTCTATGTCTTCTCCTGTCTTTGGACATTAGTGCTCAGATGGCAGATTGTGGGACTTCCTGGCTTGACCTCTGTGATTGTGTGAGTCAGTTCCCATAGTGAATGATTTTTTATAGAAGTCTATCAATATACCAATATATGTCTATTGTTGACATCTCTGGCTCTGGCTCTGCCTCTACCTCTACTTCTATCTCCACCTCCCTCTCTCTCTGTATCCACAATGGACAAAGCCCAGGTGTCCATCACTTTCCTGAGCAGACCATGGGCTTCCTCCTTTGACACTTCAGGGCTGCTTGCCGTTCCTGACTCTGAAGACCAGAATTTTCCATGTTCGAATGTGAGGGACTCTGTTGGGGCATGGGGCAATGCTCCACAGGAGGCCAGGCACAGAGGTACCTTGAAAAACATGTGAGGAGTCACAGACAGAACACTTCTGTCCCCTGCTGCAACCTCCCAAGCCAGGAGCGGGGCTCAGGGTACTGCTTTTCTGGGATTTAGCCTCTGTTTGCCTGGATCTCAGGCAGGAAGTGCTTGCTTTCATCCCTGCGGACCACACATGCACTTGACTCTCAATGGTCCACAAACAGAAATCAGGGCTTTGGAAATACTTCCTGTGCATAAGTGCGGGGAGTACTAGTCACACAGCCACACTGTGACACTGGCCTTGACATGGGGCCTTGTGGCCATGACATACAGCAAAGAGGCAAATGTCCCGGCCGTCCCCTCACACCATGGGGCTTCTTGGAGGAGTGTCCCCCAGGCTCCTCTGTGTCTGCACGTACACTTCTTCCTGCCCCAGACAAAGGTAGACTCGACTCCCACCTCTTAGTTGATGCTCGGCACAGTTCATTTGCCAAAGGCTCACTATAAAATTTATATTTTTGGCATTTGTACCTCGATAATGTTACTGCTATTTCAAAAATTTTTAAATTTCTAGATGTCACTGAGATAGAAAAGCTGGTTTTTTTTTTCTTTCTCTCTCCCCAGTCACCTTTCAAAACCTAGATGACCTTGGACGCATACACTTAAACGATGTTTATATATGAGCTTTCTTGAATAAGGTTGACTTTTTGGGAGAACCTGCTTTTAATTGCACTGATGCATGTGATCCAGAGGTATGCTTCACTTTATCTGCAGAAAGTGATCCACTCGGATCGAAAGTACAGGTCGCCTGCCAGAAATGTTATGCTTTGCGGGGAGTTGGGTGTATGTTGGATTAAGGGGTTGTCTTTTGTGATTGTACTTTTGTGATGTTTTGAGGGGCCAAAATTAGGAGAAGGTACTTCATTCAAGTCATTTCAGGGTAGAACTAATAGCTACTACCTATTCTAAATCTTTCTGGATGCATACTTGGCATGAGTTACTTCCTGGGACATGCTCTACTTTGATCCCAAGCTATGATCACAGTCATCATACCCTTGCACAGACAAGAAAATGGAGTTTTGGAGAAGCTCCAGCACTCTCCCAGAGTCCCCTGAGCTGGGATGGTGTGACCAACCTTGGACATGCTACCATCACTGGTTCCTGAGACAAACACACTTGGGCAACTTTGAGATGAAATGTTTTTAAATTCCCCTATGGTCAGAACTACTTCATGGAATTCAGTATGCCAACTTGAAATTGTGTGTTTTTTTTTTTTAAATTATAGACTTTAAAAAGATTAAGCTACTGTTGAATGAAAACAAGATAGTTCTGATAGACTATGGTAGGACTGCACCAATATATCCATCTTTCCTTATACTGGTGTCTGATGCCCTTTCTCTGAATGGTAGTCATAATGTGAAAGAGGAAGCGCTAGTGTATAGACACCAGGAACAGGTACCCTTGTGGGGGAGCTAAGATGTGAAGGTCAAGGTCAGAAGACTTATTTTCCATGTCCTTGTATCTTTGGAATTTTTACATGTATAATTTTTATTCAGGAAGAAAAAGTGGGGTGCACCTGCATTTTCCTTCTATATCAAAGGCAAGAGGGAGTCCCATACCCGCTCTCTAGCCCTCCATGAAGAAGCACGCCATTCTTTCATCTTACTGGTTCCTGTGGTTCATTCAGAGCCTGCAGGGTGGCAATCACGGAGAGGGTTCTTCCCCGTGTAATTAGGGACTGCTTGTTTCAGGGTAGGACTGGGTGCACTAGAACTTAGACCAGATTGTGCTTTACATAATCACCCAGCTAGTTTGCCGAGGTATGTTTTGCAGTGGGTTTCCTTAAACAAAAAAGAGGGCGGCCCTATAAAGCATCCCTGATGTGGTCTAATAAAACAGCACAGTTTTTGAATTTCACAGCAGGACATGAATATCATGCAATATTGGCAATTCTTAGCTCTTAAACCCCCTCAGCAACTAAAATCATTACTATAATGGTCTGTGGGATACTTTATAGGCTTCAAATGTTGCCTGTCCCCCCTTGATGCATTTCCTCAGAAACATCCCCTCCAGGTGTTCCCATTTTCTTCTTGGCTTTCCTTAGGAAGGCTAAGCATGGCAGAGACCAGAAGGCTTGGGGTTGGGTGTGGGATCTCCTTAAGAGGGTGGCTTGTTGTTTCTCTCTGGATTTCAGATTTTCTCCTCTGCAGTGTGAGGGACTTGGACAAGGAGTCCTCTGAAACACCCCCTCGAACTCTGGCTTACAGGGTTGACCTCTATGTTCTAGTTCAGAGGGGATGCATGGGGCCGGTCCCCCACTGTGCCTTCTCTCAGCTCAAGGGAAGTTTTACACGTGCCTCCGGCCTCAAGTTTGGCATTTAGGATAAACTCAAATGCGTATGTGAATCCGTGATTAGTAAGGCATCTCATTATTGTTGTTGTTATTGATTTTTTAAGTGTGTTCATTACTCAGCTTCTAAATCCATTACAAAGAACAAATACATATTTAAATATTTATTATTATCCGAGATTGTGGTCATACACTTCCTTAAGCTCCCACTTCCATCTGCTGCATGATTGACTGAACAGATGGGTGTTGCACCCAGTTCTAAAAGCCAGACTACAAAGGCTCTGCGTTTTATACTAAAAGAAAGTATGTAGTGAAAGCAGAGGAAGCACACAGTTCTACCATTTCTTGTCTTAGGTCTTTCCTTTTTATTCGAACAGGAATTCTCTATACAGCTTATATATGACTATAGCATATCGAAGAAGCAGGGTGACTATTAAATTATCTAGGTCTTTTCCTGGGTTTCTTTGCTCCCTTTGGCAACAGTGTTCACCCAGTCTTCCCAGCTAAAAATCGTGCTGCGATTAAACTCCTATACCTCTTGCCATTTACCTGGGTCCCTTAGTTATCACACTCTAAGCACTTTTACAACTTCAGTATAGCTTGAATCTATTGCCCTCTCACCAACCTCACTGTTTTTGTCATAGAGTCCAGGGCTTCAGCTCTTCAGTCTATTTTCCATATCTCTAGGCTTCTGTAAAACAAATGGAGGTACACAGGAATGTTCTAGGAGCACAGACGGAGAAAGTGGAAATGCATGGGCAAAGCATAGTCTTGAGGTGCAGGCTGGGTACACGGGTAGGTGCAAAGTGTGGCCAACTTCTCATACCCTGCGAGGTGATGGGATTTATAAGCAATGGGCTAATGGAGGCCATTGGAAGCTTACGGAGATGACAGGAATCCCATGATTGCTTCTCAGCTGGAGAAAGATATTTCTGTTGAAGATGCAGACAAAGGACTGGAGGGCATAAATTAACTACCACCTGGGGCCAGGGGAGCCTTCCTCAGAGGCTGAACAATGTGAGTGCTGGCCACATACAGAGAGAAGGGGGGGTGTGAAGGAGAGGGTCATCCTTATCGTAGAATCACCAGGATGGAGTTATCAGGGTGGAATGAAAGCAAGAGAGCAGAGTCAGGCTGATGTCCAGGTTTCTCATATAGATGATGGGGTCCATACTGGGGCCTAATAGGGCCACGGAAGACATGGGTGCAGGAAGAGGAGAGGGAAACAGAAAGAGGATGATCAATCTTAAAAATGTTGGGATTACCCATGGGATTATCTGAACAGTGGTGTTTAGTAAACAATAGGAAGCAATAGATAATTAAAAAAATAAAATGTCATTAAAGTAGTGGTCTTATCTGGGGTGCCTGGGTGGCTCAGTTGGTTGAGTCTGACTCTTGATTTAGACCCAGGTCATGATCTTGGGGTGATGAAATTTAGCCCCATGCCAGGCTCTGCTCAGCAGGGAATCTGCTTGGGATCCTCTCTCTTTCCCTCTCCCTCTGCCCCTCTCCTCACTTGTACCTTTTCTCTAAAATAAAGTAAATAAAATCTTCTTTAAAATGTGGTGGTCTTATCTATTCAAGTTAAAAATATGCATAGCCATTACCCAGAAAATCTACCTCTAGTTGTCCAACCCTTGAGAACTCTCATGTGTGCAGAAATGTAAGATGTTTTACTGAGGCATTCTTATAGCATAGAAAATTGGAAATAGCCTCACTGTCCGTGAATCAAGAAACAATAAAATAGAATGCCAACTATTAATATGACAAAGTGTTATATTACAATGAAAAGGAATGCAGTGGTTTGCTGATAAATGTTTTATAATCAGATCTCTGATTTCAGGGGTGCAAATATTCCCATCCTGACCAGTGTCAACCTACCAAGGTGACACCACTGCATATGGAGCTAGGGGAAGGTGGTGGGGCCAGCAAGGGCAAGCCAGCTCCAGCATACCTCCAGGAAAAGAATATGTCCTCCCATGTCAACACTAATAATCCTCAAAATATCAATGGGAAGTGAATAATGCAGGTTATAGTATGATATTAGGGTAGGTTGACATTTCAGTTCATAAAAAGAAAAGTCAAAATTATGTGTTTTCAAATGACATTATATATAGAAGTATTCCTAATTAAAATGAAACCAGACAATAAGCAAAATATCCCTGGAAAGAGAAAACTAGATTTCAATATGAATTTCTCCTGAGGGGAGGTTGAGAGGGAGAAGTAAATAGTAGAAGTAGAATTGGGAAGTGTATTGTGTGAGATGGAAAGCTTCATCTGGAATATTATAATATTTTTGAGAAGATAAACTGATGAATTATCTTATAAGTCATTTTTAAAGCAAAACAAGTACATACTTAACACCAGACCAAAAATATAGGGGGTATTTATTGCTTTGGCTTTCCGACTTCTGAGGAGCAGGGCACCTTTCTGGCCTCCAGGACTGGAAAGCAGTGATGAGTGGATGGGGTCGTGGATGAAGGCTCAAGAGTAAATGCTGGGACCCAGTTTCAGTTGCTCACATTTAATCCTTTCAGTACTGAAATGCTGTCATCTAAACTTCAAGTTCTGGCTATACAGTGTACTTCAATGTTTTGGGGCTTTTTTTGTCTGCTGTCCAGGCCACAGAGTCTCTTATTTGCCAAAGAGAAATAAAATGAGGGACAGGTGCTTTCAAAATTATAATGTCCTTTCAAAGCAATGGAATTATGCCTGAATGATTATGCCCCTCCTCCAATTCACATTTTGGAACCCTACACTGGAGTGTGGTGGCATTTGGAGGTGGGGCCTTCAGGAGGTAATGAAGGTTGATGAGATCATGAAGGTGGGGACCCCATGATGGGATCCTTACATGAAAAGACTGGAGAGTTTGCTTGTTCTCCCTCTTTCTCTCCACCATGTGAAGACACAGCAAGAAGGTGGCCAACTGCAAGATGGAGAAGGACTCTTGCCAGAAACTAACCCTGCCAACACCTTGATTTTGGATGTCCAGCCTCTAGAACTGTGAGAAATAAATGTCTCTTTTTTAAGCCCTCCAATCTAGGGCATTTTGTTATAGCATCCTGAGCTGATGAAGACAAATGGCAAACGTTAAAGAAAGATGATTGAGAAATGTCAAAACCAGCCTCTGAAGACCTGAACACAGGTGCCATCTAATTTAAGACCTTGGAGATATCTTCACAAAGGTCAGCCACCTGGAGCAAGAAATGCTATATTTTATTTTATTCCAGGGGGTACAATGGATTGTCTCTGAGATATCAATGAAAGTAATTCAGTTCCTCTTGTCTCACAAAGGGAAAAAAGGGAGAGATTATAAAGAAATAATATTGACATCTAGGATGTTGGATCACACCAGTTAGAGAAAGTTACTCTGAAAGTAGCCAGATCTGAATATTTCTTTAGAAGACAGCTGGGCCCTAGCCTTGGTGGGGAGTATGAGGCATCAAAACAGGAGAGTGAATTACTTAGGTAACGCAGCTGTGTGGTGGCAGGAATGGGGCTAGACTTCCTATTACCAAGGCCAATCGTGGTAGAAGGGCTGAAAAGAAGGAGATTGGACCTAAAGAGGGGAAATGCTTAAGGAGACATTCCAAAGTAGATCCTCATCACCTATATACTTTAGCTGGAAGGTATTTCTTGTCAGCTGCCCGTGCCCCTGTTACTCAGCTATCCTTTACACTTCTTCCTTTTCTGCTGCACAATCACCAAAGCAGTAGGTGATCCTTGTCTTGAAATACTGCATCTGTCTCCATATTGCCTTCAACAGCTTGCTCCAAAGTAGGAATTCCAGATCTCTCAGTTCTCAGGTAGTCATCCATCACAGCTGGGGAAAATCAATGCTGATGGACTCCCCACCCCTTCGTGTCCTGCGATAGACAGATGGAGGCCTGGCACCTGAGTTGTGCTGACCATGATGCATGAACCAAACAAAGGAAGGGGCTCCAAACATTAGGACAGAGCTAACTAAGGGCAACATCCTTTTCACAGATAAGCCAAATTGTTTTGACTCATTATTATTCCTTAGTATTACAGCATTCTATGGAATCAATAGCTAGTTGGCACCTATTAAATAATAAATAAGACACGGTCTCTACTACTGAGGAGAGATCTATGCAATCGTCGTTATCAGCAATCTTGTAGCAAGAATGGAATAAAGGCTATGCTAGAGGTATCATAAATGGACTTTAGAATTAAATCATTGTAACTGGGGGGTTGGAAAGAAGCTGCTATTGGGCAAACTCAACAAGATATGTAGGATTTCATCAGCTGGAATGGAGGGGAAAAGCATCCCAGGGATTTAGATGATGGCCACGTGGCTTGGAGATGAAGCATTCGTCTTGAACTTAAACCTGTACACGGAAATGACACTAAGAAAAACATCACTCAATCCTGTCAATTCAGTGGGGGGAAAAAAAACAACCCAGTTGAACCAATAGTTTGGCAAGAAGAAGACAAAATAACCAGCTGACTCACCAAATTGTGTTCTCTTTTTCAAGTTATTGCATTGATATTATGCACATTCAGGTGTAATTTACCCCAAAGGAGCTATTGTTTTGAGGAGCAGGAGATTTTCCTTTGCAGAAATAGTACAAATAGGTTTCTGTTTGTTTGTGTGGGCAGCGTGGGATATTATAAAGAAGCAATATGATGTAGAGAAATTGCCATTCAGAGATGTGATATGGTTCGTTTTTAACTGTTTTCAGCAAGGTAGATGGAAAAGTGTTGGATTGTCTTTGCTAGCAGGGCACAAATCGGAGGGTCAGTAATACCACTGTGTACCTGAACAGATGCTGAAAGCACCGCATCGTTCAGAGCTCTTAATCTTTTCCAACTGAGCAAAATGTTCAGCATGAACTTTTAAATATAGTGACACCTCATGTGTCCAATCTGCTGAAATTTGCGGCAGGAAACCAGTAATGGGGAAAGCTGTGAAGGTTTGCAGTGATTAAATGCTGCCAAGAGTCCACATTTTCTTCGGAAACGTAAAGATTGTTGACTTGGCAATTGACAATCAGATAGGATGGGGGTACTTTTTGTAATACATAATTATATCTGCATTATTTGATGGAGAAATCAAAGTTAGGGCTTGGACCTATGATGTTTCCAGTGTCAAACTGGAATAAAATACTTTTTTTTTCAAACTACTGATTCAAGTCAATATAGTTGTAAACATTACCTCACAATATATGCCCTATTTTAGAATTCTTGATGAACGGTATGATAAAGTCCAATATAATTTGCTTACGTGATGGATAAGGACTTTCCATTTCTACCATGCCCATGACTGTTAAGAACCCTAACATGTGAGGCACCTAGGTGGTTCAGTCGGTTAACCATCTAATTTTGGCTTAGGTCATGATCTCAGGGTCCTGGGGTCGAGCCCCATGTTGGGTGCCCTGTTCAGTGAGCAGCCTGCTTCTCTCTCTTCCTCTGCCTCTCCCTCTGCTCATGCTTTCTCTCTCTCTCTCAAATAAATACTTTTTTTTAAAGAACCCTAACATACATTATTCCCCCCCCCCTTTCTCTCTGTCTTTCTGTCTGTCTCTCTGTCTCTCACTGTGATATTTTCCTTGCTCTGGATGGGTATCGAAGTAAATGAGCGATTATAGTGTTTGCTCACTGGTAATATTTCTAGAAGGGAAAGCTAGTTCCTGCAACCAACATTTATTAAGCCTCTATTCTGAGAACGTAGATGCAGAAAGGAGTAAAGCCCCTTCCTTCATTACTGGCACAGGGTGGAGGAGAAAGAGACATGGTCTGACCTGGTAAAGGAAGTTGGTAGGTAGAGTGATCCATGAGGACATGCAGCAGGGGTGATGAGGTTTGGGGTGGAGGGGAGTCAGGAAAGGATTTGTAAGACTGATGTCCCTGCTGAGCACTGGGCTCCTGGTTCTAAACTGTTGGATCCCGAGGGCCTGGAAAGTTTTAAATTAACAAACAGTTGTTAAATGAATACATACATGAAACTGTGACCATACTGCCCTGTGGCGATGTGGATATAATTAGTAAGAGTGCATCTTTAGCCACAGACTTGCATCTCCATCTACTTTCCCTGACTTTCATCTTCAACGTGATGTGGTCCTCGCCTCTCTGCCTCCTCCTCGCATGTTCATCTTTCCATTGTGCTTCGGCAGATTCACCAAGCTCCATGTCACCTGCTCCTGGCTTGGCCCAGCCTTCACCCCAACGACACCTGTGGGTCATCCCCACTGACCTACTGAGAGGTCACGGAAAAAGGTGATATGATCCAGCCACAATCAGCAGCGTCGTTTTATTTATTAGTAGTTTAGTCCATTTATCATGGATTGTTTCAAGTTTTTCACAATGCTTTTGATCCCCCTTGCACGTCCATAAGATAGGCCTAACTGCACCTGTTATTTCCATTTTTAAGCTCAAAGCCCAAGTCGTTGAAGCAAGAAGAACCACAACCAAGGCCAGGGGAATAGCAACAAATGCAATGTGGTTTTTCTAATTCCTAGTCCAGAGTTCGTTTCCTTCCTTCCTTCCTTCCTTCCTTCCTTCCTTCCTTCCTTCCTTCCTTCCTTCCTTCCTTCCTTCCTTTTCTTTCTTTCTTTCCTTTCTTTCTTTTCTTTCTTTCTCTCTCTCTAAATTCATTTTTTGTATCAGGAGTTTATTCACCAGAGCAAAGCCAGGAAAAGGACCTGGTGTGTTGCAGCGGGAAGCTACCCGGAATCCGACTGAATACTACCCATTTTCCCAAAGAAGATCCAATCTCCAACCTGTACCCGTGGACATGTGATGAGAGATTAAGGTTTGATTTCGGAGAACCAAATAAAGAGAGGCAGAGGGTGATTTTGACATTTTCGAATATGTGCTGGAAGGCTTTGACATCTGTGACCTCAATAATTGGAAGGTTTCGCCATGCTGTGAGGGGGGTGGGGGGCCAGCAGGCAGCCCCTGTCAGATACCATGTCAGATTGATAAATGCGTTATTTGGTGCTCTGTCAAAATGCTCATGCTAGCTGGGCGTGATCTCTCGCGCATGGAACCCGGGCTGCGCCATCTGCTCGCTCTGGAAGTGCAATCGCAGCCCGCACCCCACGCCCCAGCCGGGCCTGCGACTTGCCCCAGCGCAGGGAGGACTCGAGCGTCTGGAGACACGCCAGGCTCCCATCTCCTGAGCACAGGCCTTGGCCTCGTGGGGACTTGGGAGAGTTGCTCTCAGGCAGCGTGGCCCAGGCTCTGATAAATCACCGTCGGCGTCCCTGCCACACTCAGGGACTGCTCAAGCCGTGGCTGAACGCTAATGTTTTTATAATGTGCCGTCTTGGCGACAGATTGCAATGGGAAAGCAGGCTGTTCGATGCCCTTTGTTTCTCTTCAAACAAGGTTCTTTCAGAAATCATCACTGTCATCAAAGCAGGGTGGCGTCTGTGTGGCGGAGCCAACTGTGACCCGGGCTGCGCGGTGCTCCATCCCTTTGGATGGCTTTGCTGGCTATCAGCTGCGGGGGTCCCGGCCGGTGGCAGGACAAGGGTGGGACCCGGTGCCTGGTTAATGCTCAGGCCCTGTGAGGACTCTGTCTTTGTGTCTAAGAGGCAGTAGGGCATCTTGGGGACACTGGGCTGGGACCCTTGACTGGGATTCCTTGAGCAATGTGGTGGCACCAGGGCTGAGGGCCCCAGAGCCCCCTGCCTGCTCCCTGCCGTTTACTCTCCTGGCTCTGGGACTGTCACCAAAGCTCTGGGCCTTGCTTAGTCCTTCCATGAAAAGGATATATACATATATATATATTTTTTTTTTAGTTGTGTCATAATGAACACATTATGATTTTTTTGATTTGTGTCATAAGGAGCATAGTATGATTTTGCCCTTCCTGCCACTTGGCTCCTTACTTGATAATGCTGCTTTTCTTAAGTTCAGGTGCCTTAAAGGCAGAGGGGTTCTAGTAGAATAGCCATTGCAAGCCAGATTTGGAGGATAAAGCATCCCACTATGTCACACAGATGTGTCACACAGATGTATCACCGTGTATGGATGATGCAGTGACCATTTTTTTTCTAACCTTCCAATATGAACTTAGACAATTATTATTATTATTATTATTATTATTATTATTATTGCAACAGAATATGATGATACCTGTGGGGACAATCGCATGGCTGGAATGATCAAGGTCCTGAAAGTCTCTTCTTCTCAGGGGCCATCTGTCCACCTTCTGGGCTGATGCAGGTGTCCTGGTTTTAGTATTCTTGGCTGACGGGCATCTGGACTTAACACTTCCAATGCCAGGCAACTTACCATCTTGTCACATAGCTGAAAGTGTCTGTGAAAGACCCAGAACACTTTGAAGGCTTATTGCAGGTGTGGGCGCCCGTCCGTCTTCTGTGAGGGTCCAGAGAGTGACATGTTGGGCTTCATGGGCCATCTGGTTTCCGTCACAACCGCTCAGTTCCACGGGGGTGGCTTGATAGCTGCCACAGACAATCCATAAGCCAATGGGCATCGCGGCATTCCAATAAAACTCCGTTTGCCAAGTTGGAGGGGAGGCTGGATTTGGCCCCCTGACCACTGTTGCTGACCTCCGGCTAAAACTGTGTCAAATATATTAGGCAGGTGCAGTTGCAGTTTCTATTTGTCCCACCTGAAGCCTTGAGTATCTGAGAAGCAGAAGCAATCATTGTTTCCTCCAGCTCCTTGGCACTTTTGCTTTTCCCCTCAAATTGAAGGGGCACATCTTTCAAATCCAAGATACGCCGTGTGCACGTTTTTCAGGTGATTTGTTTTTTAAACCAAGAGTTATTCATATGGTTAATTTTATTTTATTTTAAAGATTTTATTTATGAGAGAGAGAGAGAAAACGAATGAACGGTGGGGGAGGCAGACTCTGATGAGCAGGGAGCCCGATGTGGGGCTCAATCCCAGGACCCCGGGGTCATGACCTGAGCCAAACGCAGACACGTAACTGACTGAGCCACCCAGGCACCCCTATTGTGGTTCATTTTAAACACCAAACAGACATTAATTCAAAATATTGTAAAAGACAATCTGCCCATGGCTTGGGGATGAGAAGTACTGTGTTCTTGCAGTAGAGAAAGAGGAGCATATGGAGTGGGATATAACTTTTTTTGTCTTTTCCAGACTAAGGAATGGTATTTATGTTTGTTTTAATGGCATCTGAAGAGATTTCGTGAAACCCAATTAAGGTGAGTGTCCCTCAGAGCCTTTCCTTCTGAGTGAAATGCTCTCGACCACTGTCTGCTGCAGGCTGAGCGGATACCAGACGGGATCTCTGACTACGTGGTCTCCCCTGTAAGGGGACAGCGGTGGCCAAGCTGAGCTCGGGGCACGTGGGCCCAGGGCCAGGTGGGTCTGATTTTGATCCTGGGTCTGCACACAACACTTCTTTCCCCTCTTGGAATCCCCCTGCATGTTCAGCAGCTCCTCGGGGAGAGGGGATTGATGCCATGAAGGGGAAAGGAAGGTACCTTCCTGCAATCATCAACCAGGCTGGTCCGCAGCCGGCTGGCTTCTGTGACTGGGCCTCTCTTATGCTTCGCAGGCTCCTGTGGCCAGGCCATGGGCCGGGGATCTGCCAGCTGCAGCGTCCTCAGCTCCCCCTTGCCTCTGCCGGCCTGTACCCAAGAGCCTGTTTTTGCCATGGCACCACTCTAAGTGATACCCCGTGCTCCATTTGGGCCACTGTCCACTTGGGTGGGGGGACTGCTGCCGCCTTATTAGGATGGGTGCTCTCTGCAGAAGCGGCCTCCTGAAGGGTGCTCTCTTTCCAGTGGTCGCCCCTTCAGTGGGGCCCAGGGAATAATGGTCTGGCCTGCTTTTGCTGCACACAACACACGCTCTCTCTCCTCACTGTGCACACGATTTTGCACTGAGCCTGGTCTGTGGGTCTTTGTTCGGGAAAAAGTCTTTCTCTTCAGTAGTTCCAGCCCTCTTTGCAACTTTTATGTTCAGACTCTTCCCTCCTTTCCACTATTCAGAGCATCCAGTGGCTGTCTGAACCCTGCTCACACAATCTGTCCCTCCCAGGGGGTTTTGCTCGCCACGACATACCCCACGACGGAAGCACACTGATGCAAACAGAAGTGGGCCAGGGGTGGCGGCCACCTCCCAGGCCCCACCAGAGAGAAGCAGACCTGCAAGCGCCCTGAGCGTGATTCCAGCATGTAGTAAAGTTTCTAGAAACAGTCACCAACAGGCTTGCGTCTAGCCAAGGACATCTCAGAGGCTGGAATTCCTCCCGTGTGCTCCCTTGCCTGTCTTGTTGTCTGTCTTATGTCCCTGCTAGCAGTCTTTGGAAACAGGAAACCGAAAGGATGTGAGTGTGTGTCAGGGAAGTCACGAGGGACACGCTTTACCACGTTGGCCTCGCTGTCGCTGATGTGGAGCCAGGGAAGGCAGCGCCCGTCCTCCCGGGTAGGCCGGTGCCGGCTTGCACACCACCTGCCGCAGGAAATGCACACATCAGCCCTAGGGCTGTTGGTAGGTGATGTCAGAGCGTGGCATTGACAGGGGCTCTGGAACACTCTGGGCCATGCAAGGAGGCAGCTTTGGCGGCAGCAGGCCCCACTCTGCCAGTCCCTCGGGTGGCATGCCCTGGCCTCAGGAGCTTGGGCGAGCTGACGACCTTGACCCTCAGTTTCCTCGCCAGCACCATACAAATGCTACTTCTATAAATACTATTTTCTCTAACTACCTCCCAGCACCACTTTTAGGATTAACTACAAAAGCACTTCATAATCTGCAAAGTGCTTTCCGAGTGCAAGGCTGTCTTATAACTGGTGACAGAGGGGGTAGGTCTCCGGGTTACATGCATTTCTCACAGATCGTGCAGACACAGAGCATAGGATAGTAATGAAAAAGCATATGTTCTGTTCCCGAGAAGCCCGAAGTCTCGCATCAGCACGGGGATCCTGAACGAATGCACGAATGGCCAACCTTAGTTGCTGTCATAAGTTCTGGAACCGCTTCTGCCTGAATTACTCACACCATGGGAGGAAAGAAAGGCAAAAAGAACACTGGGGACAGGAACTGGGTTTTGAAGTCAGACGTGTTTAAGTCCAAAAGCAGGATTTTCCATGTAGAAGCCAACCCACCCCTGGGAACCCCAGTTTGCTCAAAGGTAAGAGAAGAGTAGCAATTCAAATATCAGTCCGGCAGCACCCTCGTTATGCAGAAGACGACAGCTCGAGAGCCCAAGAACTTGCTAGAACACAGGGGGCATGATCACTCCCCTCCACCATGCGGCAGGGGCGGGTAAGAATAAAAACCCCACACGGAGGTTGGGTACATCCAAGCTGTGCTTTGAAATAAGCATATAAGTTCTCCAAGTGCAAGAGTGAGGGTGAGCCCTTCTCGGTAGAACATCAGGCTGCATGGCAGGAGTAGGACCCCTGGGGAGTGGTGCGTGGGGAAGGGGGAGGCATAGAGGACTCCCTGAGGCCAGTCATGGGTCCTTCATCCCTTTGACATGACTTTCCTGGCATTTTTGCCGAAAGAGATCTGACCGTTTGGGATGTTTTAATAACAGTTTTATATTAAGTGTGTATTTAGCTCCTCTTTTCCTCTCTCTGAGCTTCCTACCCAGAGGGATTTTTTCAAGGGGACAGAAGATGACCAGTGTTTATCTTCTGGCTTTGACAGATCCTTGTATTTCCAGAGGAAATGTGGTTTGTGTGAGAAATAGCAACTGAAGATGATCCAGTCCTGGTCTGCGAAGAGGAGTCCAGCCCAGGTGCAGTGCTTGAGTGTGAGGGGTTTGAAGGGGGAGAAAGAGTAGTGGTGTGTGAGTACAAGTGCACATGTGTATGCTCTGTGAGTGCTGGTGAGAATGTACACATGTGGGATGTGTATGCGAGTGTGTGTGCATGTGTGTGTGCATGCATGTGTGCATGTAGCATGTGCTATGAGCATGAGTGTGTGCATGCATGTGCTGTGTGCATGGATGTGTGTGCTGTGTGCGTGTATGCATGTGTTTGGGTGCATGCATGTGTGTATGCTTATGTGTATGTGCGTGGCTATGTGCTCTCTGTGTATACAAGCATGTGGGCATGTGAGTGCCTGTGCATATATATGTGTGTTATGGATATGTATGCTGTGTGTGTGTGCATTCATGTGCACCTGTGTGCATGTGTATGTGTGCTACGGGTGTGTATGCTGTGTGCGTGCATGCATGTGAACTCATGTGCATGTGTATGTGTGCTACAGGTGTGTATGGTGTGTGTATGCATGCATATGCACTCGTGTGCATGTGTATGTGTGCTACGGGTGTGTATGGTATGTGTGTGCATGCATATGTGTATGTGCATGTGTATGTGTGCTACAGGTGTGTATGCTGTGTGTGTGTATGCATATGTGCCTATGGGTGTGTATGTGTGCTACAGGTGTGTATGCTGCACGTGTGTGCATGCACGTGTGCCCTTGTGCACGTGTGCTGTGGGCATGTGTGAGTGTTGAAGGCAGGAGGATCCCTGGGCAGTGAGGCAGGCCCCAGCACCTGGAGTCTGGTGGCTGAGGCTCCCAGCACAGAGGCGCCGCTCCCTGGGTGTGCGTGTTGCACGGCCGTGCACAGAGCCGGCACAGCCGCCAGCCTGCAGGGGATCTTGGCTGGACTCCTCTGCTCGAGGCTCGCATGGGCGCTCCTGCTGTGTCCTTGGGGGCCAGATCCCATTCGCTCCGATGAACTCTCCAAGCCAGTTCTGGAAAAATGCCGCCGTCCGTGTTTGGACTGGGGTTAGACACACGTGCACTCCTCTCCTCCCATCAAGCTGGGGGGAAGCAGTGTCGAGAGGGCAGCACGGGAGGTGCAGGTGTGCTCTTGGGGAGGTGCCAGGCCCGACGGGTGCCAGAGGCTTCGCATGAACATTTGTTAGGCTGGAGAAAGTTCCTCACAGAAGCAGCCAAACGGAGACTTGAGTGTCATTTTTTTTTTAAGTTTTTTTTTTAATTTTATTTATTTATTTATTTATGATAGTCACACACACAGAGAGAGAGGCAGAGACATAGGCAGAGGGAGAAGCAGGCTCCATGCACCGGGAGCCTGACGTGGGATTCGATCCCGGGTCTCCAGGATCACGCCCTGGGCAGGCAGGCGCTAAACCGCTGCGCCACCCAGGATCCCGAGTGTTTGTCATTTCATAATAAAATCCAAAGAGATGAGTAGAAATCACCAAGTTTTTTGTCTTCACCTGGGAAGAAGTCAATATTATTTAGGTGAAATGTGAGATAGCCTCCATTGGGCTCTTTTGTCAGGGGTCAGTGACACGGGAGGCCAGTACATACCCCCAGGAGATTTACTTCCTAGAGTTGCATTGACCTGATTCGATAGCTGTTTGTTGACTGAGAAATATACTATTGTGAGGTGTAGACAACAGCCAGGGAAGCAATGGGGACCCAGTGAGAATGGATATTGGGCACATGTGTGCAGAGCACCTTCCCTGTGCCAGCGCCGACCTGCCTCCCGACTCCATGTCGGTGCTGACCAGGCCCAACCCTGCAGAGTAGGCATTACTTCCACATGACAGACGAGGAAACAAAGGCGCAGAGAGGTGAGGGAATTTGCCTGAGGTTACAATTGGTGGAAGACTCAGCGTTGGAACGGACGTCTAGCTAGCGCCAAGTCTTATACTTTCCCCAGTTCATGACGCCATATCACCGAAAAATAGTATTTAGGGAGGCATGTGTGTGCATTTACCAGTGTTTCTTCCACACTCTCCCATGAATGCCTCTGTCCTTTGAGAAAATGGAAGAGCAAGATCTCACTCATTCTTTGAAATGATGCATTCCCTACTGGTAGCTGAAGATTTTCCTTTATAAAATCCAATCATCAAACAAGAAGATGACCCTAATATCACTGTTTTGCGAGTAGTTTCCATCCATCCACTGATTCATTCATTCATTCATTCATTCTGTATTCCTTTACAGACATGCGACTTACGTACAGGAAATGCAAACAATGAAGGAAGAAATGAGGAAGCAAAGCCATAAAGCAGAGGGATTAGTGCTATGGTGCTAAAATGTAATATAGAGTTTTCTTGATAAAAAAAATATATTTTGATGGACTCCGATGTCTACCATCACATAATTGTGCTTGCTTTCTTCTTGGGTTTTAGATAATTGGTGGTCAAGCCTCTTATTTTCTTTCTTTTTTTTGAAAGGTTTTATTTATTTATTCATGAGAGACACACAGAGAGAGGGAGGAACACAGGCAGAGGGAGAAACAGACTCCCTGTGGGGAACCTGATGCAGGACTCGATCCCAGGACCCCAGGATCACGACCTGGACTGAAGGCGGAGCTAAACCACTGAGCCAGGGCAGCCCCGGTGGCGCAGCGGTTTAGCGCCGCCTGCAGCCCAGGGCGTGATCTGGAGACCCTGGATCAAGTCCCACGTCAGGCTCTCTGCATGGAGTCTGCTTCTCCCTCTGCCTGTGTCTCTGCCTCTCTCTCTCTCTCTCTGCATCTCTATGAATAAATAAATAAAATCTTAAAAAAAAATAAAAAAAATAAAAAATAAATAAATAAACCACTGAGCCACCCAGGCTGCCCATGTTATTTTCATAACACCCCCTACTTTTCCTTTCCCAGTTCATTTCTTTGCCTTCCTTAGGTCCTCACTTTGCCCATCTATAAAATGGGGTGGTGGTTGAATTGACCCTGACCTGAGCAGCAAACTCTCAAGACTTTTCAGTTTTACCACTCTTCAGCAGTGCCCTACATTAGGATGATGCTGAGGGCAGACAACGAGTATTAAAACACACACACACACACACACGTACTAGGAATTGCACAAATATTTCTTTTTTTTCACAAATATTTCTTATACAGATTGATAAACTGTTCCAAGCTGACCCATACCAAAGTCAAACTGCAGATACTCAGCTACCATCTTTCTTCTCGATACCATATAGTTTGGCCTAGAATCACTTCAAACCAGAAAGTGAGCCATACAGGGGACCAGTTTTCCCTGTATTTTCATAGACACATTCTATCGTAGAGTTCTGCTCTAGCAATCAAGTAAAATGGCATGAGTACATTATTTTTAGCTGGCATGGATTGTGAGAAGATCATCCCCAAAGGAGCACAAAGTCCTTAAACTTTCAGGATACAATCATTCACTTCCTAGAAGTTTTGGGTCAAATGTAAGTTGGGCCAGAATCCATTTTATTTCTTCTGTATTTTGCTGTCCGTCACACAAGTTTAAATCATAGAAGTCACATAAAGATAAGATTTTTTAACATTCTGGCAAGGAGAATTGCTATTCTAGATGGAGTTGTGGAGAGGCTGAATTTTCTTCTAATATAGAATATTTATAATTTAATTTGAATTATAGAGTGAGAAAAGCCAGAATCGCACAATAGAAGGGAATCCTTATTAAACAGAAAACCTCACTTCAAGCCAAAGTACTATATTCTTAAAAGAGAAGAAACACCTAATAACCTATATCATCAGCCAATGCCATGAGCTGCCTTTTTTTCAACAAAGAGAAAAAAAAACAAACAAACCCTGGTTTCCAAGAAAAGTAACACCCATAAAACAAAGCATTCATAATTTGTGAAATCAGATCTAAAGTCCCCACTTTACTAACTACCTAAAGTCAGAGATTCCAGATTAATTTATTAAAGCTTTTACATTTTAATTGTGCATAAAGATTAGGAGAAAAACACATTATAAAGGAAGTTACTGGAGCATCTTTGCTTAACTTGGAAAGGCAATAGGCCGACAATGCTTCTGTGACTCTCAGCCCCTCACCCAACTTCCAGCCCACTTTTAAAAGGAGATAAAAAATCGTAGTAGTGAGAATTTCTAAAGAGAAAAGACAAGAGGGGATCCATATGTCTCTTAGTGTTTGGGAGGACAGAGACTAGCGTGTCAGAAGCAGGCATCAGTTTCTAGACTAGAAACGTCTACAAGAATAAAGCTAGCTGGATCTGCCCCAATGTCAGGGCAGTTAGAAGGGTTACGTGACAGCCCACTGATCTTTCAGTATTCGGTAGACAAATTCATGAAGTATTTCCCTTGGACCAGAACGATCCCCGCAGAAATTTGCTGGACTTGGGACATTCTGAACATTCTCTACCCCAAAGACCTCTCTCCACCAGGGCAAAGTGACTCCAGAATAAATGGTTTAACCCAGATAGGCCCTAAGGAAGAGTTGGAGGGTGTTGGGGGAAGAACGCATCACCTGCATTAGGGGAAGTTTATGTGGAGGATCACTGCACATCCCAAGAACCCACAGTCGTGCCCCTTGGGAGAATTGAGAATGGGGGGATCTGGCACGCAGAAGGGACCCGTGATGGAGGAGTCAAGGCTGCTCTGTGTATATATGTGTATATATATATATATATGTATATATATATATATATATACACTTCCCCCATAATTCTGTATTATATATAGTGGCATTCTCTCTCTCCTTGTGCTCCTTTTGCTAACTTTACATTTGTTGAAAAACTAGAATATCTTACCTCTGAAATGTTGATGCTTACATCTTTTTTTTTCTTTTTTTTTTTTTGCTTACATCTTTTATGATAAAAATAGTAAATATGTTTCTTAGTTGGTTAATCTGACCTGAATCTATGAATTATAGTGGTGAAAAAGCCCCCAAACTTTCTTTATCTAGAGCCTACGGTGTGCCCAGCACACATAGTATTTTCCCCTCTTTTCCTCATGTCAATACTGCAAGTAGGAGCATCATCCCTACTTCACCTATGATAAAGCTGAGGTAACCAGACAGGCTTCTGCATATTGGCACTTCTCGAGGCAGAGCCCATGGGGACGCACCGCCTTTGCCTTTGTGCGAGCGACACTCCCTCCCTGGCGCACTCTTTCTTCATTTTTTGGCTCCAAGTAGATGCACGTCTGTGTGTGTGTTTTAAAGTGCAGTGAACTGCACAGTGAAGTTCTTTTTCTCTGCAGATTTTGTAGGTGTAACATCTCAGCCCACACAGCCCACCTGCTCCGATCTCTGTTTCATCTTTAACAACTGGTGTTTTTAACAGTGGTGCTGACTCTGGATTAGCTACGGAAGCATGAAGCGACCAGAGAGATGTGAGTCACCGGGCCCGTTGAGAGGAGCCTGGAGCCAGCTGTCCAGCGGATGGCTCCAGGCCCCCTGCCCTGTCAGAAGGGAGAAGGTCGTGGACCCAAGTGTGGCTGCTGGTGGGAGACGAGTAAACAGAGGACAATAATGGGGCCGTGGGGGTGCAGGAGGAAGAAGTATAATGAGGTGAAAACCTTCTCCACATGCAGGTGTGTGGTTAACATTTCGGTTTCACTTTGTGCATGTTTTCGCAGGAAATTTCACAGGAAGTTTCACATTTTTTTTTTCCTCCCAAGAGAAGTGACCTGATAGGACAATGACAAATTCCTTGGCTTCTGCGTGACCCCCCAAGGACACTGTGCATAGTTCTGAGGCTTGATGGGGGCTCTCGTGAGCTTGACAGATGGGAACAGTTTGATAACTTATAACCTTTTGTGAGAATCCCAATCCTGGAGACTTCAGAAGCCTGTGTTGTGGCCCCCACCCTTCCCCCTGGGAGTGAGGAGCCTGTCCCAGTCAGCTGCCATCCATTCAGCACAGCACAGAGCCCTCATCTCTTCTTCTCTGGATTCACATCGCAGACTAGTAGGACAGCTGACCACACTGTGGTAGCATTAGTGTTGTTTAGAAAGACTTTGTGTCCACCTCTCTGTGGACTTAACAATGTATTTGTGTTAACTGTGCCATTAAAACTTAGCATACTCATGTGACTTGCTGTGCCATGTTAGCCCGCAATATTCTGGAGAGTCACCCTTTGTTACTCAGGGTAAGAGTGAAGCCAGTGATGATGGTGAGCAAGTCTCCACAGAGGCAGGATGGTCCATCAGTGTGAAGGACACAGGCATGTCGGTTATGTAAGCCTCTCGTGACTATTGTGATTAGGTCAGCAGCCAGAGCCCACCCCCTGAAACAAGAGCTTCAGAACACAGTTGGTTGTGTTCTCGCTCCTCTTGCAACCACGCATGGGCATGCCATCTCATGCCAACCCCAGTGATGGTTCCTACCATGATCTTCCTGCAACATTCATTAGTGTGGTCCAGTAGTGCTGCCTCCAACCCACGGTTAAATAATTCTCCGAAGCTCAATCATGTAATCTACAATCAAAATTCCCTGTTCTACAGGTTGGTTCAAGAATACATGTTAGAGTATTTTAGATATTTAGACTATTTACTATTTTTTATATTCCTCAAATGAATGGGACCATATAATGTGGAAAGGAGAGAAAATGAGTGAGAAATATCAGTGAGGGGGACAGAACATGAGAGACCCCTTACTCTGGGAAACAAAAAGGGGTGGTGGAAAGGGAGGTGGGTGGCAGAGTTGGGGTGACTGGGTGACAGGCACTGAGGGGGGTACTTGATGGGATGAGCACTGGGTGTTATGCTGTATGTTGGCAAATCGAACTCCAATAAAAAACATACAAAAAAAAGATATTTAGACTATTTAGAGCAGCTGTTGACAAACTATGGTCACAGCAACTTATTTTTGTAAATAGGGTTTTATGAGCCTTTGACACGCCCATCCATTCGCTTAGGGACTATGGCAGATTTCATACTACAAAGGCAGAGTTGTGTGGTTGTGACAGAAACCTATGGCCCATAAAGCTGAAAATATTCACTACCTCCCCCTTCACAGAAAAATATTTGCTAGATGAATAGTTAAAATCTTCCAAATATGTTGACGTTCTTGGTCAGAATTTCAGGAAGCGTTTAACCCAGAGGATCCAAGGTTAGGTATCCAGTAGTGGTTAAGATGGGGCTACTTTAATAGTCAAAAAAAAAAAAAAAAAAAAAAAAAAAAGCTATCTACAGGCTCTAGTGGCAGTTAGATTACTTTGAATCTGAAAGATCAGTAACTGCATCCTTTCATCTAGAGGCTTGAATCTCGGGTTGCCTGTAACCCCTTTCTAGCTACGACCAGGATCACACTGACCTCTTGTGTGAGATGCAGAACTTGAAAGCTCTGGGCAATTCCTCCTTTTTATCTGACTCCACCAGGTCTGAGCTTAGGTGTCACACTCCAAGGAGGATCCCCGGAATCCCAGATAAAGTGAGGTCTCCTGGCTTACTCCTCATTCACATGCTTCATACCCCTGTGGGTCACCTTGTGTCACTAGTAACTTCTTCCTTCCTGACTTAGCTTCTGGCTCCGCAAAGCCAGAACCTGTCTGCTGCCTGACAACGTGCATCCTGGCACAGGCCCTAATGCAGAGAAGGTGCCAACGAATACTTTGGCACTGGTGAACACCAGCTAGAGTCCTAAAGGCTGGGGCTACAAAATGCAACTCATTATGTAGTCTCAGGAATGCTAGTCCTAAAACTCAGGGCCATGAGCATGTAACTTACTTAACTTCCCTGTAACTAGACTCAAGCTTATGAGCAACAGCACATAGGAACTCCATTGCTGCTTGCAAGGGGTCACTTAACTCATAAACCCAGAACCCCAGACTTTAGGGCAGAACCCAATTCCTTCCTCTTTGGAAACTATTCAAATCTTAAATTCTTGCTTTCTCCTTTTTTTTCTTTTCCTTTTCCTTTTCTTTTTCTTTTCCTTTAAGAGAATCAGGTTCTGGATGAGGGCTGTAGACCAAGCTCATGGGTGGCCTGGCTCTGCTTACATAATCTTACACATTACCTTCTGTTTCACTGTAGTCTTGGCTGGCTTCTCATTACACTGTCCACACCCCCACCCTTGAATATGCCATGATCCCTAGGTTGTACAGCTTTCTTTCAGGAACCATTACTTCCTTGAGACTAGAGGCCAGCTCTCAGACATTACTGGGTAGAAGGTAGGTGTGGGTGAAATCCCCAAGTGGCATTGGTTTCTGTGGATTCTGAAAGTCTGCTGTCAATCACATTGCCTGAATCTGTTGTTTATGTGTCATAATGGGTTAAGATGGGACTTTCAATTAAATGAAAGTTTCTTAGGGAACACCTTAGAAAGCTCTCCAGTGCCCTTCTGCTATGGGATCTCCAAGTTATCTAGAAATTCCATTTGTCCTGCTCTTATGCCCTCTTTAGGCCTTGGACAGAGGGGTGGGTTAGGGACATGAGCGCTGTCAGAGACTCATGGCCTTTTAGTTGTGTATTCTCTGCTCTTCCTTCCTCTCACCTGGATGCCAACTGTTGAGCAACCTCTCCAGAGGTGGGAAAGCCTCCCATCATACCAGCCTGTGCTCTTATAAAGGATGGTGTAGTGTGGACATAAGCACATGTCCCCAGGTTCTGATTATGCTCTAGAGGAAGAGTTTTCTCTTTCAGGAGCCTGGCTCCTAGTATAACAGGGTTAGACTTTCACAGTTATGGTCAATAAAGTGAGAGCCAAGAACCCATTCTGGAATATTGATATGCAATGTCATTCCTGTTGCAATAATCCCAGCTATCACTGAGGCATAGTAAGGATCTAATTTAAAAAGAAGAGGGCCCAGACCCTGTCCTCTAAAAGGCTACAGACTAGTGGAGTAAGAGATCCATTAACAGATGCCTCCGACGTTGGGAGGAACATATAACAAAGAGATGAGCACATTGCATCCTGCGATTAAGGCAGAGATGCCTCTACACTTGCCCTGCCTCAAAGTCATTTATGATTCTCTTCTACTCTATTTGAACACCCATATTTCCTTAGTGTCCCCCAGTTGCAATGATTTCTCCCCAAATTTTTACTACTTTGGAAGACAGATACTTGTGAAGTGCTGGCTGGCAAAGATTGGTGCTAAGTGAAATGGAAGGTGAATCTGACCTCAAAAAGGGGCCACAAAGGGATCCCTGGGTGGTGCAGCAGTTTGGCGCCTGCCTTTGGCCCAGGGCGCGATCCTGGAGACTCGGGATCGAATCCCACATCGGGCTCCCGGTGCACGGAGCCTGCTTCTCCCTCTGCCTGTGTCTCTGCCTCTCTCTTTCTCAATCTCTCTCTGTGACTACCATAAATAAATAAAAATTTAAAAAAAATTAAAGAAAATATATTTAAAAAAAGGGGGCCACAAAAAAAAACAAGGGTGAAGATATAGCAGGAAGAAAAGGTTTCAACAGCTGAGGGGGGAGGGTTCATTTCCAAGTGAACGGAACAGATAATCACCCATGGAACACTCAGGGATAGAGTAGTCAACTGAGAGAGGGAGTTTTCTGGACATCCCTGTGGGGGGAAACCTGTTGTTTGCAAACGCCCACCTTATTCTGCCAAAAAGGCACCAACCCACCCTCCACTAGGACCTGGAATCCTCAAGATGCATCCCTAATAGCTCGCTTCGGCTTCTCAGTTAATGTTCACCCGAGCTAGATCCTTTCCCCTACAGCATCTGCTTCTTGCTGACTCGTGTCCATCCTGTCATCGGCTTTGTGGCTTTAATGAATCAGGTTTTATTTTCCCGTTTCTCTTCCTAGGCCATGTAAGTCCTCCTTCCAGACTTCAATGCTGCTTGGACTGCCTTCCAGTGCTTGGCTCTTCCTGGCTCAGCTTTTAGAGCCACAACCATGAATTTGTCTCTAAACAGAACCAGTAGCTAAAACCCAGCCTCCCAGATCTGTCTCGTTTGAAGCCCAGGAAGGAATGTTCTGAAGCTAGGATGGTGTTGGCCAGTGGGGTTTGTCCTGGAAGAAAGAATACTGCCCCTCAGATCAGCAAATTATTGGTACTTCCTCTACTCTTCAGTTGTTTTCAGAATGGAAGTCTCAGCATGAGTCCACACTGTCTACTTTTATTGGGGTGCCCAAGGCTGAGACACATATCTGCGGCAGTGTCCCTCAGGAGCCCTGACATTTGCAGAGGTCCATTCTGTGGGTGGAAAAGCATAGGTGAAAGAGGATGAGGGGATCCCTGGGTGGCTCAGTGGTTTAGCGCCTGGTTTCAGCCCGGGGCGTGATCCTGGAGTTCTAGGATGGAGTCCCACGTCGGGCTCCCCGCATGGAGCCTGCTTCTCCCTCTGCTTGTGTCTCTGCCTCTCTCTCTCTGTGTGTCTCATGAATACATAAATAAAATCTTAAAAAAAAAAAAAACTCTTAAAAACGGGGGTGGGGAGGGATGAGATGACTTACCCGGAACAAAAAGTCACCCTGATTTCAAACTGGGCCTCATGTTATCACTTGAGAAACATTAAAAATGTTGCCTCTAGAGTCCCTACCCCCTAGACCCTGATCTACTTTGTCTGGGGGTGCTACTGGGGTGCTGAGCATTTTAGAAGCTTCCAGGTGATTCTCATGGGCAGTCAGAGCCTAGAACCCCTGAGCCAGTTAGTGGCCAACTAAGAAATTAACCACAGGTGTCCCACCCAACATCCAGCATGATCCCTTCTTTTTTAAGAGGAGGGATCTAGATTTTTTGTGTTTCACAGTGTCAGGGTACACTGGGGCGGGGGCGGGGCTGTGCCCACCCTTTGGTGACTCTCAATATTTTGTCTATGGTTTGTACCATGATTTTTTTTTAGCTCTTTCCACTGCTCAACCATAATTCTTTAACTGTCAATTCTGGGGAGTAACAAGCCAGTTTCAATAGACTGGAGAAATTGCAGCGCTTTTTCCCACAGGGCAGAAAACTTAGGGGGTTGTCAACAAAAGAAGAATAAAAAGCAAGCTTTCTGCTACCAAATGGAAAACTTTCAACAGGCTCCTAAGGTCCTTCTGGCAGAACTTTTATGTCAACACCCAACAAACACCCCACGCTCTACAGTTAATGTGAGAGAAGAGTCCCTAAGAAACGCATGCTAGCCAGACTCGTCAGGAGTCACTCAGGCACACAGCTCTCCTTGCTTCAACCCCACAGGCTGGCAGACTTTAATAGGACATGGAAACAAGCCCTTGAGAACACTGTAGCCCTTTATTTTGGAGGTGTTGCTAACCCTCCCCCACCAGAACCTCAATATGCTAGACAACAAAGCAGAGGTGAGGTAAAACAAAATGTTCAAACCCCCCCCCCCCAAATAGTAATTGGTGAAGATCAAAGTGTAGCTCATAAAGTTTGATAGAAAGTTTTTCTAGAAGGATTTAATTCTCTCAAAGGAATGATACTGGGTGAGAGCTACAGGCTTCCTTTGCAATCAGATCTGTCTGTGATTCGTCAACTATCATGGCAACTTGGCAACTTTTTAAGAATTTTTTGCAGTTTTTTTCACCTTCTCTGTTGGTTAGAAATACAAGTCTGTCTCCTGGGTGACATTAAGGTGTTTCTAAAACATCACAAGCAGCAATGACTTCATTTTATCACATCTTTTTTTTTTTTTCCTTTTGAAAGGCGCATGGATACAGCAGATTCCACCATCCATATGAAATTTGCGTTAAGATATCCGTCTTTAATTGTGCCACATGGCTACCACGTTCTTACACCCGAGTAGTTTAATTGTGACAATAATATTCTGAATAGCAGACTCTTTCCTCACCAAGATTTTACTATGTCTTCCTTTATAATATGTTCCCCAACTTCCCCACACACATCAAGGTGAATTTCTTCCTTTTCTCTATTCCGCTAGCTGTGGGTTCTCTTCCCAAGGACAGTATTTACTATTTTGCATTCTTATGGTCTACATTTTACATTTTTGTTGTTCTGCTAGTGTGTGTGAGTTCCTTGAAGGCACACGTCATGGCTTTTGAAACACTTGGCCCAAATTATTCCAATAATCAGGGAAGGCTTGTTGTGCTGAACTGGGTGGCACAGTCTACAACCCTTTCTACTGCACAGCTGAGGCTGGACACACTTTTCTGGAAGCCCTCTGAAGATGCTGGTTCTCTATAAGGTGAAGGTCATGCTCTGTGACAGGGGACCCCATGCTGTCAGACACCCGGGGGGTTAGTTTCAGAGTCTGCAGGACAAAGCACCCCAGAACCTCACTGTTCTGAGGCCAGAAGTCTGACTGAGGCTTAGGCAGTGCTCATTCCTTAGGGCTGGTGCAGGAGCCTCCCTTCAGCTTCACATCCTACTTCTCAGTAGCTATTGTCATATTCACATGGCCTTCTCCCTGGGTCCTATCTGTCTCCAAATTTCCCCTTTAAAAGGACTCCAGTTGTACTGATTTAGAGCCCACCCTAATGACCTTGGTTCACGTGATTATGTCTTTAAAGATCCTATCCCCAAATAAGGTCACATTCTGAGGCTTAGGAGTTAGAATTTCAACACTAATCGGGGAGGACAGAATTCAAGCTGGAATACCTGTCTTCTGACCTTTTGGCGACCACTCCCTGCTCATCCTACCAGCTGGGCAGAGCCCGAGTTTCTGGGCCTTCTTGCTTTCTTACTGTTGTTTATATTGCCTGGGATGTTCAGCTTCTTTTAAGGTGAGATCAAGACTCCATTCCCGGTTTCCTGCACCATGAGCCACTCCCTCCAAGCCCTCCATACCCATGTAGGAAGTGCAAATCACTCTGGCCTGTATGGGCCACTGTCCTTTGTACTGCTGGCCACCAGACTGTGGACAGTATTGACATCTCCTGAGTCCATTACCTGTGAACCCCACCAGGGTGGGAATGGGTCTTTTTCTGCTAACTCTAGCACAAAGCACAGTTCTTAGCTAATGTTTGTTAGATGAATAAATGACACAGGGATTGCAAATAGGTTTCTCCTTCCTTGTTAATTCCATCAGGGTGATGACAGAAGAAATGTGTTGAGAACAACTGAGGGTATCTGGGCCCATCTGGAAACCGTGCCATGTGCAATTAGCAAGGTCTCCTGTGGATACAGCTGGGGTATCCAGGGCCTTCCTTCATATATTTGCCAATCCATTCTTAAGGGTTGCAAGGAGTATAATTTTAACTTGAAATATTAGAGAGAAGAAAATAAATTCCTGGGTTTTCAACCAGAAAGTAAAGGATTCCTGAAAAAGCTACCATGGCTTTTTGAAGAAATGGCTTCAAAGAAATAAGAGGAAGGCTTACAAAGCTCCCCAGTGATGAGGATCCAGAACAAGGACCTGGCAGTCATTGCATGGGATGGAAGTGGATGAATGGATGAAGCCAGCATTTTGGAAAATAAGTGCAGAAAGAATTCCTTGAGGATGCAAAGAATTCCATAATATAGGAGCCAACTCCAAATTATAGTCGGTAGATTATCAAGCAGTATACATTTCTACTGACCAGGGGAAAAAATACATATTACCATCCTCAAATCCTTCAGTCATTTGTCATAGCCTTACAGTGTATAGTTTCCATATGATAGGAAAGAAAATAACACCCAAAAGAGGAAAATACAGTTAAATAAAATATAGCTGACAACTCAGTTTCTGTATGCAAATACACATGAACAGTGTATTCATCTGTATGTAATGAGTTTAAGTTTTTGAAAAATGAAGAACTAAATTAAGGTATGTAATGTCTGCCTCAGAATGGAGATATATGAGTTTTAGATGTGGCTCTGAGAACAAGATAAAGTTGTGTTAGTCTGTATGTTAATTAGTTGCCATGCAAACACTTTTGCACACAAAATTATCCAGTATTTGTTTTATACCTGAAAAAATAGCTAGGCCAATCTAATAGCAAATCTAGCTATATAAGAACAAGAACAAATTAAAGAAAAAGCCAGCGCTTCATATACACATAAAATTTCTGGTTTAGAAATGACTCTCCACACAGTTTTTTAAATATTTGATGAAAAACAACTTAGAACATTTCAATTAGGTAACAGAACCTAACTTTCAAGTACCTGCAGTGTTTAATAGGGTTCCCCCAGTTGTCATTGGGGGGGATATGAAGAATTTTGTGCTGAAATTTAACAATGGAGTTATCTTGACTGGTAGCTCTTCAGAGGGAAACTTCTAGCATGCAAGGGCATGCCGTGGTGGTGGAGCGGCCATGTGTGGGCTGCAACCCTTAGTGGACATGGTCATACATGTCCCCATGTGGACCAGGTGATCTCACCATTTTGGCAGTGGCAATCAGTCAGAATCAATCAAGGCGGATACCCAACACAGATTTCTTTCTTCTCTGTCAAGCTGAGTGACAAAATGATCGCATCATATGCTGCCGAATGTTGAAGCAGAGTCAGTGCCATGGCAACTCAAAGACACACATGTGCAATTACTCTGGAAAATGAGAACAGAGAGCCTCAAGGGGAGACTGAAACCCAGAAAGGAAACAATGGTGACACAGGACATCCATGAAAAGATCCTGTGATGGTATTGTCCTAGAGAAAGACAGCTCACAGAGACTAGTGTTCCATGGGATTCTTCTGATGTTGCAAGGCGATTCTCTTTACTGTACTTTTAATTTGAATTAGTTTGGGTTTGTATTTGTTTCTTTTGGATCTCATCAAAAAAAAAGAAAAAAAATTCTATAAAACTAAATAATGAGTATCAATTTTGGGATGCTAGAGGAACAGACTGTCCTATAAAAGAATAATTTTGTAGGGGAAGGTATTAGGTGGCCAATTGGCATCACAACCAGATCAGAGAATTAGAGGAACTCAGACCTGGCTTTCGCTTCCATTTCTCCCAACTATCGTTCACTCGTTATAAACTTGACCTTGCCTAATTTAAACATGACTTCACTTTTATCTGCTTGTGCACTGATGTGCAAGACCCCAACGAAGCTGCTGATACTAATAGGTCGTATTTCACACCACATCCTATCACTCAGCATTTGAAATCGTTCCAGGGATAGCAGTTGTTGCTTTACCTAATAGCTATGATAGTTATTCACACTTTTTAGTCATTCATTCAAAAAATCGTATCAACCATCTACTATGTGCTAAATAATTGGCTGGTACTATAAACACTAGAAAACAGGACCACGCCCTTGCCCTGGAGAAGCTGATGGTGGGATGTGGAATACAAATGAGAATCCATGATTGGGTGGCACTCAGTTGGTCAGCCCGACATACTACAAGGACACCGGTGAGAGGAATCTAACCAACCCAGTGTCAGGAGTCTAAAAGGACTTCAGAGAAGAAGCTTCTTGTAAGCAAAATCCTAAAAGAAACTAGAATTTCCATGGATGAACATGGGGTAGAAGGAAAGTAAAATTAATTAATGATGGTTTTTATTGATGATTTATTATGTCCTAGAGACTCTGCAAAGCACTTTCCAAGCATTATCTTCCTTAAACCTGGTTGCAGTTCTGGGAGGTGTGTGGTACACAGTGGATAGGGAAGGAAAGGAGGGAGTTGGAAGACATTCCTAATTAGAATTACTCAAAAACACAAACAGCTTTTTAAAAATAGCTTGAAGTACTCAAGCAGTGGCTAAGTGAACTCAGAGCCAAGCGGATGACTGAGGCACGGAGTCTGGGATCATACTTGATCAGATGTTTTAAGGGCCCATCCAACCCTGGAATGTTCTGACACTAAACAAGCATGCTAGAAGATTTATATTGCCGGATATTTGTTATGAGAATGTACTTGGATAATGACTAATATTGTTACAATGTACTAAGATCTGATTAATCTGAATAATAATAACATAGTTTGGCAACAAAATTATAATGCAGAATTTCTAAACATTTGTTATGTTATATCACCAAGAAATTTCAATCTCCTGAGGACAGAGGGTTGTAATGATTTTGACCCGTGGAGCCCATATGGTTATAATGAGTTCATATTCATTATGTATATTCACGAAAATATGTTTATTGATTGATAGCACATTCATTTGGATTTTAATAGTAGCTATAATAACAGCAATGTTGTCTTACATTGTAGTCTCTCAAACCTGTCACAACAGAAAGATTTTCATGTCTCTCTTCCCCTTATCACGCACTCAACTAAAAATCAAACTGAATTCAAGTCAAATTTCTCATATTTAAAAGCCAAGAAATTGACACTTGTATTAAATGATTAAGGAATTTACATTTATTTATTATGGAATATGCAAATACAGGATATTTAGTTGCAGGTTGTATTTAAAGGCGAGGGCCTCCATTTGTTCCATAAAGCTGTCATATTCTTTGCTTTAACCTGAAATAATGTACCTCAATGATTTAACATCCTTGCCTCTGGGAGTTGGAGGAGGCTCCAACAGGAGCCTGTGGGAGTTGAAGTGTTTGGGCACAAATAGGAAAATTGACTATGCAATTATTGATCAAACCCAACAAACAGACCAAGTAAAAACAAAAATGAAAGTAAACCCCTTGCAGGGAGGTCATAGTCAGGGCCCCAAGAACACTAAGTTGAGTATCTCTCTTGGACCTCATCATGCCAACGACGGAACTCCGTTCTTGACTCTAATTTACTAAAGGCCTCAGCTGACTAAGATGCATATTTTGGGAGGAGGGCAAAACTTCTCAAGATCTCATCTACCATACTTCATACAACCACATGACTAGTTTTCTCACATTTTAATAACTCTAAAATTGACAGGCTTATTACAATTCATATTAATAGAAAGCATTGTATCCTTACATAATAAAGGTAGCATTTTTCCGTCTTATCGGTACACAAAACGTGCACATTTCATATATGGCAGCAAAGATTTGCTAAAAATACTGCGTTTTATAATCCCAACTTCTAGTCTACCCATTTGATTTCTCCTTTGTTCCAAGAAAGCAAGTTCTCTTGTGTCTGCTGCCTTCCCTCTGACAAGTGCCTGTGTTCTTTCCAGGTGTCACCTCCAAGGCTTTCCCTTTCCCTCCCCGTCTGCTGTGGCAAGGATGGTCCATGGACATTGTAGATTCTCAGAATGCCTTCCAGAGTTTGGAGATGTTCTGAGGAGTGGCTTCCCAGCCACGGACCACTCTTCCCAACCTTCTTTGCATTTCAACGGGACCATATGAAGGTGGGGCCAATGGAAGTTCAGAGGAAGTAAAGCGGACTATGTCCAGCCTGAGGAATTACACACTGCTGTGGCCCAACCCTTTCTTTGCCTGACCTGAGGAACCTGGGTTAGGAGAACCACAGAGCAAAAGGAGTTCCCGTTTAAAATGATTTCGACATCAAGATGTGATGGATTTGTACCCTGATATGCTGAAGTAAGTTTTGTTAGTTATTCCAGTCACTATCCAGGGTGATTCAATGACTTCTGCAGGGCTGGAGAGCAGTGCAGCACTGTCTCTGAGAACAGCTTTCACATGCATATTCACCACATGTAGGAAAATGCAAGGACTGCATTCTGGATGAGATGGGATTGCTTGCATAGATCAGCATGTCTGCTGAAACAGTAAGAAATGCCAAGTCAAATACAAATAGATTATGTGTGAGGTCGTTAGTGAGCTAATGATGCAGTGGGGCCCAGAGAGGCCAAGATTTCAGACGAGAGAACCTCAGAAGGCTAAGCTGGATCTCTGGAGCTGTTTTCCCTGGGGGCATTGGCCAAATCTGTTCACAGAGCGAGAGACTGAGAATCTGGGGTTTGCCCAGTCAGAGGACTGGCACTTAGTAGGGGCAAGAAACATCATTATAGAGATGCTGCACAGGGTAAGAGGCTAAAGTCACCCAAATTACCCTGAAAGTGGACTGGAATCCAAAGATAAAGCAGACGAAGTAAAGGGAACCACAGATCATTCTCATGAGAAATAATAGAAAATAAGTTTCATGTAACTATGATTAATACACATAAGGAAATAGAAAAAAAGAGAGAAAAACCAGAGAATTTCAACAGAGAACCAAAATCTCTAATTAGGAAACAAATGAAGCAGAAGTAAAATATACATTATCTGAAATTAGAAGCTCAATAGTGAGTTTAACTGCAGGATTAGTCTTTTGATATGAAAATGGCATACACAAAAAATTTAACACAGACTAGATCTAAAAGTTGAAGCTGTAACACTGCTGGAGAAAAGTTAAAAGACAAAACTTTGTGACTTAGGGATTGGCAAAGAAAAGACAAAACAGGCAGTGCCTATTAAGGAAAACTGGTGACATGCCCCTCATTGAAATTTAAAATTTCTGCTTTTTAAAAGACATCAAATGAACACAAAAAGATAAGCAACCTATTGGCAGAAAATATTATATATATATACAATATATATATGTCAAAGGACTTGTATAGAATATGTAGGGAGAAAAATCCCTTACAATTCAATGAGACAAATATCCAATTAAAAAATATCAGAAAGGGAGACAGAACGTAAAGACTGCTAACTCTGGGAAATGAACTAGGGGTGGTAGAAGGGGAGGAGGGCGGGGGGTGGGAGTGAATGGGTGATGGGCACTGGGGGTTATTCTGTATGTTAGTAAATTGAACACCAATAAAAAATAAATTAAAAAAAATGTGAGCAGACTCTAATGTAAAAACAGATATGTGAGCAGTCAATAAACACATGAAAAGCTATTAAACAACATTAGTCATCAGGGAAGATCAAATCAGAATTACAATGAGATACAACTAACACACCTGCTTGGATGGTTAAGCTATAAAGAAGACTGGCAGCCTCAAGTGTCATCACGATGTAGACCAATGGAACTCACACATCGCTGATGAGAATATACAATGATTACAATTGCTTTGGAACATGCTTCCGCAGTTTCTTTATGAAGTCAATCAGAAACTTACTGCATGACCTGACAAGTGGACTCCCAGGTATTTACACAGGAGAAATGAAAATTCATAGGATGCTTATATTCACAAAACACATCCGCCCATATTCATGCAAATGCTCACAACAGCATTATTCATTGTAGCCTACTACTGGACACAACCCCACCAGCCATCAACATGTGAGGGGATAAACAATATGCAATATATGCAGACAATGAGATGATATTCTCAATAACAAGAAATCAAGTGCTGTTACGTGAACATGAATAAATCTCAGAAGTATCATGATGAACAGAAGGCAGACAAAAGGATACATATTATGTGATTCCCTTTGTACCCAATGTAGGAAGGAGGAGTCTAATCTATATTGCTAGAATGCAGATCTTGGGGGCACCCGCAAGAGTTGAATAGAAAAAGCTCAGAGGGAACTTCTGGGGTGATGGAGGCATTGTGTATCATGATTGTGATTGTTGTTCCAAGGAGGCACACCAATTTATCAAAACTTATTGAATTGTATACTTAAAATGTTTTATTACTTACAAATTCTACCTCAGTAAAGCTGACCTAAAACAGATGAAACCCCATTAAACCATTCTTCTCACATCTTTGCTGATCAAATTATATATTTCTTTCTCATTGCTGGCTTAGCATGGTGTGTGTGGTCTAGCAGTTATGTCGTTCTATGTTTTCATAATTAATTGGTTTTATTTACATGCTCTCGTTTGGATGAAACACTTCTGGATTCTTTGAACCTTTTTATTAATTATTGTATCTCCATTGCCTATTATAGCAGCAGGCACGTAGTAAGTTCTCCATAAATGCTTGTTGAGTTGAATTGAGGTAAACCAGTTGTTTGTTGAGATATGCAATGTGGCAAGTCTGATTTCTAGCAGGCTGGCTGCAAGAGAGGTGAGTAGTCACATGGTCTAGGGTCAGGTCCACCAGCTCCTTTCATGTGGCTGTAGAATTTCCCCGGTTAGAGCTGGAGATTTGGAGGGAGAGCTCCATGGGCAGCCAGAGAGAAAAGTTCAGTGGAATCTATAATGCGTCTGGATGGGAGCAGGGTGACGCTGTGGCCTGAAGATTTAGGGCAGAAAGGACCAGAGCTGACAAAGCAGAGGTTAGGACAGGGGATGAAAAGACCAACCAGGCATAATTGCAGAGCTTTGCAGCCATGATCACATGCTCCTTCGTGTCTCTGTCAGTAGTGTGCACAAGCAGGAGCTCTTACAAGCCCCATCAAGAGGGATATAGGTCGAGGAGCGGTGGAGAATCCTCCTGAAGCAGGCAAGCAGATTGTCCCAAGCTGATTCCAACTGAACAAAAATGTCAAAGCCAGGGCTGCTTGGCTGTCTAGGAGAAGCACAAAGGATCACACTCAGGGGCCTCGTTGTAGTACTTACGTTTGTTGGGCCAACCCATGGGTCCTTACCAGAGGTAATGAGCAAGAAGAAAGCTAGGCATCAGTGATTGTCAGGATCGCTGTAAATTTGTTCCACCTTCTTAACCTCTGTGGCACAGAGAGCTGTGTTTATGACATTGATCCTGCATTTTGTTCCCTCTCAGGAGAGCCATGATAAGATAATGATACACATGTCAGCTGGCATGTGTGAAACTGGCAATCAGAGGATTAAACTTGGGAGTGTCTTTGGGAAATTCTCAAAATACTACCATGGGTTGTCTGAAGTCTGCCAAGCCTACCTCCTAAAGGCATTATCTTCCATCTGTCCCTTCTCTCCCAACCCCAAGCCAGTGCCACAGTGCAAGCCTTCAGCCTGGCGTTAGCTGCTGCAGAAGCCTCACCACTGACCTTCTAACTCTGAGTCATTGCTCTTTCGTCCACATTCACCTCATTCAGAGTGATGGATTCAAAACAAAAATGATTGAGGGACTCATCCCAGGTGGCCCTCTATTGTTCATGGGAAAAAGGTAGAACCTCTTAGGTTATGGGAACATTCTCAACATGGCACCATTGACCCCAAGAGCCTCACACTCTTACCTATGGTGTCCTCTCTCTCTCTCTCTCTCTTTCTCTCTCTTCCTTTCTCTCCTCTCCTTCTCTCTCTTTCTCTCTCAGTACAGCTTGCAGTTCATTCTCTGGGTACACTCAGTTCCCAAGTGCTGAGAGAGGAAGTGGGGATCATTACATCTTTTATCTTAACCCATTGGTTTTTGGAAGCCTGTGGGTGGCTTCCTTTGCATTAGTTTTGCATCTATGAACTATTTAACCTGATGGTGGACATGAAAATGTTGGCAAAGGAAGAGCCGAATAGAAATTCTAGCTGTTGGCAAGGAAGGTCCTGGAGCAGACCTTCGAGAGGGCAGGCATATGCCAGGTGCTTCTCTGTTCTAATAGCACCCTGTGCTCCCCTCTATCAGGGCACTTGTGAGCCATATTTTTGGTTTTTGCACGGTGGCAGGTACCTAGGCGACAATAAATATTTATCGATGTGTAATTCACAGACTCTCTACTGTGTGTCAGACCTTATATACTGATACCTCTGAGTCCGGTAACTTATCTGTTTTTACATTTTGAACACTCATCATGATGCCTGGCCTATAAGAAATGATGGTCATTCATGCATTTAATAAATATGGATTAAATATACACAATACTACAAATTTCATATGAGGATGTGATTGGGTGGAGATTGACAGATTGGGTGGAGATATTTACTCCCTGGAGTCTCCCAAAGGATGAGGGGAGCCCTGCCTGCATTAGAATCACCTGAGCCCTCTACACAGGCAGATTCCCAATCAAAACATGCATCTGACAAAGGGTAGTGGAAGGGGAGGTGAGCGGGGATATGGGGTGACTGAGTGATGGGCACTGAGGGGGGCATTTGATGGGATGAGTTATACTATATGTTGGCAAATTGAACTCCTATAAATATAAATATAAATATAAACATATATATATATATATATAAACATGCATATGAGGCTGCAGGGCATGCATTTTCAACAAAGATCTCAAGTGATACTTAACCATAGTAAGTTCAAGAAATTCTGATTGAATAGTGATAAAATCATATGGTATTAAGTAAGCATTTGATAAATAATTAATTGAAATAAAAATGTGAATTATATTTTGATATATTTCTGACTCTTAAACATATCTAAAAAGCGTCAGTGATCAGAGAGCCTATATTTCAGATCATTCATTTGATATCCCCTGGGTCATGGTGCTTTTATATGTCTTGTGTCTCTTCGGTGCACTTTGAGGGCAGATAATGTATTTTCTGTCTAACCATTTCTCTGTCTTACACTGGGAAGCACAGAATTAGGGACAGAATGAGCATTCAAGTAACTCTGAATGAGTACACGATCTAAAATGAAGCACTGAATTACACACACGGGGAGCACAAAAAGGGCCCATTTAGCCTTCCTTCTGCTACAACTTGGATAGATATCTTGGTTGTTGGCCATTTGTAGGAATACAGAAGTACCACTCTTGTAGCTTTCTGATCTTATGCCATCTTGATTAATATAGCTTATTCAACTTGACTCCTAACTAGTCAGATCTTTGGAGCTTCATGAGATTTTGCTTTTCTTATCAAAATATTCTTCCCAGGCTCCCAAGTCCACTGCTGCTCCGAGCCTGGTGTGGAGGCATTGAGCATAGCATTAGGGACCAGGCCCTGCGGCACATGTTTTCTCCATATGATGAACTTTTTGGATTTTTCCAAAGTCAAGAATCATCATGACTGTAAGGTGAACAACCAAGGCTGGGCTGATGCCTCTGCTTTTGTGGAGGTCTTTCTCTGATGCCATTTTGCAAATTCATTTCAGAAAATTTGGATGCCTCAGACTGAGGACTTGCCCTCTTCACTCAGTGAAAACTGCCTCTCTGTGGGAGGACCTTCAACTGTTATGTGCAAATACTGGTCCTTTGATCATGCCCCAAAACATATCCCTTGCTCTTATGTAAAATGTTTCATTCCCCCCTTCTCTATCGAGAACAATGAAAAATTAGCTACTTGGTGGAGAACTGTGTTAAGTGGATATTTCTAGTTTTACGTATTTTTTAAATTGAAAAAAAGATGTAGTAAAGAATGTTTTTCACTTCTTAAAGACTATTCAGTCTCTCGATATGCATGGTCTAAGAGATGCGGCTGACTTCCTAAGCAAACTTCTTCTTAGAAAGCTGGTCAAGCTGCTTAATATGACAGGGTGCATAGTTCTAAAGACTAATGTTTGTATTTTGACTCATTTATTTTTCTAGAAGCAGCATGTTACTGCTTTTCTTCTTCCCTCCTTCTCTCCTTTTCCTTCTTCTTCTTTCACCTTAAAGCAATTTCCCTATTCAGTAATATCATCCTGGCTTTAGTTAGTTCCCTACCAACATCTTTGAACAGAAATGTGAAAGCATTTTGTGTCAAAAGTATTTTTATAAGGTCTGTAGATACATCAACAAAATATGTGCACAACGAAATGTCACTGTTTATTTGGCTGCACATGTGACCTTTTACTGAGGCCTTTCTGAGCTAAGGTAATTAATGATTGTTTATAACAAATTCAACCCCATGGGAAATGGAAATCAAGAAATTAAAGAAATCAGGAAACAGTCCCTCATTGTAGAAGAGTTACCCTGAAGTTGGGTTAAGGAGTCCACAGGAAGTCAGCAGAACTAGTTACAACGATTCTGCAATGGGGCAAGCACGTCACGTCCTTTCTGCTGCTCTGTGCCTTTGCTAATGCTATTTATTCCCTCGGCCTGGGACTCTTGCCCCTTATTCCCTTACCCTGAGGTTCAGATCCTTTCAGACTCGACCCTCCTTCAGGGAACTTCCAGCACTTTGCACCACCTGTCCAGACAGCAGTGGTAGTTCTTTCTCTGGATTCACTCCCTGGTGTTCTGCTTTCTAATTCTCCATGCCACTCAGAGGTCTTGGTGCAAACAGGGGACACCTGAGTAGGTATCTGAAGCAGAGCTGGATCTTTGACACAGAAAAGAAATTTATTGGGAGGATTCGGTGCTACTTGAAGAATCAACAGGATATCTAGACAGAGGAGCAGTCTGCGAAAATGGGCAGCCAACAGTTGAGTCCTAGCCTCCAAGAACACAACTTGTTCTTATGTGTGTAGCCAAGCTCCCAGCATCCCACCACTTTCTACAGGGCAGAGACTCCACTGCTTTGGGACAGATTAAATCTGAGACCCACCGTTTACTGACCCAGTGTGCACACACAAGGGTCATTCACAGGGTCCCTCTACAGGGTCATTCACAGAAGGGACTAATGCCCCACCTTACAGAGTTTTTGTAAGAATAAATACTATTGAACAATATGGCCACTGTGGAAAGGCCTTGCTCGGGGTCTGGCATGTTCCAGGCAATCAATAAGTGCTCGTGTCTTCCCTCCAAAGCTCCTCAGTGCAAGAATGGCTCTGACACTGTGTAAGGGATGCTGGTCATACTGGGATTGCTCAGGATACGGAAAGCAGTGCAGATACCACTTTTTGTGCCCTGCTCTGTATACTGCGCCAGCAGTGATCCTGCCTTCATGGGCCTCACTGAAGATACACTTGGGGAGAAAAGAAGAAAGCACATGGCGAGCAGCTGGCCATTCCTGGCAGTTCCCTGGCTGCTGGGACTAACAGGTGCAATGCAGCCACAGAGCAACAGTAATGAAAGTAGAGGGTCATTTCTTTAGGTGAGAGAAGCCTCCCTCATTTGCCTGCCCTATCTCCAAGACGCAAATGATCCCTTCTTTAGAGGCCTTAGACTGAGGCCTTCCAGCTTGGAAACCTGGAGATGTCGCATGGAATCAGTCATGCATCTATGGATGAGGACTCTGTAAGAACTCAGTACCATCTGCCTGACTCATTTCATGACTAGAAGGGAGTCACTTTCAAACTAGTGGTGTTACTGTGCTTTGGATAAGCATTTCCTTTTCCCTTTCCCTTTCCCTTCCTTCCTTCCTTTTTTCCTTCTCTCCTTGAGTTCTTCTTTCCTCCCTCCCCCCTCCCTCTCTTCCTTCCTTCCTTCCTTCCTTCCTTCCTTCCTTCCTTCCTTCCTTCCTCCCTCCCTCCCTCCCTCCCCCTCCCTCCCTCCCTCCCTCCCTTCCCTCCCCTCCCTCCCTCCCTCCCTTCCTTCCTTCCTTCCTTCCTTCCTTCCTTCCTTCCTTCCTTCCTTCCTTCCTTCTTCCCTCCCTTCCTACCTGCCTTTCTTCCTTCCTGCCTACTTGCCTGCCTTCCTTCCTTCTTCCCTCCCTCCCTCCTTCTTTCCCTCCCTCCCTCCCTCCCTCCCTCCCTCCCTCCCTCCCTCTCTTCCTTCCTTCTTTCTTTCCTTCCTTCTTCCCTTCTATCCTTCCTTCCTTCCTTCCTTCCTTCCTTCCTTCCTTCCTTCCTTCTTCCTTCCTTCCTTCCTTCCTTCCTTCCTTCCTTCCTTCCTTCCTTCCTTCCTTCCTTCCTTCTTCCTCCTTCCTCCTTCCTTCCTTCCTTCCTTCCTTCCTTCCTTCCTTCCTTCCTTCTTCCTCTTGTTTTCCCTCCCTTCCTCTTACTCTCCCTCCTTCCTTTGTCCCTCTCTTCCTTCCTTACTGATACTTTCTCCATTCTGAAGTGTATCTCTTATTCAGTGTTGTTGATTTACAGTCACTAAACACGCCGTTGTTCATGACTGAGCCTGGTCTTTTACTATAAGAATTTTCAAAAATAAATTCCCCCATATTTATCAGTGATGAGGAAACAAGCCTCAGCTTCTAAGAGGGGTGCTCACCAATTTTGTTTCCATTTGCTCCTCCTTGTTTTCATTCCGAGGCCACAGCAATTTTCATCTCCTCCTGAGCACTCCCTATTGAAAAGCTAAGTGTTTCAAACAGAATGGGTAAGATTCAGTGCATTGCTCCACATCACAGCAAGTTAAGGACATACCATCTGACCATTAGCACCCCACTGGGCCTCAGAAGGACCGTTTTGCCTCGGCTGAATGTCATTTCAGCCAGTAACAATTATTTACTTCTGGAAAAAATTTGCTAAGGGACATGGAGCCAACTGGTGCTTCTGATTTCAAGGCCTGCTTGGTAATTCCTAAATTTCAGCTTGGGAAGGAAATTTGCAATTACCTCTCGAGAACATGCCATTTCACAGGAACAGTAATGGTGCTTCACTGTGAGAAGAGAGTGTGTTTTATTGTAAGATGCACCACCAGGTTCCTCATCAAGGAAATGGCTTTTCTCAGACTCAATTTACCTTGGATTGAGCAAAACGCCCAATTTTTTTAAATCTCAGCCTTTTTATCATGTAAAATTTATGCTAAATTTATAATTCTCTGATAGGCATGTAAGAAACTTAAACAAAGAACACAAATTTCCAGCCCTCCATAATGTCAACAATTCTTCCTGACACAACAGAAATTCTTTTTCCCCTGTAGCCTCACACCACTCTATCTATCCTTCTGTTATGGTGATTATCCCAACTTCACTGTATTGTATGAATTTGCAAGTGTGTGTGAGCTTTCCCACTGTCTGAAGGGTCTTTAGGGGACTGAGAGTGTGGGCTTCTACTTTTTTTTTTTTTGTACACTGCCTTACTTCTAAGAGATAAAACTATATGTTACACGTAATTGATATATTAATTTTATATGGTTAATAGTATTGAATGAATTAATACAATTTTACTCTTAAATTATGAATTATATATGTGTGTATGCATGTGTATGTATATGCTTTATTTACTCCTAATAGTACTTTTCAATTCACTCTATTAGCCCCAAACGGAAATGGAGGCAATAGGCATATTAAGAATCACTAGAATGGATTCAGTCTTCCCTTTCCTTAATCTCATGTTTTGCTTAGATTCCTGTCATTTGGCACCTATGATTGATTTTAAACAGAACCCATAGATCAAGTTCTTTTGTTGTTGTTGTTGTTGTTTTTAAAGATTTTATTTATTTATTCATGAGAGACATAGAGAGAGGCAGAGACACAAGCAGAGGGAGAGAAGCAGGCTCCATGCAGGGAGCCTGATGTGAGACTCGATCCTGGGTCTTCGGGATCTTGCCATGGGCTGAAGACAGATGCTCAACCCCTGAGCCACCCATGTGTCTTTTATTTATTTATTTATTTATTTATTTATTTATTTATTTATTTACTTACTTTTATTTATTTAGATCAAGTTATTTTGTTTGGTTGGTTGGTTGATTTGATTCTGGTAAGGGAAATTGGCATTCTTGTAAGTTTCAGAGAAGGAATAAAAAATAATTTAATGTATTTGATATGCTCACCTTATGCTCCTTCCTTCCTTCCTTCCTTCTTTCCTTCCTTCCTTCCTTCCTTCCTTCCCTCTCTCTTTCCTTCCCTCCCTCCTTCATTCCCTCCTTCCTTCTTTCTTCCTCTTTTTTCCCCTCCCTTTCTCTTACTCTCCCTCCTTCCTTTGTCCCTCTCTTCCTTCGTTACTGATACTTTCTCCATTCTGAAATGTATCCCTTACTCAGTGTTGTTGTTGATTTACAGTCACTAAACATGCCATTTGAAACGTAGCCCAAATGTAGAAATGTAGAAATGTAGCCCAAATTATTCTTTATAGGACAGAGATTCATCCTCACCTTTCCACAAGTTCTGTCTGATGATCCCTTGAAGCAATTACACTGTGTTCAGAGTGCTCTCGAGGTCAACTCTGTTCACTCTTCTACGGTTTCTATGACGCTGTCTGGAAAACTACAGTAGGCTTCCCTTATCTCTGGTTTGGCTGTCCACAGTTTCGGCTACCCACAGCCAACGGCCATCCAGAAGCATCGCCATGTCAATGGTAGCCTCAGGCTATGTCACAATGCCTAAGTCACTCACCTTACTTCATCTCATCACATAGGCATTTTATCATCTCACTTCATCACAAGCGTGAGTCCAGGGGCGCCTGGGTGGCTCTCATAACTGAGTCAGTTATGCATCTGCCTTCAGCTCAGGTCATGATCCCAGGGCCCTAGGATCGAGCCGGGCGTCTGGCTCCCTACTCAGCAGAGAGCCTACTTCGCCCTTTGCCTCTGCTACTCCTCGGCCTGTGCTTTCTGTCAAATAAATAAATAAAATTATTTAAAAAGAAAAAAGAAGGGTGTGCGGTACAAGAATGTATTTTGAGATAGAAGAGGAAGATCATAGTCACATAGCTTTTATTACAGCATATTGCTATAACTGTTCTGGCTTATCTTTAGTTATTGTTGTTAATCTCTTATTGTGCCTAATTTATAAATTAAACTGTATCATAGGGGGATTTTTGGGTGGCTCAGCAGTTTAGCGCCACCTTCAGTCCAGGGCATGATTCTGGAGACCTGACATCGAGTCCTGCATCAGGCTCCCTGCATGGAGCCTGCTTCTGTGTCTCTGCCTCTCTCTCTCTCTGTCTCTCATGAATAAATACATAAAATCTTTTTAAAAAATAAACTGTATCATAATTCCGTGTGCATAGGAAAACACATAGTATACATAGGATGTGGCACTCTCCGCAATTTCAGATGTCCACTGGGGGTCTTGGATCCTATCACCCATGGATGGATAAGGGAGGACAAGTGTTCGGTGGTATAAAAAACCAAGCCTGTGTGTCTAGCTCTGTTGCAGGCTTAGCTCTTTTCCTGCCAACTCCTTCCTTCCCCAGAAAAGAATGGCATTTCCAAATAATACAAGAATCAATTCTTGCTTTGGATTGGTCCTAATAAAAATGTGCATAAATATGTTTGTGTGTGTGTATTTTCTATTTTTCTGTACAATAAAGTATATTTACATACCATGAGGTAGTGCTTAATGTTGGAATGTTTTATGTAAATTAAGCCTATTTATTTAATGTGAAGAGCTCAAACGCTAACAAAACTCAGCAGATTTCAAAAATTTGGCACAGTTCTTCGCTGATGCTGGTGTTAGGTGTAAGTCTCATTCGCATCACTATTAATTATGTGCCTGTGAACGCATCAGTTCAGATCTTTGGATCTCATGGTCTTTACCTGTAAAGTGAGAGAAACATCCACCTCTCTGGCATGGTGTGACAAGGAATATGAAATCGATAGGAAGTGCTTTGAAAACTCACAAGACGCCCATGGCTATAAGGTCTATGATTCTACTATAGTTCTGGATGCAGGTACCCAGTTTGCCTGTGGTGTGGCTTGGTTGCCTCAGAATAGGGTTATCATGAAGAAGAAAAGAGAATGAAACCAAGGTATGTGTGAGATTAGCAGAAAAAGCAAGAGGAGCTGAAAAGCTTGTGGCCAAACAGGCTACAACCCAACAACAGAGTAGGGATGGCTGCAGACTAGGCGTGGGTGTGCAAGAAAAGGTCACCCAGAGGGTTCAGAAGCTACTAATAAACATTAGTAATTGGTCACTCAGAGTCCTGGTGGCTTTCTGGGTGTGAATTCAGGAGGATTTTGTGTTTGTGTGTTTAATTTTTATTTTTTTAAACATAGATATTATTTTTCTAGATCATCTCTGTCCAAGCCGGCTTACTGGTTAGTATCATGATGAAAGATCAACACCTGAATAAATATGAAACTTAATGGCAAAACCTTAATTGCCAGAGAAATATAAGGGATTTTAATAGTTTAACTATTGCTGCATGAAAAAATGGTCTGTTTTTACTCCCATGAAGGTGTGTGATAGTAGGGATGGACTCACATTTCCCAGAAGCAGACCTACTGTTTTCCTGAGTCCCATGTTTCCTACCCACAGATATCTGGGAATCAGACAGGTTTTGAGATTCATGGTGAATCAGGAGCAATGTAAATTTCCAAGGTGCAGCATGTGTGGGTAGACCACCCACAACATCTGTGTTTAGGAATGGGATCAGTAGCAGCTACTTTGTTAGACTGGGGTGTTCCTTCTCAAGAAATGTCCAATCCAAGAATCTGCTTCTGTGCTCTTATGGGGCCACAGACTCATTCATTCTTTCATTTTTCTCTGACTTCTCTGGACTTATACATGAGCATGTGATCTCATTGTAATGCCCCCTTTGTTCCCACATCCATCTTAGGTCAGCAGCAAACTTGCTGACCTAAACCAAACTCTTTCTCTATGTCTACTCGCCTTTGTGGATCCCATTTTTAAAATTTTTCACCATGGTTGACAGATATGCTGTAGCAATCAGATGTGTCAGTGTCTCGTTGGTTTTTCTTAGCTGAATAACTTTTCGTGGAATTTATTTGACTGGACAGAAAAACGTATTTTTAAATATCTCTGTGTGAATGGCCAAGCCCTGGTGCATAGTCCACAGTGAGATCTTTGCAGTTCTTGTAATTGGCAAAAATAAAGTAAATTCTTAATAACTGACATGGATTGAAATTGTTCTTGATAGCTGTATCTCCACTATCTTAAATTTTTATTGTAGCCCCAGAGCATACATTGTGTATATCAATATATTTTCTCTGTGCTGCTCATTCTGCATCTCACTTTCCCAAACAGACTCATCTGTCAATAGATGACAGCACACTGGAATACACCGTATGCAGCCGCATTTGCCAGATTCGTAGCCGACACACTGCTCCATTCGAGAACTGGAGAAGTTAAGATTTACCCACCATCAATATGTGAAGGCCTCTACTTGGGAAGATGGAGCTCAACACAGTCAGACTGTTTCTTTCCAAGGCAGAGGAAAGGGCCAATCACAAACCATCTCAGGTTTTGGCTCAGTTTAAATGCAGGCTATGACTAAGATGAATGAGCTCCACTTTCCCAAATCTCCTCAAGTATGGTGGTACTTGGTTTTTCTCACGGGGCTGATTCCTAAACTTTGAACTAGAAGCACATAGAAATGATAATGATGAAATGAAATGAAGAGAATCAGGGGAAATAAAACACAGTTTTGTGACATTAAGGGAGGTTGTGAGATTGTTAAAGAAAATAGTGAATTGGAAAGTCTGAGAAATCAGTGGTTTCAAATGGGCACGACTCATTAAAATTGGCTCTCTTTTTTTTGAAGAAAAAAAAAGGTGAAAGGAATTTAAAGTAGGAGTGCTAGAATGAAAAAAATGTTTTCCCAAAATTGTTATGTCAAGATGCAAGTAGAAGAACGTGTAAATACCTTGCTTAGGAACCAATCCGGGGGCCCAGAGGATATTAATTGCAGGATACTGGGTTTCCCTCTCACACATGTCCTGTCTTGGGCTTCTGGGATACTCTGGCTACCTGATATTTGCTGGCAAGGAGACTCCCCAGGAGTGGCCTGGCATTCTCTCGCCATTCACACGGGGGTCACAGGTTCATTTTTGTTTAGAAAAGAAAATCCTTGTCCTGTTTAGAGTACAATATGCAGTATTTTACTTTTTTGAGAGAAGATATCTGTGACTCTGTGATAATTTATTTTCTGTGATAATTTTTTAAGGAAGAAAGTCAAATATAGGTAAAATAGACCAAAAAAAAAATTTGTGAAATAAAGTGGATTTGACGATCAATCGCCAAAGTCAACATGACACCCAAAGTAGACAATTGTTCACTCTTTTTTTTAATTATTAGTTCACGATGCAATATTTGAAATAATTAGTCTTCATCTGATAGCACAGACACTTTTTCATTGCCTATTTTTCGTGGAAACTAATGGTGGTTAAGCTGCCTCCCGGACACCAAGCAGCACAGGCCAAAGATACTGTTGGTACTTCTGCTCCTGCCATTGTCATTATTACTATTCTGGCAAGTTCTCACATAATGCTTTGTCAGGTTCTTCTAATTAACTTCCTTCCACTCCAATTTCTCATTATTGAAATGGGGATATTTCCAACTATGTGGCCTTGCTGTAGAAATTCAACAAGATGATCCAAACAAAAGCACGGATCACACTGCTTGGAAACATGAGCTGCATTTTCTAATGTGCCAAAACAAAGGACAATGTTAATACCATTGCCATCGAGGATTACTCTCATAAAATAAGATGTATATAACACCTACTATTTTTTGAACCATCAAATGACCAGAAATCCAGAAGAAGCCATTTCGTCTCTGCATTGAAGCATAACTCTGTATGATTTTAGTTTTCTGTGTTTAGACAGCGGTGTTGCTTGGGGTGTGTTTTCCTCTAAAAGTGTAATTGTTTAGTTGCGGTCTCTTTTGCTACTGCCACATCTGGTTGAAACCAATGTTGGATTTCACATATGCAGCCGTTAGAAAAAGAAATATAACTATACGTGAGGGTGATTTGGGCTGCAGGTGTGGATGAGATGAAATGGACATTTATTATCTCATGTATTGAGGAGTCCGAGGCAGGACAGGCACACAGCTTTAGGGGCTTAGCTCAATTGCCTCAAAACTGCCATCAGGGTCCCAGCACTTTCCAAATGTCTTCTATTCTTTTCTTGGTACTATAACTCTTCATTGTAAATGTGTCTAGTCTTAGATCCAAAAAACTTCCAAATTTATCCAACCGTGTCATAAAGCAGGATACGGGGTAATGTCCCCTCAAATACTTCTTTACATCAGTGAGGAAGAGGTAGGGATGCCCTTCAGGTACCCGGGTGGTACCTGGTTACTGCAAAGATGTTGGGGAATAGGACCAATGGGCACTGCTCGTCCCTGATGGTGCATGGGAGGCAGTTCCATCAGCAAGTTAGAAGGGAGTGGAAAGGGCTGTTGAACAGGTAAGCCATTTGGATGAAAACATTATCCATCTACCTATCGACCCATGGGTAGAAAGAGACCATAAATCTGATCCTGCTATCCACTGAAGAGTCTTTTTCTCTTATTCAAGCATGTTCAAAATTGGAGCGGGAGAGGGAACTTATCCTTAAATTATTTATGCTTATAATTTATCATTCTTTACTAGACTCTTGAGTTGTTCAGTTACCTCACTCATTGTCATCGTTCCCTTATTTTAATATCTATTCAAGCCTATTCATTTACATCAAATTCTGCTTTTCTTATATTCCATGAGTTTGACTAGTAATAACTCACACGTCTTTCAGTTCTAATTATTTATTTCTGTTTCTTAACACTGGAACTATTCAGGATCATGTTTTAATTTTTTTTAAAATTTTTAATTGTATAAATTTATTATGACGTTTTTACTTCTTTTTTTAAAGATTTCATGTATTTATTTGAGAGAGAGAGAGAGAGAGAGAGAGAACACAAGCAGGGGGAAAGGCAGAGGGAGCGAGACAAGTAGACTTCTTGCTCAGCAAGGAGCCTGATGCAGGGCTCCATCCCAGGACCCTGAGATCATGATCTGAGCTGAAGTTAACTAACTGAGCTACTCAGGTGCCCTTTGCTTATTTCTAATTTAAAAATCTTATAATCAGAGGGTTTTAGCTACATACATTTTTGAAACTTCGCTGAGACTTTCTATGTTATGTGTAAATGATAAAATATTTTATCATGGCTTAAGTAGAACATGTATCATATAGTTTGAAGGCATGCATATATATCTATATGCACTTATTGGATTATATTTACAAATATGCTGTTGAAATATTTTCATCCTTGATATTTATTTTCCCAGATTGAGCTATCCTTGAGATAAAGGATATTGAGAAAAGATTATTAAAATATCCTTCTATGTTGATTTTTTCTCATTTATCCTTGAAATTTGTTTACAGAATTTTTCCTAGGATATCTCTAGATGAACAATTATATATGATTTACAAATATATATTTATAGGTGTATTTTATTCCTGACACTAGCAATAGTTTGTTATTATTAAAAGTATCCTAATGGCAAATACACAAGCCAAGGTGGTTTAGTTCATATTTGAATGAATAAAGATGTGGTATATATATACAATGGAATATTACTCAGCCATCAAAAGCCCCTGAAATCTTGCCACTTGCAATGACATGGATGGAACTAGTAGGTATTTTGCTAAGTGAAGTAAGTCAATCAGAGAAAGACAATTATATGATTTCACTCAAATGTAGAATTTAAGAAACAAAGCAGAGGAGCCTAGAGGAAGAGAGGGGAAAATAAAACAAGATGAAATCAGAGAAAGAGACAAACCACAAGAGACTCCTAACCATAAGAAACAAACTGAGGGTCGCTGGAGGGAAGGTGGGTGGGGGATGAGGTCACTGGGTGATGGACATGAAGGAGGGCACGTGATGTCATGAGCATGGGTGTTATATAACATGATGAGTCACTAACCTCTACCTCTGAAACCAATAGTGTTAATTAATTGAATTTAAATAAAATAAAATAAACCAATAATCTTACCTTGTGATCAGTAGTCGTTTTCTTTTGTATTTATCCGAAGGAGTTGAAGACTTGGGTCCACATGGAAATCTGCACACAGATGTTTATAGCAGCTTTATTTCTCATTGCCCAAACTTGGAAGTAACCCAGACATCCTTCAGTAGGTGAGTAGATAAATCTTGAGTCTTTAGTGGGATTTCTCTCCCTGCTCACCAGTGCCCCTCCCCCTAACACTCCCCCCCTCCTCATTGGGTAGTTCTGAGTTTGAATCCATGCAATCACAGCTTCTTGGCCTAGAACCACACCATATAATAATCCCTCCACTCTTTGCCCCACTTAATGTAAAAAACAACATGCTTTTTAGAAGAAGTAGACTATAAATATTTAAAATTTGTTTTTAAAATACCTGTCCCATATTCCTTTTCTGCTCTGTTTCAAAATGGATGTGACTCATCTCACCAAGAACCCAGTCAGTATAACAAGATAAACTGAATAAAAATGAGTAAGCGTGTGAATTGTGTTTAACAAAAGGAAAATGAGTGAGGGGAAATAGGATGGATCCAGAAGTGTTTGCACACAGACTCAGATTTAAGCTTTGTAGCATCTAATGCCAAAATGTGGGCAGGATCTGTGATAAGCTATAGAGAACATAAGGTAAAAAAAAATGAGTTATTTGCCTCTTAAAAGCACAGTTATTTCTGATAATAAGATGTAAGCAGATCTGCCTCGGTTTTTCCTGTAGAGCACACTGTACTATGCAATCAGCAACGTCTGTGACCACGTTTGTTCTTACAATAAAGCCTGTGATGAGTTTCACATGGCTACTTTATTTATTTTTTATTTTTAAATATTTTAATTACTTCATAGAGAGAAAGAGAGAAAGAGAGAGAGCACGAGCAAAGGGAGGGGCAGAGGGAGAAGCAGACTATCTATTCGGCAGGGAGCCTTATGTGGGGCTCCATCCTGAGACCCTGAGATCACAACCTGGGAGCCAAACCCACTGAACCACCCACATGCCCCTTCACAGGGCTGCTTTACATAATACCCTTCAATTGTCCTCACTGCATGGAAAATAAAACAAACAAACCTAAGAATCATAAAAAGCAATCTGTGGGGCATTGGGAAAGAGGAAAGTATCATGATGCCAGGCAAGTGGCTCTATGTGCCTGGTTCTACACCTCAATAGATTTCTGGGTACCTGAAGTACAGGTAAGAACCCTCACTGACAGGTCTCCTCAAGAGGAAGAACGGGACTGCTTGTTTTTCAAACAACCCCACTAATACTGCTTCTCTCTGCCCAGCTTTATGAGGGTTTTGAATGGCACTGAGGTTAAGGTCAATCTATGGCAGGTCTCATGCATATTAGCAGCCAAATGCCAAACTCTATTCTTTGATTCAGCTGACCTGATGGTAAAATCTACTCCTTGACAAGGATTGCATTGAACAGAGTGTTGAACCCCTGGGTTTACTCCTGCTCCATGCTCCTAACATATTTGGGAGAAATGATCCTTTTTCATCAATAAGAATGACGCAACAAAGCCCTGATTTCTAATGAGAATGTGATACGGGATTGTGGGGTTTTGGGCAGGTATTGCCACTTCAGAGATAACTACTAGAATTTTCTTCCAGTGGTAGGTGTATTGGATGGTGGGTAGTGCTATATTTTCAGAAGTCCCCTAATTATACTATATTCCCATTCCCCCATGCAAGAAATGATGCTGCCTTTTGAGAAACACTGCTCTAGTGCTTAATGAAGTTTTTATATAAAAATATTCATTCAAAAGGTTTCCACAACAAAATCCATCTTCTGTTCATTAAGACCATGGTAAAATGTTCCTTTGGAAAATATTTTCAGGTATGTATTTATTTGAGTTACCTTAATTTTTCTTTACTAATTGGAATCTTCCTAGAATATTCTTACAAAAATGGTTACTTTATGTACATAAAATTTCCTGGGTACTAGAGAATCAGATTGAAATAATAAAGACACAAAGTCCAAGAATTTTCACCACTGATTCAATCCAGTTAATTCTATGCACAATTTAAGTTTCACATCTTCAGAAATATTGCCTATTTTTCTCTAATTAGTAAATTATCATATGTAAATATTCTATACATCCTTTAGAACAGATTTTTGTCAAATTATGTATCAGTTTAAAATAATCTACTTCAAATCATTCAAGAATTGTGAATATTTATTGAGTATATTGGATCTGATCTTGGTTTTATTCAAAAGATACTTTTTTTTAAAAAAGCCCTGCCTGATACTCTCTAATTTAGCCCAGACCTAGTTGAAACCTTTTAAAACCAAACCATTAAGACCTCAGACTCTATCACCCATCTTTCTCCATTATAGCACACCGAATGGAATGAAACGTTTTAGAATTATTATAATTCAACGCTTTCAGATAATATATTTTGCCATATATTTTTTTCAAGTGTGTTTTTGTCCTTAAAATTCATTCAGTGTATTTTGTCACCCTCACTAGCTCCTGAGGGCCATTATCTCTCCATTTGTGAACTCTCATGGACCTCTTCCTTTGGTCCTTGTTGGGTCACCAACCTTTGTACATTCCCAGACAATTGAAGGGTCTCAGTGGTGCTTTGGGCCCAACAGAACTCCCCTCGTCATCTTCCCACACTCTCCAGATTTGTAGGGATGCGTTTTTGAAGGTCTGTTGCATGTACCCGCATCCCTCTGTTGATGGAAGATGGAAGCCATCCTGCTGCTCTTTGCTACCTTGAGAACTCTCAATCTCATTCTGTGGGTTTTTTGGGGGGGTGTTTTTTTGTTTTGTTTTTGTAAATTGGGTCACAGATGTTTTATTGCTGCAAAACGCTTTGAAACTTTTTCATATGTTCAGTGGGAAAAGATGCCTCTCAAAATTCATGCTGAAATAATTAAGCTTTTTAATTTCACTGTCAATTTATCAGAACAAGTGATAAATCTCTCTTCATACTGCCTGCTTCTACACACATGCCTTTTCAGTCCATTTACTTTCTCAGATTGTCTGTGAGTGCGTTTCTAAAGTTGCTCAGCATGGTGCACGGAAATGCTGACACTCGACCAGAACCTGAGACAGCCCAGGTCACCCCAGGAAATGTCAGTTCACGCTCCCTGGAAGCCGACGGAGCAGGGCCATGGCTACTCCACAGAAGCATTGCACTGTGGCCACGGACTAGACTCCGTGATCCTGACTCTTTCTGACTTGCTTCCCTCTGCTCAGAATTTCTAGAAGTGTTGGCTCGTTCCAGAGAATCTGCTATCCTGTGGTTGTGGCTGATTCAAAGATGTTTTACCATACATGTGGCAAAACAGTGACAGACATAAAGGCTTTGGCAGGATCCAGGACCCTAGCAGGATCCTATCTCTGCCTCTGACTATAAGATCTTGGACAAGCCCCTTAATATTTATGGCCTTCAGCTCCCTCCCTCACAAATGGGGAAATTATGCCCCAGAATGCTCTTAAGAGGCTCACATAGGCACAGATTCTTTCTGAGTGCCTGACACATGGTGAATGTTCAATAAATACCAGCTCCTTTCTCTTCCAGGGATCTCACACAATGGTGTCCAGTCTGTTGCCTTGCAATTTGTTGAGCCATTACATGGTGCTAATATATTCCACTAGCTGTGGAGTTGCCTCTAAGGGTCAGGACTTAGGAGTGTTTCTCCCCATCGGCTCTTTTCCATTGACTTGGCATTTCTACGATAGATGGTAACTTTCTGAAGTTTAAGTAGAAGAGGCCCATCTTAGGACCTCAGATGGTGCTGCTTGAGAAATAAATGTGTACTCATGGTGTTCTTAGGAAAAGGCTGGCCCATAGCCTGACATTTGTGCATCGATTGGTCTTTGTTTAAACAAACGAACAAACTCATTTTCCCCAAAAGTGTATTGTCTGACCAATCTATTCCCTCACTCTCTTCCTTTCTTCTTCAAACACTGGTTCCTTCTATGTGTCAGGCCAGCAGCTGGAGGACTTTTTCTGTGACAGGCCAGGAGTGATATTTCAGCTTTTTTGGGCAGACGGCCCTTGTTACAACTAGTCAACCCTGCTGTTGTCCCACAAAGGCAGACAGATGGCAGCGAGATGAACGATCATGGCTAGGGTCCAGTGAGGAGGCCCCCTCTCTCCAGGGGTGATTTTGCCTTCCAGGGGCCACTGGGCAATATCTGGACACATTTTTGATTGTCCTCATGGAGAAGGGAGCTGCTGGCATCTAGTGGATGCAGGCCAAGGGTGCCACTCAACACTCTTCAGTGCACAGAACCACCCACCCCTCCTCACCTCCAACAAAGAGTCATCTTACCCAAAGTATCAATAGCATGGAAGGTGAAATATAGAATTTTACTTATAAACACTAACATTTGAATTTCATATAATTTCTTATACAAAAAAAATCAATCTTCTGATTTCTTTTCAACTACTTAAAAATGTATAATCCACTCTTAGCTTGCAAGCCACACAAATACTAACAGCAAGCCCATAGTGCGAGAAGGTGGGGAAGCAATGGTAAGTTGTGAAAAGTAAGACTCCTATTCTCAGAGCTTACAAAAGTGGGCAGACCAGTTTCATTTCATAGACTTTCCTGCAGAACACTGCACTTCAATTAAATTCCCCAGATGAACGACACAGTATTTCCTTGGCAAAAACTGTTATTGGGTTAAATCTTCCTTCTCGAATATTTCCTACTCTTTATATAGACCTGGTGTTTTCTGTTCTCTGTCCTTTAACGGTTGTTCCCTTGGTTCCCTTGTGTGAGCTTTCATCAAGCTATTGTCTGGTTGGGATGACAGCTGACACAAACCAAACACCTCTGTGCTCTGATGTCTGTCTGTAGCCCATGGAAAATCACTCCACATAGCAGGTGGATAGTAGCTGCCTTGAGACCATGGCAGGATCTGTCAAAGTCCCCTGCAGGGTGGTGCTGGGGACTGCCCAGACATCTCTGAGGCACTACACATGGTAGACTCCACTCTACTTAGTGTAAAATCAGGGAATCTGAGGCTCCAAATGCACTTCCTAGTCCTTGAGGCCATAAAGTCTCCAGCTCCCCCTGAGATATCCTAAAATTCCCAAAGGCACTTCATTTTTACTGGGGCAAGTGGCACAGCTGTATTTTTGAAAGATTCGTGGGTGGCCAAATACACAGTTCCGTCTCTAGAGTGCTCAGAGGTCTTGCAGTCCTCCCTTGTGGCTCTCACGCAGCTCTCCCAGCACAGAGGACCCCGAGGACTGAGGGAATGTCCTCTCTCTTCCTCTGCCTTCAGGAAACATGGCTCAGAACTGAATGGAGGCCTCCCTGAGGACCCTCACCTGCCTACAATGACCTTCATAGGGCTCCAACTGAATGAGTTTGCTGGGCTTTGTATATAAATCCTCGATGAAAGGAACTCATGTAGTTACACAAATATGCACATGAAGGCAGACACACTTTTCAAACAATGTATGTTCAAAAAATTATCTGTAAGTCAGCTGTTTGGATGAGGAACCTGTTTCTCCAGGCAATGCTTTCATAAAGGCACACGATGCTCAGACGCAAGAACTAATTTACGTTTGTGTTGCTGTGAGGAGCCTTCCTCACACAGGTGTACCTCACTTTCTGAAAGTTCACATTACACCACTTTGCTTTTCAAAGGGGGGTATTGCAAACTTTGGGGGATACTCTTAGATTTAAACCACTTGGGCCTACCAAAGTTTTTGCAGGAATGGTTTACTTCTGGAGAGTGGGGGACACCTGCCTACTGCTTCAAGGGTGGAGGAAGCCTAAGTATTTCGGAGGGGCCTGCACTGCTTGCTGGGGCCTCAGATCCTTGTTCCAACTGGTCATTGCTGATCGTGACCCCTCTGCCGCATCCAAGCTGAATTACAATGGAGGTAGCCTAAGTTTGAATCCTAGCTGAGCGATTTGGGTATAGTCTTTGGTTTCTCAGTGATGGTATCCACTTCTTAGGGTTACTGTAAAGATCAACTCTGTAAGTAGCTCACTGCTCCATAGTAACCACTCAATAGGTATCAGTTATTGTCATTTTAAAATAAATTATTACTTCAATCTAGCGAGGAGCACCACTAGATTTCCTGCCCAGGCTTTATATTCTTTCATAGCAACTCAAGAGCCCATTAAAAGAAATCTTTTCTACTTTTCTGGAGAAGAGTGTGAGGTACAGAGAGGCTGAGTGACTTGTGCATGATCACACAGCCAGCAAGGGATGATGCTTCCATTTCAATCCACATCTGTCTTTCTTCAAGAGTAAAATACTCTTTCTTCTGTATTTCACCGCACTCCCCATTTCTACTTCCTTCTAGTGGGAATCTGAGATATAGATCATGAGAAAATTTTGCGCTAGAATTCTGAGAGAATGCCAGTACTAGCTATGTCACTGCATTGGTTTCTGTTGCTCTAGAACAAGCTGCCACATACTTAGTGGTTTCAGGCTGCGTCCTTGGGTATCCCAAGGCTGTGATCAAGGAGAGGGCCAGGGCTGGGTTCTCTAGAGGAGAACCTCACTGGGAAGGGTCCTCTTGCTCACATGGTTTTTGAAAGTGCTTTATTCCTCACAGTTATAGGGCTAAAAGCTTCAGTATTTTTTTTTTCTGTCTGCTGTTGGTTAGAGGCTACTCTCAGCATCTAGAAGATGCCTGAGGGTCCTAGAGACCCCTCACAGCTCCTTTGCATGTGGGTTTGCAGAACATCCTTCTTGCATCATCAAGACTGCCAAGAAGCTTTAGAGAGAGTCTACTAGGGAGACAGTAGTGTCCGGCCACCACATTTCCATTGTAATCTTGCCATTTTAAGCATATTTTCTTGGGGGAGTAGTGGAGGTAAGATCAGACACTGATGCTCAGCTGATGACACCTATAGTTTTATCCCCACGGGTGTGTTGTAGAAGCAAAACCATAGTCTATATACCTTATTACCGTATTCTAACCTATGCAGCCCTTCCTTGTCTCCCATGTGGACTCTGAGTCAGCTGCCCTGGAAAAGAAGTTCTCTCTCCATGGATCCAGCTTAGACTCTGGGAAGTGCTCATTCCTGAATTAATTTCTAGGACATAGAATTCTGGGAACCATTTTAGGAAAGCCAGGAAAACCTATCTTGTCTCTTCTGGGGGAAAATCTCAGTCTTCTTTTCTCAAGCATCTGTGATTGTTCCTTTCTGTGCACAACACCCCCTCGTGCCTGCACCTGCTCTCTGGCACTTTGGCTGCTGTTCTCCTTCTCCTGCCCCTGCTCCCCACCATTGTTCTTAGTCCTATGAGAACAAGCCCCAGTCCCATTACCCTTGTGATGGGCTTCATGTACAGGGCAGCAGACATCTCTCTCTCCTGCAGCTCTTCAGATTCTACTTGACTCCCCAAGTTGCCATAGCCATCACGGGTTATTTTACCAGGGAAGATATTTTAATGTTAATGTGGCCTCCAGGAGATGCTATGCCCCATCTGAGACTTGGCCTCACCTAGCTGGGCTCCTCAGTAATCTAGCAGGAGAAATAATTCTGGGTGGAGGTAGGCCTTGCAGCATCTTCGGTCATAGGTCATAGGACAAGATTGAGAAGAGCCCTCCCACAGGCTTCATATTTCTTTCTCTACAACATTTGAACAGAAAAGTTGCTGACAAAGCCTCCAACTCCCATAGGCATGACAATATTAGCTTTCCCAGCAAGGGATGTTGTAGCAGAATTCTTGGATCTTGACGAGAGGTTGCTACTAGATTGTGAATGAAGTTATGCTTAATTCTGCTTTTCTCTAACGCTTCAGAAAACCCCTTTGAGATTTCTGACAGCTATTTCTACTACATCCCTTGTTCATTTGCTCATCCACTCAACGAAAATAATTGAGTACCCATGACAAAGTATTGTGATCTAAAGGTAGTAAGAAGAAATTATTCTTCTTGCAATGGAGAATTTTATTTATAATTTTATTTTGGTGAATTATATAGAAAATTTTGCAGCTCCTTAATAAAATGTGTATGGTTTTCCTAACAGAAATATATGAGAATTGTTATGGGAATAGAGGAAAGGGAGCAATCAGTTCTGGTTTCTTGATGGCAGAAGGCTTCAGAGAGGAGATGGTTCTCCACTGGGCCTTCTCAGATGGAGAGGGCCTCCTGGTTATGCTCAGAACTTTTCTTTAATTTCCCAGAAGACAAGGGAGATTACCAGAGTACTCCTCAGATGGAAAAATCGGGCAGCCTGGGTGGCACAGTGGTTTAGCGCCTGCCTTCGGCTCAGGATCAAGTCCCACATCGGGCTCCCTGTGTGGAGCCTGCTCCTCTCTCTGCCTGTGTCTCTGCCTCTCTTTCTCTGTCTCTCGAGAATAAAAAAATAAAATCTTAAAAATAAAAAAAAAGGAAAAATGTCACTGGGTGTGGAATGGAAAGGCCTAGGGTTATGTTGGGTTCTGCTGCTTTTTAGCTAAAACTATGAGCTGGACCTTCGAGTCTCTGTCGTCACCTAGAGTGGGGATGACACAATTAGCCCATTTCCATTCAACAACACTGATCCTTAGCAATTCAATCAAAACAGGAATTGATTATAAAGTTATTTGAATGGAGGCTCGTAGAACCTGAGAGTGGCCTGAGGCTCAGCCTTGGAAGTACGATAAGATCCAGAGGAGTTTTCAAGAACCAGGAAAGGAAATTGGCTGTGATACCCAGGCCTCCACACTGCTGTTGTGTCAGGCCTGATTCCAACGTTCCTTCCAGTTTTGTGTCACTTTCTCAATATCAGAATTCCTAGAGGCTGGTAACTGGATGTGCTGTGGATTTCTGAACTTCCACTGTAGGAAAAAGGTGCTGGAGTCACTCTCCTGCCAGAGTGATCAGGATGCTAAGGGAGCAGGGGATCCCAGAGGCCCCAAATGACATCTATAGAGCCCACAGAGTATAGTGCTGGCCTATGGGACAGTGAAATTGAGGCTATTTCATTAAATCAGTAATTTTATACAGTGTAGGAGTCCTTATATGTCCCATGTGTCTTTGTTTTGAATGTTATCACCTGGCAGTAGGTTTAACTAATCCAATTTGATAGATGAAGGCTGAAGAAGATCTCTGTTGCTATCAGCTCCATTCAGTATTTGTATAAACTCTACTTTCTAGGTGCATGCTGACATGCTGACATGCTGACATGCTGACATGCTGGGTTTGAGGCCACACACTCTTCCTAACTTCACACTATGAAGTCAAACTTACTTATTCATTTTCTACCAGGAATTTTGAATGCCAAGCAGCTGTTGAAAAACAACATTATGATGAGAGGTATAAATGATGCAGAAGCATATGGATAAATTTTTCTTTAAAATAAACACAGACATTAAATCAAAGGGGAAATTTGATTGACAGAGCTTATTCTGTTGGAAAAGACTGAAGTGCTCTTGCACTAAAGTTGAGCCAGATTTACCTCTGTTGTGCTAGGTATGGCAGCCTGCTGGCCATTGGGCAAGGCCCATCGCCCTGTCCTCCATAATGTGGAATCGTAGCCTGTGTGGGACTGGCAACTCTACCGAATTGCCCAACATCTCTTGGAGCTGACATCATGGTGACAAGTACTCCCCAACGTATGAACGGAAGTGCAGTGCACCATTTCTACGTCTGGCCTTAATGGAGTGACTTTCCCATGCTTTCTTCCTCTTCTTGCAAACTGAATCTGTATATATGGTGGTGACGTAGGTTCAGCCATAACAACTCCCCAGAGAAGGGGTCAGGACACTTTTCTGGCAAGGGACCAGAGAGTAAATATTTAAGATCTTAGAGATGGTACAATCACTAAGGCCACTATTCGGTTCTGTCGCTGCCACAACAAAGCAGTCATAGATGATGCCTATCAAATGACTGTGTTCTAATAAAACTTTATTTTTATAAGTAGATGGTGGACCTGGAATGCTGACTCTCGTACTAGGGAATAGGGAGCCAGAGGATGGAGAAGAAAAGCTTTGGAAAGAATCTGATTCTATAAAGGACCCCGGGGGACAGGTCTGCCCTAACACCTTGTTTTGCTAATATCAGAAGAGCTACATATGACAGAAGAAACTTCCCTACTGTGTAACCTGTAAGTTTACAAGAATCTTCATTACGGAAGCCTATCTTTCTTTACTCTACTACATTGAATAAATAGAAAACCAAAAAGTAAAATAAAAATAAAGTGAAATATCCTCTCAGGAGAGCTTCATGTGTGCAATAGAATCTCTAGGACAGAATCATATATACACCTGTTAGTACCCTCTATAACATCTAGAGTGAGCTGTGAGCATAGTGTTTAAATTATGTTTCATGTCTAGTTTGTTATTCGTATTATCTTCAAAACTATTGTTAGAATAGCTGATGTTCCAAACTGCATTCATCAAAACATGCTTGGAGAAAAATATCTTGGACCATGTGTGAATAGCAGAGATTAATAATTCTGTTTCCCTTGCTGTGGAAAATATGTACAAATTATAGAGTACCTAGAAGGGTAGATTACAACCATGCCAAGTGATATATGGTGGAATTTAGAATGTTTAGTCTGGAAAAAATATATACCAGCTCCATCTGACATTAGCTAAAAGGAAGCAAGGAAGAAAAATTTACTTTGAGTAGCTCTAACAGGTAGCACAAGGTAGAAATTCCTACAGAGAAATAGATTTTGCTCCCTGAAACAATGGTGGAGGGAAAAGGTAGTCCACATTCTCAGATTTGTAAGAATGCTATCTTCCTTTTCTTACATAACAAAATTCAGGTTTTATTTTAGCCCCTCCCCCCACTCCAGTGAGTGGTGGAAACTTGTTCTCAATTAACTCTTTGTCACCCCTTCCACAAGGTGTATCTAAGATTAGTGCAGCCTTTACCTGTTTCCAAGGCACTGGGCATGTGAGAATGGGGTTCTCTGGCCCGTGTGTCATTGCATCTCAACTGACCTGTTTTCATGACCCCATCCCCTTATGCTATGTGGTCACTAGTCCAATGGGGGGACTGCTCTGTGTCCTCTTTCCTTTCAATGGCCAGTTGTCCCAGGGCTTCCAACTCACTGCATCTGCTTAGACTGCTCTCCAGCAAGGGAAAATATTATAGTTCATTAGATACAAGGGCCTTATTTAATACTTCAAAATATCCTATCGTACTATTGTGCGCTGGAGCTTCAGAGTTGGGTGGATTGCCTTGCAAGATAGTGAGTCACTCATCATTGGAAGTGGTCCAAGTTTGTTGACCATTTGTCTGGTAGGTTGTCAAGAATTTCAAGCACTATATCAGAGGCTACTTCAGTGGGAGGTTATATCCGATCAATGGTTTTCCAACCAGGCTCCACGTGATAATAACCTCTGGTGTCCGTTAAAACAGTCACTGATTTTCTTACTCTATTTGGAGAGACACTGAATTAAAATTTCAGGGGGTGAGAAGGATGGTTGTTATTTTCAATAAACTTGACAAGTGATTTCTATCCACCCATCTTATTTTAAACACACCCACATTCCCACTTGATCCTGAGATACTCAGAAAAAGACTGGTGCTCTAGCTGGTATCAGCAAAGGGTTGCCAAATCAGACACATTACACTCTTCCTGAAAGCACTGCAACATACAACCAGGAAAGACTCTTTTTGTTTATGTTGTTAATAGCAGATGCTGCAAAGCGACATCACACATGCCTGCTTAATATTATCAAAACAATTATTCATGTATTCATCTCAGCTCAGTGTACCGGTTGCAAGCTGGCACCACAGATCCTGCAGACGTGGCCTTCACGAGTGCATAAACAGAAACCTGTGTCACGTGCAATAAATCATCCGCAAGCTTGCATCATCATGCCTTCTGACACAGTGCGTGTTGACCGAAACATAAGGGGAGCCTAACTTTTGACGCACTCTGGGCAGAAGCAGGGTTCTCATCATCTGGGAGCCAGTGATGTTGAAGTCTGATCCCATTACTTCCATTTCCCAGGATATGCGGAGTGGAGGCAGTCTTGCCTTCTGCGGGGAGGCAATGGTGCACAATTTCAGGAATGGCAAAGACCCCAGTGAGATGCTTCCCTTGGAATTGTTTTCACTCCATCAAGCGGTGAAGCCAGACACACAGAAGTGTGTGATAATGTTCAAGTCTAATGATATTATTATTCATTTTCTAATGTTTAACAACAACAAAAAAAGAAAATGTCATCAGAAATGGCCTTTGTTCAGTACTTGATTTTTTTTAAAGCTTTGTTAAAGAGCAAATAATTTAGGGACGCCTGGGTGGCTCAGTGAGTTGAGTGTCCGACTCTCGATTTTGGAACAGGTCATGATCTCAGGGTCATGGGATCAAGTCCCATGTCAGGTTCCATGCCCAGCATGGAGCCTGCTGGGGATTCTCTCTCTCCCTCTCCCTCTCCCTCTATTGCTCTCCAATTCACACGTGTGTGTTCATTCTCTCTCTCTCTCAAAAAAAAAAAAAAGTAAATAATTTAATTAAGAGACTAATTGGGTTAAGAGCTTGGATCTGCACTCCCTCAATGTCCACTTAGTTAGGGGGACATAGAGCTATTACTAACATTTTCTGTGTCTCAGTTTTGTCACCTGTAGGATGGGGATGGCAATAGTGATGGCCTCATAAGACTATGAAAGGACTAAATGAATTAAATTGTAATGCCTAAATTTAGGGTATGAAGTAAATCCTGTATTATTATTATTATTTTCAGCAAATATTTACTAAGCGATTGTTGGGCAAGAGAAAGAGAAAGTTAACATTGAAGAAAGCACATCCCTGCCTTTCCTCTAAGAAAGGAATTAGTCTACAAGGTAGACTCCAGTGTGTGCTCATGAAAGTTACAAATTCATGGCTGAGGAACAGCCACCCATGGACTCTGCCAGAGGTGATGAGAGGTGCACAAGAGGGAGGGAGGAAGGAGTGGAGGAGGGAGGGAGGGAGGGAGGTGGGGGCAAGCTTATTATTAACCATACATAACTAAAACAGAACAAACAGATGAAAACAACAAAGCTGAATAAGAAAAGAGCATCCACAGGTAAATATCGGTACTACTTTATCAAATCATCATTCTAGACATTTTATCTCCCTTTCTTCTCTGAATAATATATATAGCTCCTTCTGAACATACACACTGTAGTTAGCTGATATAGATCATGTATGTACATATATTCATCTCCATACATATCAGTACATATATCCCTACCTCTTATCTCTGTCTACCTATATATCAAGAGACAAATCAGCCATAGGAATACTATACATGCTATCCATGGTATTTCTAATCAAACATATTCAATTGAATTTAACTTGAAATTAATGAAAGACAAAATAATTAGAGAAAAATGAAGAAATGTAAATATTTAAAATTAACTTTTTTTACAAGAGATAATATTTTTAAAAGAACACTCCAATGTTAAGAGACGTTTCTATGAAACATGAGGAAGATGAAGTCATGAATGATTATTTTTATTTCATGCTTCTTTATTTTTCTTCTTCTATTGACTTCCTGCTATAAAAAGTTTGAAAACCTAACACATTTCTTCTTCTCACCTGCCCTCAGAAAGAGAGAGAGAGAGTTTGATATCATTTCTGGACAAATTCAATTTGTAGTGGCTGTGAAATTTTTTGAAGGAGGTGGAAAGCCAGACAGCTGGATAAGTCTGAAATTTGGGTTTTTGAGAAGCCAGCGAAGAGGCGATCACAGAAAGGAAGAGATGATCACAGAAAAAGAAGGAGGCCCTGAAGAGTCGGATTTTTTAAAACTCAGTCATTTTTTATAAAGAACCAAATAATGTCAACTAGCCTGAGAAGAAAACAAATGGATGTGGCAACATGAAGCTGTGAAGCTGTGGCCCCTGCAGAGAGTGGTGTGGACCTGTGTTAATGGGTCAGGAAGCACTACAGTGAGTTGAGGAGCGAATGGAAGGGAAAGAGTATTGCCAGCCAGTGTAGATGAATTTCTCAAGAGGTGGTTACACGTGATGAAAAAAATACAAATCCATTACAAATGGTGATCTAGAGGAATAATAGGTTGCTAAATTAGAGACACCATTTGGAGAATAAAATATAATCTCCACACTGATCTTGAACTACGAGACTTATGCTCTTCCACTGGTGTTTCACCATCTTTTTTTTGAAAAACATTATCTCCTCTAAGTTGTGAAGAATTTAAAAATATGTCTGTAACAAGCAAGGCCTGTGTGGACCCATACCACCCCACAGTGTTCCCAATGTTTGAAATCTCCACAGTGAACGACCCTTCATGATGAAGTTTTGATGGTTTATTTGAAAAGAAAGTACAAGAGAGGCATCTCTGAAAAACATTAATTGCAATTAAAAACAATCAGATCAGCCAAATTCTGTGGAGGTTTTTGAGGAACAGAATATTGTTTTAGGTATAGTCTATCCAAATGAATGAAACTAAATCAGTCATGGCTGAGTACTAAAGAACTTTGCTTCTTACTAATTTTATTAGTTTCCTAGGGCTGCCCAAACAAAGTACCAAAAACTGGGTGGTTTAAGACAACAGCAACTTATTGTCTAACAATTATGGAGGCTGGAAATCCAAAGTTGAGGGGTCAACAGGTTTATGAGGGAATCTTTTTCATGCTTTTCTTTTAGCTTCCAGTGTTGCCAATAAACCTTGAGGTTCCATGACTTGCAGACATGTCATTTCATCTCTACCTTTGTCATCACATGGCTTTATTCTCTCTGTGTGTCTGCATCTCTTCTTCTTCTTTTTTTTTTTTTAAATAAGGACACCAACCATATTGGATTATAGCCCACCCACATGACTTGATTCCAATGGCAAAGACCCTATTTCCAAATAAGGTCACATTCACAAGTATGGCAGTTTGGGGCTTTAACACATCTTTTGAGGGGATGCAATTTAACCCACAGTTAAATTGGTTCAGATCCAAAGTGTCAAGTGACCCTGAAAGGTCATGAAAGAAGGCACTGGAAGCCCGGTGATGCAGATTCAGAAGTGAACGGGGAAATGAGCAGAAAGAAGGAGTGCAAACAATGCTTTGAGAAGCTTTAATCTGGAAGGAAGGCAGCTGAAAGGGGATGAGGGGTTTTCTTAAAGAAGAAGATTTAAATATGCATGAAAGCCAAGGGGAAGAATCCAATTGAGAGGTAAGGTTTTATATAAGAGAAATGGAAACATTATTTTTTAAAGATTTTTTTATTTATTCGAGAGAGAGAGAGAGAGAGAAATACAGAATGAACACAAGTAGGTGGAGAGTTACAGGAAGAAGGAGAAGCAGACTCCCCACTGAGCTGGGGAGCCTAACATGGGGCTTGATCCCAGGACCTGGGGATCATGACCTGAGGCAAAGGCAGACACCCCAACCATCTGAGCTACTCAAGTGCCCCCAAAAAGAAAAAATTATAGTAGAAACATTAAACTGGGCCAACAGGCATAAAATCTAAACCATTGGTATAGGGATCCATTTTGGCAGAAGGAGGGTCAACCTCTCTCACAAGAAGAATAGAATAGGGTTTGGATACCATTATGTTTATATTACAGTTTATTAATATATATATGTCTCCATACATGTTGCTAGATGGATTTTTGACTCTATTTACATATGTGTAAATATGTATGTAGATTATATGTAGATTATATAAAAATGTAAAATGTATTCTATATTAAATTGATCAAAATGTGTTTTTACTTAATTATTTTTGCATTGTACCAAAGTCACAGAAGTGGATTCCATTCTAGAGATATGGCATGCCCTCTGAGTATTTTGCCTTTGAGGTTTTTACTATACCATATTTCTGACAGCTTGTAACCAATCAATCAATCAAAATTAATTGGATAACTTTTTCTTATTAGTGCTAATACTCTAATCTTTTTGCCTGCTACCTTGGCAGTCATGTTCAATATTCATATGTCCAAATAGGCAAGAGTCTTCAATTTTGAATATATTAATGAAAATCCTTAATGTACAGACATTAAGAGTGACATAAAGCTGAAAAACATCTCTATGAAAAATAGAATAATCAACAGTGTTTTATTATTTGCCATAAACTTACAGTGAGTGTTCTGGTTAAGTACACACGCCCACAGACAAATCCCTTCATAGTATTAACAATAAACCTTTCGTTTGTACATTTCTTCTCATTTAGATTTCAACATGTAGAGTTAGTTTCTTTCCACAGTTACCCCTTAAAGGGTGAAGATGGAGTACTGGTCCCTGTGTCCCCAGCACTGGGCCCGGCCCCCGAGGCCTGAGAGCCACTCTGATAGTTTAATTCTGATAAGGCTAAGTAAGCTAAGCTTACCTTCGAGTCAGAAGCAAAAAGCTAACTTGCTAGGAAAATTAATAAAGTCAGGCAAGGAAATGTTCATTGTAGCATATGGAACCGACTGTTCTCAAACACTGGAGAGACCGCTACCAGGCCACCAGTACTGACTCAGTAACTAACCATTCATTACCAGGAGGCCCAGAGGACTCTTCCCAGACATCGCTCTTCAGTGGCCACAAGGAGTGGACACAAAAGCGTGCATGGTCACCACACACAGAAACCCCAGGGCTCAGCAACTTTTCTTCATTCTCATTGCCTTCCCTTCCTATTCCCCTCTTTTCATGTTTTTTTTTTTTTTTTTCTGAGTTGGTAACGTATTTCTGTATTTTTGCCATACTCAAGAATCAAGGTTTCCCGCCCCCCCCATAAGGATGGTCCCTCTCTCCTGCTTTTTTGTTTCCCCAAAGCTTTTGGAACAGTGCTAACAAATATTTTATCCCATTTATAATCTCTTTTAGCATTAAGATGTATTTTCATTCCTTAAAGCATGGTCTCTTCTTGGTCTCTAAGGATTCCTCTTGAGCCAAAATGCAGTTTTGGAGAGAATCAGTGCACAGGTTTGTATGCTGGGCCCCCAGAAAAACATCTTTCACAGGATCTGAGGTGGGAAGAACATTGAAAAAAAATTGCTGGGATATTAGTCACTCCATCTTCACAAGGCAACCTCTCCAAGACCTTTCTCCCCAGGAGCCCCACAAAAGGAGTCCAAAGACAGTTCAGACAGGGAGAGCAGTGCCAGCTCGGAAGACCATGAGTGTGTAACCCCTGAGGCAGGTGGTGGTCGCGTCTGTCACTCGCCTGGTCCATCCCTGCCCACTCCCTGGTTCTGTTCTGCCTCTACTCATGCGCTGGACAAGCTGAGTGAGGGAATCAAGGATCCTGAGGACCATGGTATCTGCCTTTCAGTTTGCAAAACTGTAAAATGGAAATAAAGTGTCTTCTTCCCAGGATTGTGACTGCTGAATGAGGCAACTTACAGGCAATGATGCAATAACTTTTAAGTCCTGTGGAATTACATTTTAGTATTATTGTCGAATGCAGAGCCTGAGGAGGGGATGGTGGTCTCCGGGTCTGCTCACTACATGGTGGCAGAGAGGGGCCTCTGTGTGAACTGCTGAAGCAGAGATCTGAGCAAAGTCAGGATGAGGGGGTGGCGGAGTGGCGAGGATCGGTGCCAGGTGGAATAGGTCATAACAGGGAGATGAGCAGGTGACCAGGAAAGAACCCGGGAGACAAGGGGGCCTGAGCTCAGGACCTCAAGGTCTGAAACCAGATATGAGACATCTGCCTGTGCCCCTGGAGGGATGTGGTTCTTGAGTGGCTTTCCAGAGGGGTTCCCAGACAACAAGCAAGGAGTTCTCCTCTGGGAGGACATGATGGTGACCCGGCACACATTCTTTGCCCTTGTGTGTTGATGGAACAGGTGGGTGGTAACAGGTTGTGGTCAGAATGTAATCAGCTCAGTCCAATATCGAGAGCGAATGAGAGGTCGGGAAGGACAGCTTGCTCCTCCTGTGTGTCCCCTCTGCTGTCCACACTCGGGTCCAACACTCCTTTCCTCTGCACCAGATGCATGGTGTGGTATGCGTGGTGTGGTACCTCCAGAGTGTGCCCACGGTGAGCAACATGAGTCTTCCATGGCTCTCATTTCAAGGTGCTGACACTGGGGCCCAGAATTTCGGGGACTCGTCCAACATCACCCAGCAGAGGGCAGGTCCAGATGCGCGCCTGTTTTCCTGGCTCTTACTCCCACATTCCCCTGGATGCATTAGATTCTTTGCATACAGCAGGTTGGAAAAGCATGAGAAAGATTCTGAAGATTTTCCTAGATGACCTCGATTTGGCAATTGCATTTTCTCATCAATCATACTTAAGGATCCAAAGGAAGGTCCAGTGACTAAGCATGTTTTGTTATTTTTTGTTTGTTTGTTTGAAAACTTGTGCAATGGAATTTATGTTCCTACTTATTCAAGGAGAAGCATTCACCCTGACACCTGTTGGCTGGAAAGCATGTCAAAGACTCCAGCACTCAGTCCACCAAAGTGCAACCCTGAAGATGAGCCAGCTTCGTGATAGAGGTGCAGTCTTTGGGCCTGGGAGCCGGCTTCCAGTCTGAGGGAGAGACAGATCTGACGAACCAGTGGCCCTGGCTTCAGTTCCCCACCCCTTCTGTCATCATTGAAGGTCACTTAGTCTCAGTGAGCTATGACTTCCTCATCTGTAAGAAGGGGAAGGGCTGCCTCAGGGGCTTGTCATGAAGCTCCGATGGAACGAGGACATGAAAGTGCTCGGTAAATTGTGGTGCACAGTTGAGACACAGGAATCTCAGGATTCTGGTAATGCAAGGAGGCTGACATCCTCCTGGTCATCAGCATCCTTGGCACAGTGGCTTTGGTTTCCTGAACTTTGTGTAGCAGTGACTTTACACCTCATTTCACTCCCTTCTCAGGGTGACCTTCCAGAAGAGGGATTAATACTTCCCTTTTACAGATGTGGGGACTGATCCCAGAGAGGGTCCCTAAACATTGAAGGTTTCTAGTGCAGGTCCAACTCCAGCTACCCTCTCGCTCCATGCATTCATAGGGAATCTCTCTGGTTTCTCCTCCCGGATCACTCTCCCCAGAAACAAACAGAACCTACTGTGGCCCATCCCATTTGGCCTGCATTGGGCTGTGTGGGCTCAGATTTCAGCCAGTTCGCGGGAATTGGGCCGGCCTGGCAGGGAAGAACATTTTGTTCTAGCTGACCCACTGTCCCCAGGGCCAGTATTCCCTGAACCAGTGCCCTCAGCAGAGCCTGTGGTAATTCTCACCCGCAGAGCCTGAGGTCAGGCTGAGGGGATAAAGTGCTCCAGGCCTGGCAACTCTCTCCTGTGTCCTGGGGAAAATGGGTCCTCATGAGCTGGGAGCCCAGCTGCCTGCAGCAGAAGACAGTGACTTCTCTGCAAGAGCAAAGGGAGAGTAGAGTCTATTCATCTGACTTGGTGAGGGGCCTTTCCTCTCTTGCTCCCTCCTCACCACATGCACCAGAGGGCCAGAACTCATGGACCATGAGCTCCAAATGCTTAGCCCAGGCCAGTCCCTGCTCTCTGGGACCTCCTCTTCAAGGACATGGAGAGGCACAGTACGCTCCACCATGTCCATTCATTTCTTTCTGGTCCACAAACATCTGTGGGGGAGGCAGGAGGGAGAGTTACACCATTTCCCACATTGAAAGCAGGAAATTATTGTCTACTGAGCTGAGGCTCTGGGTAGGATTGGCCCGAGTGACACCCAGGAGTTTTGATTACCAGCTACTTGGTTGGATGAGTGCCACCAACTCCTTCTTCCCCGTAAAATGGAGACAGTAGCATCTACTCACAGGGCGTCCTGGGGAATGGTGACCAAATGTGGCAACTGTGCACTTGAACTATGTTCAGTTCCCTTCCCTCCACTCATCAGATGAAAACGAGGGTCCTAGACATGAGTGTCCCAAAGAAGTATGCCGTCCCGGAAGGTGGCAGAGCTGGGGCCACTCCAGGCCCTCAGATCGGGTCTAGGCCTCTTCCTGTGGGCCCTTGTTTCCATCATAGCATCTTCTAGAACTTCCAGAAATGAGCTGGTGAAGAGAGTATGATGCCTACCTTGGATCCATCAACTTGCACAGCGACACAGGCTCCAGCTTCCTCCAGCCTGGGGTTAGGAAACCACCCCCCACCCCATAAAGTTTCCCTGTGTCCACTGGCTAACCTCAGGGTCACTGGAATGGGCCTCCCAATGTAGCTGGGCTTCTCTGGTTCTATCTGACTCTGCCCTTCCCAGCCAGGTGAGATACTCGATCCCCAGGCAGCTGAGGTGCTGGAGCCGGGAAGCTAACTGCCTGGGTCCTGGTCGGGGTCCCCGCTCTTGTGCGTGACTATGAGCTCCTGTGCAGTATGAGAAAGATGGTCCACAAGGACTGTATTACTTTTTTAAAGGAGAGCTTCTGCTTTCAAAAGGGTTATTTTCAAAGAACAGTACAGTGCTGTCGGATGAAAATGCACCAGCAGCCCTGTTCTCATTTCTGGAGGTTTCCTTTTAAATAAGGCCCCCACCCCACTCCCAGGCCAGTGGAGGGGGCTGGCTTCTCCCTCCCTTGGTTTCCTTCCCACTGGAATCCACCTTTGCAGGTCAGATGAAGTCCCGCCCCTCTAAAATTCCTCTGTTTTGTTCTCTCTGCCTCTTCCCTCCACCTTCTAATTTCCCCTTCATTAAATTCTGAGAATACTTCCTATCTGTGCCTTTGTTGGCATTTAATAAATATTATTTTGTATTTATTTTATCTTTTACTCCATGCTTGGCTTTCCTCTCAAAAGAAGCCAGATTCTGAGACTTACTCATCTCTGGATGCTTCACAGAATCACCCCCTTCCCTGAGACTTTGCAAGAGCTTGGTAGAAAGCAATCCCGTCGCTCCCTCTCAGAGGCCACGCTTCCGGCTCTGCCTGCCATGTTTCCTGCTGACCTCAGGACCCCCTGCAAACTCTCACCCATGGCCACACATCCCCCAGAACCTTGTAGCTGCTCACCTCCTACCACCACCTTCCCTCTTGGGCCTCATCTGACAGCCCACCCTCAGGAAGAGACTTGACAGACCAGACTTCTTCACGTCCCCCATGGTCCAGGGGGGAAACTGCAGACTGGTTAGTGCTACAAAAATCCAGGGCAAAACCTCTTTGAATCACTTGCCTTTATGTTGTACCCAGATAGATGCAATGTGGAGTCTGCTGCTTCCACTTCACGAACCCAGCCTTTTCATATTAATTACAGAGGGGTCATTTGTAGATTAAATGAGAACATTTGGTTAATGCTATTTGGTTTCACCAAATGTGAATTGGCCCCTGAGCAGGGAATCTTCTGTTAGTGAGTACACAACAGTCGGGGCCTCGAAGCCTCAGCCACCGTATCAGTGGCAGAGTAATGGGAGGCAGATGAGATCTGGTTCTCCTCTCCAGGACGAACTGCCCAACGGAGATGCTTAGATGGCTGTCAACAAGGTAGAAACCACTTTGTGCAGATTCCACCCAGGAAGAGACCTGTGCTGTCATCAAGAACCGCTTGAAATGGGTTCAGAACCGTGTAAGAATAAGGACGTTTTCTAAATAATTTTAATATTTATTTATTCATTAATTTATAATCCATACTGTTAGGTCTCCGAGGCTCAGTATCCTCATCTTTGAAACGTGGGTACTAAAAACTTAATTTCCAGTCATTGTAAAGAATCAGTTGGATCACAAATGTATATAACAAGGTCAAAAAGGGCCATGGCTTATGGTACATGCTCAATATGTGTATATATTGCATGGATAAATACATTATCAGTTTGTGGAAGTCTCCCCAAACCTCAAACTTCCCAGAGTCGCATTTTTTGAGATATAATCACCTCCCACAAAGTCACTTTCATAAACTTGTAATTCAATGTGCTTTAGTACAGCCACAAAATTGTGCAACGATCACCACTATCTAATTCTGGCATGTTTTTATCACCCGTGAAAGAAGCAGTTACTGTTGGTTTTCCGCCACCACCACCCCTACCCCACCCCCGGCAACAACCAATTTACTTTGGTCACGATGGATATTTCTGTTCCTTGTGTTTCTCATGTAAATGGACTCACACACCATGTGGCCTTTTGCATCTGGCTTGTTTCACTTAATATAATGTTTCTGAGGTTCATCCATGTTCTAGTGTGTTCAGTACTTCATTCCTTTTTAAGGCTGAGTGATACTCCATTGTATTGATGTAGCACATGTGTTTATCCATTTATCAGTTAATGGTCATTAATGGTCATTTGGGTTGTTTCTACCTTTTGGTTATTCTGAATAATGCTGTGAGTGTTTGTGTTACAATCTTTTTTGGTGTAGACATAGGTTTTCATGTCTTTCAAAGATATTCAAAGATATACTTAGCAATTGAATTACTGGGTCATCTGATAGCTCTGTGTTTAATAGTCAAACTAGTTTTACAAAGTGGTTGCACCATTTCACACTCTCAGGAGCAACATATAAGGGTTCCAATTTTTCAGTGTTCTCCCTAACACTTGCCATTGTTTGCTTTTCTGACTATAGCCATGCTAGTGGGTGGCAAATGGTATCCCACTATGGTTTGGGTTTGCATTTTCTTCATGACTAATGATGCTGAGTGTCTTTTTGTGTGTTTATCAGCTATTTGGATGTCATCTTTGGAGAAATGTCTATTCATATTCTTTGTTGCTTTCAAACTGGGTTGTTTTTTTCTGTTGAGTTCTAAGTGTTCTTTATATATTCTAGACACAAATCTCTTATCAGATATATGACTTGCAAATGTTTTGTCCCTCTCTATGAGTTGTCTTTCCACTTTCTTGGTAGTGTCCCTTGAAGCCCAAAAGTTTACAATTTTTATGAAGTCCTATTAATCTGCTTTTTCTTTTGTTTCTTGTGCTTTTGGTGTCATTTCTGAGAATCCATTGTCTAATCCAAGATCATGAATATGTATGCCTTTATTTTCATCGAAGAGTACTATAATTTAGTTATTTTTTTAAATTTTAATTTATTTTTTCAAATTTTATTTAAATTCAATTTGCCAACATATGGTGTAACACCCAGTGTTCATCTCATCATGCGCCTCCTTAATGCCCATCACTCAGTATAATTTAGTTCTTATCTTTATGCCTTTGACCCATTTCAAGTTAATATTTTCATGGTGTGAGATGTGGATCCAACTTCACTTTTCTGCATGTGGATACCCAATTGTACTGGCTGCTATACTGCCCTTGTAGGTTTGCCCTCAAATCTGACTCTACCCCATGTCACCAGTTCTGTGCTATTCCCACTATAATTAGTGTCAGTTCTTGGCACTCAGGGAAGGTTCAGGGAATGTTTCTTGGATAAATCAGTGACCAAACAGTGTTCAAAGTTTGCTTTAGTTCATGTTGAAATCTTGTTCTCCAGCGTCACTGAGATGAAAATCTCTGCACAAACAGCACGAGTTGTTCAAAATGTTATGAGACTGTTTAAGAATTCTGAGCTGCATAATACAAACCAAATACAATACAAGGTCAGGCCCAGCGTATAACTTAAACAGTACTCTGAGTTTCTCCTTTATTTGTTGACTAAGTTGTTTATCAGAATCTTACATATCCTTCAGACCTTCTCCCTCCACCTTGACGTTGAGGTCTTTCATACTTACACCAGAGACTCTTGGAGCTCATGTCAAAGGTGGAAAATCTTGAATAGTTTCTTCATTGAGCTAAAAAATTGTTAAACTTTGATTAAAATATGCCTTGGATTTTAATGAAAGCCAAACAGATGAGCCAAAAATATAATTTAAAAACTTTTGGTCATTAAAAAAATGAAACAGGTGAAATTAAGAATGTATTTTATTAACCAAATTTATCCAAAATTCTATCACTCCAACATATAATCAATATAAAAATCATTAGTGATATCATATATTCCTTTATAATTAAGTCTTCAAAATCTGGTTTGCATTTTGTATGCACAGCCCTTCCCCATTCAAACCAGCCACCTTGCAAGTACTCGGTAGCCTTATGTGTCTCATGGCTGCCATTTTGGATAAAATAGACTAGCAGCTCCATCATATGAAATGACTGCATGAAACAATTGAACTATAAGAATTGTACTATCACTGTGCCATTAGATAGTGAGAACCAAGAAAATGGATATTTTCATCCAATGCAGGACTACTCTCTTTAGGTTTGTGCTACAAGAGCTCCCAACTGGCCTTAAGAAGAAGTCTTTGTGGTAGGGCAATCACTCAATTGTATGAGAGTCCAAGTTAGAGGCAACTTTTAGGAAATGGTACTAAAGTGCAAAGCGGTGCTAAAACAAGTTTCCTTTACATATTTGCAGAATTTCCAGATAACCACTCTGTTCTCTTCTGAAGAGATTTTTTAGAGCTTCTGGCAGTTTTTATTTTTTTCTTCCAGCTCTTGTTGGGATTTTTTTTATAGACCCTAAGTTGTTCATAATAAGCCACCCACTTTCAAATAGGTTCTCTCTGGTGCATCTGTTCCTAGCTGGTAGCAGTGAGCAAATGCGCGTTTAGAAACACTGCGAGAAATGTTGAACACTAGCATTTGGTGGGAGCAGGTGCCACGAGACCGACGCGAATGTCAGTAGTTGCAATTGATGGGGGATTCTGGGGAAACATTCATTTGGCCTCTGCTTAAAATTCTGGGAAGGGTGGCATAAAATCCATGTGATTTCCCTTCAAGTTTCAGCTTTGGAAATATATCCCCAAAGCTGTGTGAATCTCTGATGAAGGCCAAGGCCATATTGGCTGTTTGTTGTTTTCTTTTTTCTTTCTTTCTTTCTTTTTATTTTTTTTTTTAAATCTCCTCACCCTCTCCTCTCTTTTTTCCATGTAGTATAGCATTGGTGCATCTAGGATTCCATTGTGCAGAATCTTGCTTAATCTCTGAGGTTAATTCTCCTTCACTGGACTCCAGAGCTGATTACAGATTTAAGAACACAAGGAGGGTAACAGCCGTGACTTTGCCTACCTTATCACTCGGAAAGAGGTATGATCTAAACAAAGGGTCTACTAAAGCCATGTATCTTTCTCTCTATTACGTGCAGTTAGCTGCATAAGCTCCTTAGCATGATGTATGATAAGGGTTGCCAGATAAAATACAGGACACCAAGTAAAATTTGAATTCAGACCAAAAAAAATGACTAAAATTTAAAAAAATTCTTTTTAATATAAATGTATTTTATGAGGTACGTTATACCTAAAAATATTAATTATTATTTATTTGAAACTCAAATTTAACTGGGAATCCTTTATTTTTATTTGTTAAATCTGGAAGCCCTACATAAGTGGCCAGCCTACTTTTTATGCACTGGTTCCTAGCTCTAGACTCTAACTCTGTACATGCCTTCCACATTTAACAAGTGGCTGCCTTTTATGCACAGTGTTCCTTGCAATTCCAGTGTCTTTGTATGTGCGTTCAGCCAACAAAAGCGTACTAAGCATCTACTAAGGGTACTGGTGATATCAACATGAATAAATCATGGTTGTTACTATTAAGAGGCTTATAATACAATAAGGAGAGTCAAGTCTATAAATAAATCAGAGGAACATAGTGTCATATGGGCTACAAATAGTTGCCTGCACAGACTATAATGGAGGTAAAGAGGGAATATTTCATTCTACTTGGGGATATCTGGAAAGATGCCTGGGAGAAGGTGACCTTTGAGTGAAATCTCAAGGAATTGAGGAACTATTCGCTAGACAGCTCAGATGGGGGGACTTTACCTGCAAAAGTATCCCCAGCAAAGGCCATGGCATGGAACATCTTAGGTGTCTGACAAGTTGTATGCAGTCCAATGGGGCTGTAGGATGAGTACCAGATGAGTGGAGTAGAAGGTGGAGGCTAAGTCATTGAGGGTCTTTTAAAACATTCTAAGAAATTTTTTATTTTTTTCTTTTTTTCTGTAATCAGTAGAAGTCTTTTAGAGTTTTGTCCTACAATTCCCTTAAGCTCTTGAATCACTCACTACTCCTCTTTGACGGTCAGAGAGCAATCTCCTCCTGCAACGTAAGACTGGATAGTCATGCTTCCTGCAGATGACCACACTACAGTCCCATCCCTCACTCCACCCCGTCACTTGTACCCTCTCGGAATGAATCTTCCTCAAAGGCAGGAGGGGTTCTTTCTGTGACTGTCTTCCCAGAGCTCAGCAGGTCCAGCAAATGGCAGACATTTATGGAACAAGGAAATCAAAACCTTTTTTGTTTCTCTATAATTCCATAATTTAGACACTTGTTGATTAAAACAATGAGCTAGTGTATTCATTTGCTAAGGTCACCATAACACAGTACCGGGTATTTAAACAATAGAAATTTATTTTCTCATAGTTCTTGAGGCTTGATATCTGAGATCAACTACCAGCAGGGCTGGTTTCTCCTGGGGCCTCTCTTCTTGGCTGGCAGATGGCTGCCTTCTTGCTGTGTCCTCACATGGTCTGTCCTCCTTGTCTGTGTGTGTCCCAGTCTCCTCTTATAAGGGCACCGGTCGTACTGAATTAGGTCCATGCATATGACCTCATTTTATCTTATCTTTTTAAAAGCCCAATCTCCAAACACAGTCACATTCCAAGGTAACTGGGAGTTAGAACTTCAACATATGAATTTTGGTTGGGGGCGGTGGTGTGGGGGGAGGCGTATGGACACAATTCAGGCCTTAACGGCTTGATAATATAGAGGGGGGAAAAACACCTCATAATTTAAGTTAGCTACAAATTCAAAGTAGCTTTGAATTTACCTTTAACCACAGTTATCCTTTAGAAGACTATCTGGTATCCAATGAATATTTATTGAGAGAATGCCTCATTTATAAACAAGATAAAGAATAAATAGGGGGTGCCTGGGTGGCTCAGTCTGTGAAGTGTCTGCCTTTGGCTCAGGTCATTATCTCAGGGTCCTAGAACTGCATCAGGCTCCCTGCTCTGTGGAGAGTCTGCTTTTGCTTTTCCCTCTCCCTCTTCCCCTTCCACCTACTCATGCTTTCTCTCTCTCTCTCTCTCTCTCTCTCTCTCAAATAAATAAATAAAATCTTTAAAATAAAATAAATAAATGAGAATAAACATAGCACTGCTTTGTGGACCGCTGTGTGTTTTAAAACACAAAGATCTATTGGTGCTTGGCTTTGGTTTCTTGTCCCTGTTATTTATTTCCTGCACTGCCCCGTAACGACACTCAAGTGGCTGGTCTGATCTTGGTTAGTGGGCTCAGGGGTGGAACTTCCACCAGAGAGCTGACGAGGAACGTGTTTTCTTCCAGTTTTTCAGTTTCAAGTATGAGGCTTTCAGAGGAATTGAAAGGATTCCTTCAATGCAAAGGATTCATGGCAGAGAAATTAAGGCAAGAATGTGCCAAGTCCATGCCTCTCCATCCCACCACCTTACCTCTCTGTAGACCCTGAAACTGGGGTCATGAGAGAGAGTTAAGTGGGGAAGAAAAAGACAGTAGAATGATTTTCTGAAGGGAAGAGAAGTTCTGCCCTCTACTTTCTGGGCAAGAGGCAAAGAAGCAGGCAGCCCTGGACTTGCATGGATGCGGAGACAGGGGTGCCTCCCACTCTGTGGACTGTGTGTGGAGAGGCAGGAAACCCCAGAGAGGGCCAGCCATCATGTGGGGCAGGGGGCAGAACCATGCGGCTCCCCCTGAAAGTCTGCAGGGGAAAGATGCCCACGCCTGCTGCAGGGGAAGTCAGCAGAGAGAAGCTGGACCTGAGTGGACCCGCAGATGAGCTTGACAGGTCATTTCAGGGTAAGGGTGTGTGGAGCCCATGGTGCTCGTTGCTGAGTGCCCAGATGACAGCCCCACTGCTTTGAGGCTGTGGGATCACCAACTAGAGCTGAGACAGCCTGGGAGCAGTGGGGTGGGAAATCCTGAATCAGGTGCCACATGGCCTCTGCCCCTGCTCCCTCCAGCTATGTGAATTAAAATGCTGAGTTGCCAAAGAATTCAATAGATACTCCATCCATACTGGGTTGGAAATCGCTGAGGAGAGGGGCTCATGGATGCATCCTGTGGCCACACACCATACCTCTCCCAGCTGCACTCACCCAGAACTAGGGCTCCTGCTGCACCAGCACCCCTGCTTACCAGGACATCCTGGGCCCTCATGGTCATGACTGCCTCCTGCTCTGTGTGCCTTTGTGAGGGAACACCCCAGGATGCTCGCCCCTGGGTCTCCATGTCCCTGCCTGGACTCAAGCCTCCTCAGTTTCACCTCTCTGCTCGGTGAAGGACAGAGGATCATTTCAGGTATTCCCAGTCTTAGCTGTGTGGCCTCCCTCTTGCTGCTGGGGTGCCTGCCTTTCTCCCCTTGGATTGTGTACGCAGGCATTTGTCTCAACTCCTCTGGGGCTTTGAGCCTGCACTCCCCCAAATCCTTCCCAGGCACCCAGGGGCTCCCCTAGAAAACGCCTCCACTTTTGGCGCAGATTTCTAGAGTTTGATGCCAGGTCTTGCCTAGTTCAATTCTGAGTTTAAAAACAAAACAATGTGCAGTGAGATGCAATTGGCAAACCTTACAATTCACCCATTTAAAGTGTGACATTCGGGGGCACCTGGCTGGCTCAGTGGGTAGAGCGTGACTCTTGATTTTAGGTCATGAGGTCAAGCCCCATGTTAGGCAGTTAGGCGCAGAGCCTGGTTTAAAAAAAAAAAAAAAAAGTTAAATACAATGTGCAATTCACTGTCTTTTAGCATATTCACAAAATTGTGCAACCATCACCAGTACTTAATTCTAGAGCACATTCATTGCCCAGAAAGAAGCTCCATACCCATGACCGGTCATTCCTTACTGCCTCCCCATGAAATGTTCTGGACATTTCATGTACATAGAATTGTAGAACTATGCTCCTCTGTGTCTGGCTTCTGTCACTCATCACGTACTAAGGGCTCATCCTCATAGTAGCACATGTCAGTGCTCCATTCTTTTTTGTTGCAGAATAGAATTCCGTTGTGCAGACGTTCCACACTTAGTTTACCCATTCATTGGTTGATAGACATTCACATCCAAGTTTTGTGTGGACACATGTTTTTATTCCACTTGTTTATACTCCCAGGAGTAGAAGTACTACATCCTATGGTAACTCCACATTTAATATTTTGAGGATTTCAGCTTTTTAATATATAGGTTAAAATAAAAGGATAAAGAAGATGTGGTTTATGTATACAATGGAATATTACTCAGCTATTAGAAATGACAAATACCCACCATTTGCTTCAACATGGATGGAACTGGAGGGTATTATGCTGAGTGAAGTAAGTCAGTCAGAGAAGGACAAACATTATATGTTCTCATTCATTTGGGGAATATAAATAATAGTGAAAGGGAATATAAGGGAAGGGAGAAGAAATGTGTGGGAAATATCAGAAAGGGAGACAGAACGTAAAGACTGCTAACTCTGGGAAACGAACTAGGGGTGGTAGAAGGGGAGGAGGGTGGGGGGTGGGAGTGAATGGGTGACGGGCACTGGGGGTTATTCTGTATGTTAGTAAATTGAACACCAATAAAAAATAAATTAAAAAAAAATAAAAGTACTACCAGGAATTCCATAACGGTGTCTGAAATCAGTTGAAGACTGGCTTTTCCTTAAAGAGCCTTGACCTTTGTGGACAGAAAGCCGCAGACAGATATTTGAGAGATGTGCTTTTATCTCCCATCTCCCTGAAGCCTGGACTTAGTGGCCGGGATGAGATAATAATCTGCTTGCCCCACGAAGGGTGGGTGGTTTCAGATACATCATGTAATTTCCTGGATGCATGTTCTTTGTCCGTAAAAGGAAAGAGTCGTGACATCCCTCCACGCATGCTTTGTCATTTTACAATGAAGCAATGACATTTGTGTATGTAATGAATTTCTTCTAACGTATTTAATTAATATTTGCCAAGTTCCAACCTGCGTCATTCATTGCAGAATGGACTTGGGAAGGTTTACTTGAATGCATGTTCACAAGTCAAGGTGACACAGACCAAGGGCAAGGGGACCTGGTTTTGGTCTTTATTTCCATTTCCCTCCACTAGCGCTGCCCCCACAGGCAGTCCGCCTTTCGTTTCTTCTGTCTCATTTGTATTACCCTTGACTAGAAGAAGTGGCCATCACACTTGCCGTTGGAGTCCACAGTGACCCTTGCTACTCTAATCCACAAAAGCTGCCTTGGGGTGTGTAGCAGGATTCTTCACCACACGGAAGTTTCCATGGACAGAAGGAACAGTAAGTTTACCGTGGCTTTTGTCTGTCATGCTACGTGTAGCTGCTGTGATTCATAGTCACCACCTGGCCTTTGTGGAAACATAAGAGTTTATCTTGTAAGATTGCACTCATGTCTAGCCTCATTCTAGCTCAACATCAGGAAAACTAAGTTGAGTCCCCTCCAGTGACTTTCTAATACCTTTCTTTTGAAGGACAAACTGTTTTTCCCAATTTAAAGGTGGGGAAACTGATGTTATTTGCATCAAATACTGCGATCAGATTTTAAGATTTTATTTATTCATGAGAGACAAACAGAGAGAGAAAGAGAGGCAGAGGCACAGGGAGAGGGAGAAGCAGTCTCCACGCAGGGAGCCCAATGTAGGACTCGATCCTGGGACTCCAGGATCACACCCTGGGCCAAAGGCAGGCACCAAATCGCTGAGCCACTCAGGTATCCCGTGAGATCAGATTTCTAAGAAGTCCTTACCCTCCGGGGCCTGGTGGGTCTCTAGAGGCTTAGTGTCTAGCACAGGCTGCGCTGAGCTCATTGGAGCCTGAGGCAAAGGGAACAGCTGCTAATACTGATCTTATCTTTATTTAAAACTTTTATATTTTTATCATGATTTTTTGCCCTTTATTTTTGGCTTTTTAAATGTTACATTGAAATATCATTAATCATAATTAACATTTTTTTGACATCTCTTTAAATTTTGCACTGAGGAAAATGAGGCACTTGGTCAATCTGGTCCATACCCTGTCCTACCATGAAATACACAATTAATGAATATTTTCATAGTTAGAGAATTAAATAGAAAATCAAAGAGAACTGTGTCCATGTTCTTTTATTATTGAGGCAATCTAGGGAGACACTGTGTCCTCCTACTAGTCTTAAAGCTGATGCTCAGGGGCTCCTGGGTGGCTCAGATGGTTAAGCAGCCAGCTCTTGGTTTTGTCTCAGGTCATGATCTCCTGGTGGTGAGATCAAGCCCCACGTTGGGTTCTGCACTCAGCATGGAGTCTGCTTCAGATTCTCTCCCTGACCCTCCCCCAGTGTCCCTCCCCTGATCTCTTCCTCTCTCTCTCTCTCTGATGAATAAAAATAATAATAATAATAATAATAATAATAATAATAATAAATTTTTACCAAAAAGAAAAAAAAAAAGGCTATCCAGAGATAGTTTTACAAGAGATCCTACCATGTGTCCCAGGTGGAATGGAATTAAGAGGTAGGGTAAGGGAACTTGAATGACTGGGAGCTTGGCCACTAGGAACTTTAACAATCCTCAGCCCCTTTCCCTCAGCACAGTCAAGCGAAAAGAACACCGTATCTGTAAGCAAAACAGAGTGGATTCCATGTCTTGCCATCATTGGAATCACTCTGCGTCAAAGCAGTGGAGTAACAAGGCATGGGCTTGGGAACCACTAATCCTGGGCTTACAGACCTGACTCTGCCACTTACTGGCTATGGCATTGGACAAGTTCTACCCCTGAATTTTTATTCCTCATGTGAACAGTGTGCACAGTAACAATTAGCAGCCTCAGAGGATCGAGGATCGCACCAAGCACTCCCTGACATAGGGAAGAGTCTAGAACATCGGACGTCAAGTAGAAAAGCTTCATCAAAGGTTGCCCTATAGCACCACTAAGTTCATTGGCCACAGAAAGAATTTATTTGCATGGCACTGACTCTAGACCCCTCCGCAAGGGATAGATCTGTCCTGACCCTCCTGGGGCCAACAGCTGCCAAGCTTTGACAGACCAACCGGAGTGTGTGTGAATGAAGACTTACTTGTAACATGTGCGGCTTTGTGTTCACATCCCTGAGACATCGCTAAGGTTTGCACCGTGGCTGCCAAGCACTACCATTTATTCCTGCTGGAACCAGAGCTGGGGCAGCATCCAATCTCCTTGCAAGTACTTGAGATTCCTTGGAAGAAAGGATTCCTGTAGAATATTAATATAAACTGTTAATATAGAAATCCGCCAAAGTCGCCTTTTTATTTTGTAGCTCATCAGAGATTGTAAAATGGAGCCTTCCAGGAAATAAATATGCAGTTGACTGGCTTTGATTCACTCTAACAATGATCTTCAAAATTGGGATTTTGGTGTCTGTTGGGGTCCGCGTATCTGTATACCTGATGGAGGGAGTCAGGCTAGGTTAATACGCCTTCATTGAACCCAGGCTCACCAGTGCCTTCTAGTTGGCAATCTTTCAAAAGGAAGGGATGAGCAAGGCTGAACTCAGACACAGCTTCCCATGTATGAGCTTTGACGGCGGGGCCGTCTTGTCATTTGAGATCGGGTGTGTGCAAAGGGGAAAGTTCTCCCAAGCACATGCATTTCCACGGCTGGGGTTACGCTCTTTCCTTCTCGTTCACCATGTGTGCGGCCCGCTGCCTCTCCGCACACCGTCTGGCTGCGTTCTCCTCTATTGTTCCTTGGCCTGGAGATTCTCTGGGCTCTCTCAGCAGCTCCTTCTCCATGTTTGCTGTGTGTGTTTGTCTTTCTGGGATGAAGTTTGTTTTTCAAGCTCTGACAGACTGGCAAGGCAAACAAGGTTGCCATTTTTGTTTTGTTTTGTTTTTATGAGCATGGCAATTTTTAGCCCTTTGAAAACAATCCTGAGACTTGGGAGGTTATAATTTGGGATGCCATGTGTAGAGGCACACATTCAGATCTTATTGTGGCTGAGGGAACACTCTGAAGGAAGCGGGTGGAAGACAGATTAATGTGGGTGATTTATCAGTTGTGAAAGGGCCAAGCTCCTGACAGCACTAAAAGATGAAATAACCAAAATGGAAACGAATTTCATAGAACATTTTGAAAAATTAATTTCGAAGAGTATGTTTATGTCTGAACATACATATGTATATAGAATGCATAAATAAACATTGTATCTCACACATACACTTACCTCCTGCTTCTGTATGGCAGGCTTCTGGCAATCTCATTGTTTGGGAATCCACAGAAGTAAAGACAAAGGGTCCCTGAATGTAACAGCTAGCCGTCTCAACATGGTGAAGCAGACACGGGAGACCCTGCTATCTCCCTTTTACAGGTACCAGAGACAGAGGGTCAGAGAGCTGCCACCACTTACTTCAAAGGAGGGACCTATGAAGTGACACAGCCAAGGGTAAACCTCTAGTCTCGGTTCCCGATTTAGGTTGGATCTAGCAGCCTCATCCCAACTGTTGGTCCCAAAAGGGGAAGACTCTGTCATCAGACACAGGTGCAGCTCCCATCATTGTTCTCCAGATATTAGCAACTGGGCCTATCTAAAGGAAGGTTATTAGAAATACAATCCTGTGGTTGAACACAGACAGTAATTTCTTCAAAGGGGAGAAAGGGCCATTTAGGAAGACAACTAACAATGTATGTTATGGGGTCTTTCTTATTCACATAGTGGTACTGTCAGTTTACTATATTTTTTTTCCTTGTAGGCAGAATTTTATACGACAGCTCTTTAGGAGTGTGAGATGTACACATTTACAGTGATTTTGATTTAGGTCTCTTTGTAAGTCTCACCTTTGCCACTGTTCAGCTGCTTTGGTCATGGGTTAAATCACATTTTAAAGGTGCACATCACTGGATTCTTGAAGTCATACATCTGGATTGGAATCTGATCATGGATAAGTCTTCATCTTCAGGATAAATCAGAGAGGAGAAGAGCTCTGAAAGTATATCAAGGATTTAAGAGCTAACCAGGAAAATATTACTTTCATCGGTATTAGCAAAGTACAAATCTTTGAAAAACAGAGCAGGTAACAAATTCAAACCAAGCCTGCCCTCTCATTGTGCATTATGGTTTCCTGAATCCTCAAATGACATGAAGACATATTTCAGCTTGAAACTGAGTTCCAGGCTACCTGGGGACCTAGGTTTTACTGGAAATCCAATTCTTCCAAATAGCATGGGACAGTCTCCAAACCATTACAGGAAATAAAGTTGTACTTCTCATTTGTTATGAGTATATAGCACTTCTGGTAAGGATTGGTGTTATAAAACCAAACCAATGCATTCAGAAGGCAAGAGTGAACAAACAAGATTGCAAGCCATTAGAAGGCACAGGCTGAGAGCCTACCGTGCACTCTGGAGGATCTCTTTACATGAAGTCTTTGTAATAACTAATTAGCCAGTGGAGATTGTTCTAGAGAAGGAATTTTGTCTCTTCGTTACCTTATTCCATTTAATTTGGAGAGGCGGGGAAATCAATGAACAAAGAATAGTTAAGCAACATCAGTCAATTTATCAAGATCACTGTTCAATTATTCGGTAGTGAATATTGTAAATAGTGATATGCAAATAACAATGACAGCAGTGTTGAGCTGCTTCTATATTCTAGGCAGTGTAGGTAAAGCTACCTGGTACAGATAACTGGCATTTGATTGAATGCACTTATTTCACAATATGAATGTCATATTCATGATAAAAAAGCAAAAAAATTGGACTGTAGAATGTATTTTGGAATGTGATCATAGGAGGAAAGCAGAACATAATATGGAGGTGTTAAATGGCAGATCTGTGATAAATATAAATATCAAATGTGTTATTTTGATGTATATGAGCGATAATTGGATTTTAAATTACCCATCTATAAAGAACAGAATCTATAGTACAAGAAGTTTAGTTTTGAAAATAATTATAAGAAAAAGCTCTGTTGGCCTTACATATAATTTTAAAATACATGCACATATATATCAGAAACATTTGAAGTTTTCATTTCCCGCCCCCAGACTTGTCAATAAAGTTATTGCAACAAGTTTGTGAAGCATGAAATTAAACCCATCTTAACCCCTATCTGATTGTGAGGCGTGATGATTAGTCCAGAATTTCTAACCAATGAAGAGACTTCTATAAATTCTTATTACTTTGTCCAGCATTGGCCTGACATTGCTTATACGGGCTTCTAGAAATATCACAACATTCTTACAAGAAGAAAATACATATACAAGCATGTGGCTCATTCATCCTTTATTTCTTTAGTCAATAAACAATTGTTGACCATTATTATATACCATGAACTCTGTTTAGCTTGTTCAGTGCTCTAATCCTCACAGTAACTGGGAGAGGGGTGGTGACACCAGCATTATGCCCATTGCAGGTTCAAGGATGTCATATAGCCTTTCAAATGGTAAATCAAAGATCACCTCCTATGAGCAGAACTTACTGCAGGCATTCTGAAGCAGAAAATTCTGTCACCAGAGGGACTGGTCAGGTCAGGAGCTGAGCCGATCTTGACAGATTTGACTTTTATGTTTTGAGTGAATATCTGCTTGGTTAGAACTTTGGAATAATAAACGACTTCTGGTAAATTTGAGTGTTACGATGAAGCAAATTAAGATAGAAAGTGGAGATATGGAATTAAATTATTTGTATCAAAATATTAGATATGCATCTAAGCTATGATTATAGATAGAGGAGTTCTAAACAATGAGAAGTTTTAGAGGCAGACCTTCAGATTTCCCTTCTGGTCAATTATATATTTAGTTTCTCCTAAACTTCATTAAGGTTCATGCCATACATGATTAGTAGCTTACAACTGATTTTGAGTAAACAAAACCTCTGAATTTATATGAATCCAAAGGATATCTTAAACAGTGTTTTTATTCATATGTCTTGCTTAGTGCAGCTGGTTGGGCCTTTATTATGGGAAATGTTTACTTCTGGAAAGATTAAAGGCATATACAGAAAAATAGCTTCAAATATCTTTATGGGAACTCAACTATAATTTTGAACAATGGATGATAAGAATTTTATACAAGTATGTACTTATCAAGTGTGTATGTATAGATCATGAATTGGAAATAGAGGGAAAAAATAACTCAAGAGCAATGCTAACATGAGTTTATCCAATTTTGCACTCATGACATCTAAGATGAAGAAAATGAAAATAGAAAGCTTTTAAAAGCAACCATCTAAAAATACCCAGGAATATGAGGTTGATGCCTGTGACTAACCTAAAGGATAGAAGAGAATCTTTCTCCAAGACATGAAAGAAAAATATTGGTGTATTCCTAGAATATGTGGCAACATGGCACCAAATGGAAATCGATTCTGAGGAGGAAAGTGACATAGAGTATGAAATCCCTTTCTGTTAATATTTCCAGTTATATTGTGCATTATATTTTTACAGATTCTACACAACATCCTGATGCTGGCAACATCTCTTTAACTTGTAATGCTGGGCAACACAGGTGGCTCAGGAGTTTAGCACCGCCTTCAGTCTGGAGCGTGATCCTGGAGACCCAGGATTGAATCCCACGTCGGGCTCCCTGCATGGAACCTGCTTCTCCCTCTGCCTGTGTCTCTGCCTCTCTCTCTCTGTGTCTCTCATGAATAAATAAATAAAATTTTTAAAAAATATCTTGTAATGTTAATACAATTGGTGAAATTGAATAATAAAATTGAATTAAAATGTTGGAAGGGATCATCAGTTTGGTAATATAATATGAAAATGGAAGTGAAAAACATAAATCCAAAGGAAGATATTGTCTTCATCTAATGGCAAATATGCTATGGTATGAGAAATACCTAGAGATAGAAATACCGTGGCAAACAGCATTATGTGTAAAGAGATGAAGTAAATGATTTGGGTGGTTTACATTACTGTTTGTAGTGGCAAGACAATTATTGCAAAGTCAAACTAAAATGTCACTTATGTACAACACAGTGGTTTGGCACAAATCTGTCTTGGGCTCTCCTCTAATGAAAGTTAGTGAGTTATTAAAAACACCAGGACAATATTTTTATTGGAGGTTCCCATTCAAATGTGTTCAAAGGGTATGGAATAAAGAGAAAAGCATTGGTTGAAAAAGTAGAAATTGACATGAAGACACTAGAGTGTAGTCTTTACTCTGTCACGGAGTAGCCACTCACCAGGCATTGATCTATAATGACCACATATCCCAAAAGTTGGAAGTTTATAGTGAACTATAAACCAAAACGTAGGTGCTTTTCATAATTAATGGTTTACCCCAAATAGTTTAGCTAAAACATTTATTTTTGTTCTACATACTTTCATCTTTCTTGTTTGTTTGGGATTTAAATATTTATAATAGTGAGACATTGAAATGCCACTAAGAATTGTGTTATTACCTCTATACGGTGAACAAAAAGAATGTGAAGAATCTTTATATTTATAGTTACCCTGACAATTATCACGTTTGGGAGGAAAGGCAGGAAAAATCATCCAGAATTATACCAAGTCACAGGTTTAAAGAAGAAATCATAAATTATGAGAAAAGTAAGAACTGACTGCATGATGATGAAAATAAAACATATCAAACTTAAAGATTCATCATTGCATTTTTAAAGAAAAATTTACAGATGTAAACAATTACATTTTTAAACAATGAATGAAAAAAAAAAGAAAAGAAAAGGAAAGACATAATAAATAAATGAGGGCAGCCCTGGTGGCGCAGAGGTTTAGAGCCGCCTGCAGCCCAGGGTATAATCCCAGACACCTGATATCAAGTCCTACGTCAGGCTCCCTGCATGGAGCCTGCTTTTCCCTCTGCCTGTGTCTCTGCTTCTCTCTCTCTCTCTCACTCTCTCTCTCTCTCTGTCGCTCATGAATAAATAAATAAATAAAATCTTAAAATAAAAAATAAATAAATAAATGACCAGAAATGAAAGCAAGAGAAAATAAGATATAATAGTTACATCAATAATGTTATTTCTTAATAATAGTAAAAAAAATGGATAAATCTGTATAAGATTTAATACACAAAAAATAAAAAAATAAAAAAATAATACACAAAAAAGAGGGAAAGTATAACAAAATAATATGAATAAGAAAGAAGGCATTGCTAAATGGGCATCAGAGATTAAAAACATAAGAGAACATTATGATCAACCTTATACCAATAAGCTTAGACAAAACTTAGTCAAAAAAATAAAACTTCCTGGAAAAAATAATTTTCCAGATCAGACTCAATAAGAAATAGAGAAGATGAACAGTTCTACATATATTTAGTCATAGATGAAATTTTTTAGAGAATAGAAGTTGAGGGAACATTTCCCAACTCATTTTGTTAGACATCAGGACCAGGCAAAGTCACTATAAGGAAATGTAAAAAGTTAATTTTATTCTTGAATATGTATGGAAAAAATCTAAAGAGAGTATTAGCAAATCAAATCTAGTAAACTACAGAAAATATAGTGTATACTAAATAAATTTGATTTATCTCAGGAATGCACAGTTTAGCTTGACACTTAAGAATTTATTAATGCAATTAACAGTATTAATACATTTAAGAAGAAAAATAATTTAAGAATACGTAGAAAATTTTCTTAACAATTTACCATGCACTTCTGATAAAAATGATTAACAAATTTGGAAAAGAAGAAAACTTTCTCAATATGTTAGAGAATTTTACTAAGTAGGGAGAAACTATTCCCTCAGGTCTCAGAAAAAGACAAATATCCCCACCATCATATTTTTATTCAATATTATATTGAGCATCCTAGCCTGAAAAATAAGACAAGAAAAAATGTGTATAAACTCGAAAGTAAGTCTAACATAAATTTGTCATTGTTTATGGATGATGCAATTTTCTATAAAGCTCACACAGAATCATTTAGAAATAAATCATTTACATTATTATGACAGTTTAGCAATATTGATGGATCTAAAATTATAAAAGGGTCAAATGCACTTCCATACTACAATAATAAACTATGGAACAAGGGGAAGGTAAAATATGTAGGAACAAATGCAATAAACAAATAAACAAACGTGTGATAAAATAAATTGCTGAAGTATTGCAAAATGTAGAATAAAAGTTAAGGTGAGATAGCTCATTCTAATGTATAGGAATATTACACTGTAAAGAGGATATTTGTGCACAAATATACAAATAGATGACAAGCAGAGCAGAAAACAACAAAAAGCAGAAACATATCACTGAAAAAAAATTCAATAAATGACACCAGGAAAACTGTTTAACTGTATTGAAAAATAAAAGGAGGTTCTTACCTCACACCATACACAAAAATGAATCCCATATGACTTAAGGTTTATATGTGAAAACCAAACTTAAAACAAATTTAAGACTGCATAGCATAATACTTGGTGGCCTTTGGGATAGGGGATATATATATATATATTTTGATATATATATAATATCAAAATGCATTAATCAGGCAAAAGCCACTCTGAAAACTCTGTGACGCCCACGTGTTTGGCATAGAGAATACCCAGTGTTGTTGAGGTCATCATGCAACACATCCCAGCATTCAGAGACTGGTTCAGTGGTATCCAGAGCAGCACTGGTCGAGGCAAGAAACTGGAAACAACCCGGTTGTTCCCTGAGGGAGATAGACAACATTTAGCAAAGGGGGAGAAAAAAAAACCATGTGGTTGCAAATCACCATATCCAGCATGAGAGATAAATGAATTACAGGTGCACATATCAACTTGGAGAGAAATGTGGAGGAAAGGGGAGGAAAAAAGCATGTGGTGAAGAACAGATATCAAATGATTCCGTTTTATAAGTTTCAGAAAGTAAATATGTTGTTTAGAGAGCCCTACTTATGTGGGAAAATAAGTCAAATAAAAAGGGACTGTGAGCTCACAGTGGAGAAGAATGGCCAACCGCATACTGGAGGAAGGGGGGTGGGACTGCAGGGTACACGGGCTTCACATGTACTGACATTGTTCTCGTCTCAATCTGGAGAGTTCTGGAATTGGATTCACTCTGACAGTGTTCTCTCATCCATCTGTCTATCAGTTCAGCCAGCCAGCCACTTATAATCCATCTACTCTTTTATACACAGGCACACACCTTTTGCAATAAAAACAAATTAAGGAAAGAAAGGAAAAGGGAGAAATGGGAGAGAGAGGGAAGGCAAAAGGAAAGAAACCCCCAGCTCTTCTGAATCGGGTGCAAGCTCGTGCAGCCCCGGCAAAGAAAGTGGCACTGCATTCATACACTGACTAGATCACAGGGTATCTGAGGGAGGGAACTGAGAAAAGGAGCTCTTGGACTCTGTGCCGCGGAGTCTGGAGGTGACCCTGAGCTTATATTGAATGGGTCCCTTTACAAGAAGTCTCTACGGTAGTCAAGCTCATAGAAACAAAGAATAGAATGGTGGTCCCAGGGCCTGAGAGAGCGGGTGGGGAGCTGCTAATCATCATGTATGAGATTTCAGCTATGCAAGCTGAGTATGTTCTAGAGACCTGGTGCACAGCATTGTGCTGTAGATAATAATGCTGTATTATATGTTTAAAATCCATTAAGAGGATAGATCTCACATTAGGTGTTCTTATCACAATAACAAAAACACAAAAGAGCTGAAGGATGGAGGGAGGCACTGAAGGAGGAGCCAGGAAAGTGACAGAGCAGGGTCTACACAAATTACCATCTATAGTCTGACTTTAAAGAACTTGGGAGTGAATTTTGAAGGAAGTGGATCTGGAGAACACTGCCAGGGGCTGCCCCGAAGCTGGTGGGCTCCTGGGCTGGTGGAGCCCCAACTGAGAAGAGGCTATAGGGCCCGGAAGAGCAGCTGCTAAGGGCCAATGCCTCCAGGTGGGACAAAAGGCAGTAAACAGAGTGCTTCTTGTCTGAAGGTTCTGCTGAAGAGGGGCGGCAGATTATGAGATCGTTGGAGGGGCTCTATTCTTAGGGGACTCCACCTCATTCCCCCCCTCCAAGTGATGTCTGCTCCGTCTGGAAGCCCTGCAGTCCACGCCCCACATAGGTGCCCAATTGCACCTTCGAACTTGTGAATCTGAACTCATTCCCCTGCTGCTTCGATCTTTTCAGTGTCATCCATAGGCTTCTGAGTAAAATCCTGAATGTGGCAAACAAGGTTGGGATGTGGTCTCCCCAACCTGCACATCTCATCTCTTCCCCACCCACCCCAGGTCCTTTATCCAGAGAAACAGAACTAGTGAACTTTCCAAGAACGTGCCATCCTTACCCATGCATCCAGCCCGCTGCCCGTGCCACCTGCTTGCACTGTGCCTCTTGATCAAAGCTCATATCCCCTACGAGGTTCAGCCAGGCCCCCCCCACCCCCCACCCCCCCCCACCCCCACCCAGGGCAGCCTTCCCTGGTTCCCTCCACTGACTGGGCTTCCTTGCTCTCTGTTCCCTTTGTGCCTTAGGCAAGCTCTAGCATTGTAGTGATGACACGGCGTTGTCTCTACTGCCACGAGGGTAGGGACCTGGTGCCTTACGAAGAGTTGACAACAAATTAATGGATAAATCTTACCAAGGAGTCACCCTGAGATATAAGTCACCCTGTCTTTCTCCTCTCATACCCTAAAGGGTCCAACTCTGGGCAGTGGGGAGAATGGTAAAGTTGGAGGGTGAGAAGTCCTAATCATGACCCAAACCCATTCAGAAACCCAGGATTAGTTACCCAGCTCTTAGACTTCTTACTGGCAGGGTGGTCAAAGACAAAGGGTTGCAAAAATACAAGAAGCCTCCCCATGAGCCTCCCCTTGAGGCCCCTATAATTCTCAGACTCACCTTCGAGAGTCAGTAGCCTCTAAGAACTTCTGAACTCTTTGCTATAAACCCAGTGGCTACAATAAGCTAGCGCACGCTGGGTTTATTATTATGATGGCATCAACAGTCCCGTTGATTAATGAACGATGCATGTAAGGGAAGCAGAGCAGCCAATTACAGGTGAAAACAATGCATGTCGTATGGGTTCCAAGGAGAAATAGATCAATATGGTTTCACATAGATAAGGGGCTCAAACGAAAAGGAGGGCGTGATTAATGTGTTCCACTGCATTCCACATGAAAGCAGCTCGTGGCCAAACTCAGAGAGAAGTTAATTAGATGAGGCAGGAGGAAGTGGGATGTTAGTCTACAAACACTAAGAAGGCTAATACGAGACGAGTGGAGGCTCCGAAAGTCAGGATGAAAGTAGTGTAAACATGTCAGCGGCGATCACAAAATGCCACGGCACCTGGGGAGTCCCTTGAAATGATCCACGTTGTAATGAGATTTTCACCTTCCAGACAGTGTCTAAGATAAATCTTATTGTTAGTTTTGCACAAGCGGTGTTTTGATGACCCATTCATTCATTCATTCATTAGATACCTTTAGACAGCACCCTGGTCTGGATGCCGCCCTGAATACTGAGTAAGTAAGCCATCCATCTGCCTGGACCAGTTGACGGAGCCTTGGAGGACCCAAGCAGTAAGCGGTCAACGTTCACACGTGGTGAGGGGTCCTATCTGGAGAGGAGATGGTAAATGGTAGTGGAATGCTGGAATCACGGCCCTGGAGCCACACGGAGCTCCCCTAATGAGATAGAATCACAAAAGGGACAAGCCCTGGACGCAGAGCCAGACCCCACCCCAGCTCAGCCACTGACCAGCTAATGCCCTCGGGCAAACCGTTCCCAACTCCGGGAAGTCACAGGTGGCTTCGTATTGAGCAGAATAATTGAAGGTACCTTCTGGCTCTATGATACCAGGTCTTGGCCAAAGATGGGTACGATTTGTTGTGTCTTTGAGCTAGAAAAAACCCTAAAGCCTTTCCTGTCCACCTTCCCACAGAAATGCAGAGCTCAAGGAGCCAGCTAGTGAAACTCCAGGTTTATTCAGACTTCATCAGTCTGCTCCGGGCCCAGGCCATCCCCAGGCACCATGGACCATTAGGTCTTCTGTACTGGAGGTGTTTCCTCATTTCCTCTCTGGCTGAAATGTTCTTTCCCTCATTGCATCTTCTTCCGGAAAAATCTCTACACCCCCCTTTGAAGCTTATTTTGCCTAGAAAATAAGCATTGTAATTCAGTTTCATGCAGTTTTCTGTACTAACTCGTATGATTTTTGAAGGCAGGGGCTGTCTTGTTCAGCCCTGGACTGCAATCATAGGCACAATGCCTGGCACCTTATGTGCGCGTATGTGTGTTTTAGATTTAAGAATACACGAAATGACCATACTATGCAACTCCAATAAACCCATGTTTTCTTTCGTTATAGCCACAAAGAAATCAGAAAATGAATCGAGGAAGATGGTTTGGGAATCCTGCCATCTTAGTGGGTAGACATCTGAGGGTGGAGGTGTGACGTAGGGGCAGGGGTCTGTGGGAGCCACCAGGTCCCCTAGAGTCCCATCCTCTGCTAGTGTTTGGCCTTCAGTTCTACAGACCTAGAAACTCTGTCTCTGGAGAACCCCGAGGCTGATCATTCTCACGGATGCTGGTCCAGACTCACAGAAGCCCCCGAGTGACAGGTGTCTATAGCCAGAATGACTTCTTGATTTGCAAGAAGTGCCTCTGTTAGGAAAAGACAACACGTTTGCAGGGGCCTGACTCTTGCAGCCTCCCCCTGCAGGCAAGCCCCATACTCCGGGGCCTCCTTGGTGAGCGCTTAGCCGGGCAGGAGGACACATACAGCTGGAGGCATGAACTGTCTTCGGGCTCCCAGCTGGGATGTGGGGCAGTTTCTAGGAGAAAGGATAATCCTGAGCTTCAGGCTCACTCCTCCCTTGTCCCCTGCCCTTGGAGGTTGTCCCAGATGCCTTCAGGGTGAGGAGGGTGCCCTGACCTGACTGACGGTGGGCATGGCGGGCTCATCTTGAGATCACAACTCCCTACGGGGCTCTGGGGCTCTCATATAGGGCTGCCGATGTAGACACCCACAGGAATCCAGGCGCCACTCTCATTTCTGTTCTCAGTTTGTCCTGAATCATGATGGAGACATTTCTGCCACTGAAACGGGAATCCCTTGAGGCCTCGACACTGACCTGAACTCTGTAAGTCTATGCACTGTTCTCAGCACTTAATTTGGAGAAGGGAAATACATTTTTTATTTTAATTTTAGCTTTCCAGAGAAAACCCCCTAGGAATGCCCCACATCCACCTGTGCCTGGTCATAGAGCGCTGGCCCGAGTGGGGACACGGCAGGTGGGGAGCACGACGGCAGTGCCTGGCCAAGCCTGGGGCACCTGCAGCTCTGGAGGGGCTGCCACTCAGGCCTCCAGTGCACAGCCTGAACCACCGATCCCTGAGCAACAGCCACCGGTGGGAAGCCCGGTGCGTAACGCTGGTCCCTGCTACCCGTCAGCTAAGTGGCCTTAGAGAAGTCGTCAGTACTTACAGTATAGCTTTGTAGTCTGTCATAGAGGGAGATCTTTGGGTTTTGATAAGTATTAAATTAAGAAATTCACATCAAGTCTTTACCACCGTGCTTGAGACGCAGCAAGCCTGTTAATAAATCTTAGTTATTGTTATTATTATATCACCAACTGGTTACGGACCAGGACTGGACGTTACCACCCTCATGCACATCCCCCCTCAGATTCTCCACACCTCCCCTACCTGCCCAGTCCCGCCACCAGCTGGATCTTGGACTCACATGAATGGTCGTAGTGTGGGGCGTGGGGCCTGACTTTCTCGGTGGTGGTCAAAGGCTCAGGTGACCCAGCCCAAATTGCAACAGAGCTAACACCCCACACAGGAGATTTCGACTAGTGGGGCACACAAGCTTGGGGGAGCCAGCAGCTACGGCTTTCTCAATCCTTCTGGGTTGAACCCGTGCTATGCCTTGTGCTCAGCATGTCCTGTCCGGGGTGTCCTGGAAGCCGCACGGTGGCTCTTGGCAAAGTGGTGGCCGGCTCAGGATGCCCACCCTGCAGATAGCCTCCTGTGCTTAGCTGCTGTCTGCTTTCTAGAGAGGCCAGTGTAAGCAGGTCATGTTTCCCTTTGCATCTTCAGTGCCTGCTGAGAACCATACTCCATCCTTGGTGCCCGTTATGTGTGTATTTAAACCATGAAGCCACAACTGTCCGAGAGCCCCAAGCATGGACAAGGAGTCTAGTGGTCACACCTGTGTTTCCACTGAGTAACACTCTGGGTTTTTCAGAGCCTTGGTCCCTTGCTTCTAACATATTGAAGGAAAGAAAAGAAGAAAAGAGAGGGAGGGAGGGACCAAGGGAGGGAGGAAGAGTCGGAAAGAATCTCAGAGAGAAGCTGCCTCTCAATTCCAATCTGTTCCAAGTGCCTTGTTTGCTGAGCTCCATTTTGGGCCAAAACACTGCGAGTCTAGCAAGAGCGAGAGCAACACCAGAATCACTTGTGAGAACAGGGAGCGGCAGGGAGATCTCTGATACAATAGATGGTGGATTATTTTTAATCTGGACAAATGTCAAAAGCATTAGCAGCTCTTGCCAAGCCCCCTACCTCCTGCGAACCTTTAATTAGTTGTGAGCCTGGAAGGCCTTCCCGGGAAGCGGTGCCTTTGCCGGGAACAAGCCATGCTCGGTGGCTGGCAGCTCTCTGGAGGAGAAGCCTCCGCCCTGGGAGGCTGCCAGCCAGGGCTGCAGACGTTGCCTGCCTTCCCGTCGGCGTGATCCCGGGGTGTCCCACTCCCTTCAAGACCCCAGTTTCCTTTGTGCCGGGGGAAGGTCTGTGTTCCAACCTCCACCAGACTATTCCTGAGAGGGGAACAGCTGACTCCCCAAGAGCTGGCCTGGAGAACTCACCCATCGCTCCTGCAGAATCCAATCTGGTGGGATGTCAGCTTATTTGACATAATCTTGGCTGGGGTTGGGGGGTGCAGGGGGTGGGGGCAGCCCTCTGTGCCTGCGCCCCTGCTCCCCTGCTGGGAAAGCTGAAGCGCACCAACCCGTGGAGGACCCCGTGACAAGCAGGACATGGGCTCCAGAGACACGGGACACCAGCCCAGAGACCACGCTCAGGTTGTCCCGAAGTAAACGTAGTGGGCCTGTCTGCATGTGCGTCCCACTCCCGTCAGGTCCATCAAAGGTGGCCTGCAGTCAGCATTTCTGTGTGTTCTCTGAAGACCTGGAGTGGAGGACATCGATGCTAGGGCTCTGCTCCGAGGCCACCGGTTATTCCCAGGGGCTGTTGGAGACTTGGTGAAAACACCAAGATTTGTCACTTATGATGCCTTTCTTGAAAGCTCATTACATCTCCTCCTCCCCCCGCCTCCCCACCCCGGCAGAGAGAATGAGCCATCGGTAAGGTGGTGGTTTTGGTTTGTTCTCATCACGGAAGTCGAGTCAGCCTCTGTTGGCCTCTGGTCCTTCTCTGAGTGGTCTTCCCTGGTCAGCACAGAAGCTTCTGCAGGGAGCCCACACACTTCTTTTTCACAGGTGCTTTTTACTCTTGCAAATTCATCTCCTTGTCTTCCCATCAGAAATAGTCACTCTTGAATTGTCACCAGGTGTTCTGTCCACCTGAAATGTTTTTCCTGTTGGACCAAGAGATTTATCCAAAGTCACTGATACTGTCATTGGACAGAGGCGTGACCTTCTACTGAAGACTGTCCAGCCTCCCACTCCCATCTCAGCCATGGTTTACTCAAGGCCAAGCTTATACTTTCTGCACTTTTGTGAGAATCACAAGACTCAGGCCCTGCCCCCAGAGGCTGCTAGACTAACCTTGTACTATTTGCAGGTCCCAGGGGTGTGATCTGATGACTTAGAGCATCAACCTCTCTTCCAAATGCTTGTTACTTCACGGGGCAGAGGGTATTTGTTGGACAGTCTAACAAATAAGCATTGGAGGCTTACTGTGAACCAGGACCTTTGTGGATGACAGAGGTACAGAGACTTGAGCCATGTCTTCACGGTGCTCACAGCCTGGGGACAGCTCTATAGGTGGTGGACCCAGCAGAGGAGAGATGAAAACACTCTATAGGAAACCATCTCACATAGAAAGCCATTTCCTTGAGGAACTGGACTCTTTGGACTCTCACATAAGAATGCTCCATTAAATCAAGGTGTAAGTATTGAGAGTCTAAAATAACTTTATATTACAGAAGGATATTCCTTGCAGATGAGTGTGCCCAAGTGTGTTCCAGGACACATGCACATCTATATCACACACAGGAAGGTGTTCTGATCAAGTCAAAGACTTTTGTTTCATCTGTGCCCATCCAACCTGCCCATCCAAACAGCCTGGTACTTGGGACCTTGTGTTCAGGTTGGGGAGACAGAGGCACAGACTCAGCAAGTGATTGCACACAGTCACCTAGTCCCCCAGACAGAAAACAAGTATTTATACCCCCATCTCCACACATCTAGATGAATACCTTTCTCTGGGTCCACACTGCACCCGCAGCTGCTGATTCACCTTAGATTCAACAGACATAGTATCATAATATTTTGTTGTTGTTGTTCAGGGTAAAATAGATTTAGAAAATGTGCTGTCATGCTATTTGATTGTTTAAAAGAGTTATATGAAGTCTTAAAGAAAAAAGAATAAAGCACATGGGAGGAATGTGTGTTTGTGGTAGATTTACCAAGCAGAGCTGACTATCATGTTCGGTTAATGGCCTGGTGGGCGCCTTCCTTTGCAGGGCCTTGGCCGGCGGGCTCTCATCCCACTGGGAGTCCTATGGGGTGATTGCATTTCCTTGTAGAGCCGAACAGCAAATAAGGGCTCTCTTCCCCATTTAGAATTGGTTGGCATCCATGCCTGTGTATGTGACTTGCCTTTCTCTCAACCAGAAGGGGAGAGGGACGGGCCCATCAGGAAACACAGCTGGTGCCTGTCACAGCCATGTATCTGCACACGTGCACCTCAGACTTCTCTCTCCAGGGGAGGAAGGGAGCTTGCTGGGGCTAATGAGAAACTGAGGCTCAAAGAGACCCCTGCCTTTCCTGGGTAAATTTCCTGGGTGGGGATTTGCAAGGCGACCGTGAGGTTCCCAGTACTCTTCTTCCCAGTACTGCCTCTGCCGTAGCATACTCCCTGTGCTTCAAACACACACGAACTGAACTCCAGATGAGGCAGCTGAGTTTCCCAGGGAGGCTCTGTCTTTGCAGAAGGATATTTTGAAAACATTCTCTATTGCTTTGCCCACACTCTCTCCCGATGTGCCCGGTGTCCTCTGCTTTGTGTACATCCTGGCTTTTGGCCAGTGCCATGTACGTTCCTGCCAGGCTGCCATCCCAACACCTGCTCCAAAGGCGGTGTCTGACCAAGGAACCAGACATCCCTCTCCTGGCCCAGCTGTCTGGTCACTGTAGCTCAAAGCACTCATACCTGGAGGTGGGGAAGAAATCCAAGCCACACGCCTGACAGCCTGTCACCTGAGCCCCTTGGAAAACCTAGTTAAGAACTTCTCCCAGTCTAGAGCCCAAGCTGGCTGGGCCCAGTGGAAGCTCCCCACCAGCTCTTGGCTCAGCCAGCCGCCCTGCTGAGTCTGCCCCTCAACTCTGTGCAGCTGGGGTCCCAGAAGGGAGTAATAACTAAAGAAAACTTTGTAAGTGTTCAAACTGAATAAAATCATTGTTGTTGTTCATGGATCCTTTTCTTCTTTTTTTTTTTTTGCCATCTGGAGCCGCAACCTGTCCAGTTTGCAAGGCCAAATTTGTGTCCTGTTTACTCCTATCACTTGACTGTTGCTTCTTCTCACTGGTGGTTCTTCACTGGGAAGGGATTTGCTGGTTATTTCTGTCCCTCCTCTGCACACCCAAGCCCTGAGGCGCTCTTCGCTACACCCCAGCTCCCAGTGCACCTCTGCATCTCCCCGCTCTCCATATGCTCTGGAGATATTCTTGCCTCCACTGCTCCATGCAGAGCTGTGTGCACGTGTGTGTGCTTGTGGCTGCCGGCTTTCCTTGTCCTCACCACTGAGCCCCCACCCCTCTGAAGGGCCAAGAGGCCACCTGAACCAGGTTCTGCTGACACTTAAAAGTACATTTTGAAAGTAGAAAAAAAAAAAAAAAAAAAAAAAAACCACAAGGGATGCAAACCAACCAACAAGATGAAATAACCCCAATCCTAAAGGATGAAGGCTTCAAGTTATACAAACCCCATCAGCAGGTGTAATCCTCCTGTCTTTGCAAGAGGAATAATGAGTGTTGTGGGTCGGGCTGTGTCCCCCAGAAATGGGTGCAGCAGTCCTAGCACCTCTAGCACTTCAGACTGTGATCTTAGGTAGAAAAAGGGTCACTATTGCATAGGTAATTAGTTAAATTAAAGTAAGGTCATACTGGAGGAGGAAGAGCCTCTATCCAATATAATAAATGTCCTTCTAAGAAGAGAGAAATGTGGACAGAGCCTTGCAAGGAGGGAAGACAATGTGAAGACACAGGGAGGTGTGGCCCTGTACTGAGGGAGCCTGAGGCCTGGGCGATGCCTCCACAAACTAAGGAAAGCCGAGGGCTATGAGAAGCTGGAAGAGATAAGGATGCACCCTTTAGAGGCCTTAGAGAGAGCGGGACTCTGCAAGCACATTGGTTTCAGACTTATGACCTTCTGTTCTGTGACAGAGGAAATCTCTGTAGTTTTAAGCCACCCAGTCCATGGTATTTTGTTACAGCAGCTGTAGGAAACTCATACAATTAGAGTAAAACCAAAATAAAACATCCTCTCTACAAATAGCTATAGAACGTATCCTCTTTGATAAAATTGTATTATTTATCCAACAAATACTTGTTCAACACGTATTCTTTCAGAATTGCTCTTTCAACACATGATTGTTTTCTTATTAGATACCAGTCGTGGCAGGCACACAACAATAAATCAAGCATCTCTGTTAATTCTTAAGAATCACAGTCTGGCAGTGGAATTAAGGCCTCCACAGAAACGAACCTATATGGTAGACAGGCCCGAGCACTCCAAGAGAGGCGTAGCCTGAGTGCAACAAGGCTCCTTGCCGGGAAATCTGTGCAGGTTCAGGGAAGGGGTGATACTAGAGCTGCTGCTGGTGGTGGTTGACTCCGTGGAGGGTGAGGAAGGAAGTTGAGAACACACCTGTGCAGAGACAGGTGTCCCAAAACTAGCTGGGAAGGAGGGATAGCTTTAGAGATGAGAAGGTGCTTGCCCTATCACTTGCAAAGACGTGGCCACTTTCCATCTGTAAGACGGAAGATGGTAGTGGTGCTGCTGCTTGTCGTTCATTTCAGATAGAATGACAATTACCTGCAGAGGCAAAGAGGTGAAAGAAAGTATGTAGCCCTCACAAAGAGTCAGCAGAGGGCAGATCATGAGTCTCCAGATGTGACATAAAGTGTCGGGACCTTTGTGTAGCTGATGGGAGCCTTTGCCAACATAGCAGGTACTTTGGTGACTATTGCCCACTCAGACATTTCTCTGATTTGCATAATGTCTTGACTTCCTTTCTAGACTTAAAATATTTTTATATCTACATTTTACTCTGTATCCAAAGCCCTTAGTTAAATAGTTTTATTTTTTGCCTCCTTTATGAGTACTTGACTTCGGGGAAGTAATGACTGCTTCTCCCTCTGGGCTGTTGAATTTACCCTACTACTGCCATAGATACACGCCTGAAATGATTATTCTTGACTCAGGGTGGGATGATCCCTAAAAGGCAATTGAATCATACCTCCAGCTCATCAAGAGCAACCCCTCCCCACCAGCCTCCCTACCCTATCCCTTTCTCATTTTCCCCCTCTCCCCACCTTTAGCATTTTCGGTAGCTGGTTATCCAGATCCTGTGATTCAGTGACAAAACAATCACCATGTGAAGTAATTCATTTTATTGTTAGTTTTCTAAAGTGAGAGAATAAGCATGGGAAATCGGAGCCTTCCAAAGTCTTTATGCAAGAGGCCCAACACCATCACTCAAGAGTCATCTCGGTAAAGGAAGCAAGTTGCTGTTCTGGTGGGGAGCGGGGGTGTGGAGTGACCCTCGGTGGACGCCATGGGAGGAAGGTGGACAAGAAGTCCGTCTCTTGTTCTCTTCTTTTTTCCTCTGTAACCATGGCAGTTGCCATGGAAACACACCCTTGTGATAGTTCCTTTTGACTCACAGCTGTTGAAATCGCTAACATAGCACTGAAGGGTGGATTTTTTTAAAGTATATATGTGTATATGTGCGTGCGTGCGTGTTTAAGAAAAAAGAATCTCTCCTGTTGTAATCATTCTGCTGGAGGCAGAAGCAGCTGCTCCATCAAGGAGAGGTGTCTGTGCTTCAACAGACCCTCTCATTAGTGAGGAGCAAGAAGCGGAGAAAGAGAGAAATGGGAGAGAAAACCATTTACTGGCTACCTGTTTGGTGCCAGGGACTATGTTAAGACTCAGTTGATCTCCCAGTTTAATGTCCATCCATGTTCTCCATTTCACAGATGAGGAGGCCAAGGTTCAAAGGAATGAAGCGGCTGGTGTAGAATTTTGCAGTTAATAACTGGTTGACCTGAAACCCACACTATCTGTCTGCCACTGAGTACAACAGTATCCATATATTCAATATTGCTACTATATATTCTCCTCGACTGTGTCCAGTCTTCCTTGAACTATGGGCTCCTGCAATGTTCCTGTAGAATAAAGAATTTGGCCTTGCCTAAAGATAAGATTTGTCTTTGGCTTCCAGGAGACAATCTTTGTTGTATTTGACAGGACTGTCATTGTTCAGGGCAGGGCCTGGCCTGAGGGTGGACCAGGTATACCTGATATTCTTAAGATAGGAGCTAGCCACTTGAGAAAAAGGATCACGTGATTTAGGGTAGGGCTTTGAATCACAGAGTTTCAGTAGACCCAAGCTGAGATCCACCCTATGGGCAAGCAATCATCATGCCTATTTAGTGAAGCTCAACACCAAGTCGGAACCAGGCGGCCACTTCTCTAGTTGACAGTACTCCCCATGTATCATCACACATCCACACCAGAGAGTAACCTGTTCTGACTCCATGAGAAGCTGTTTCTGAAACCTCAGACTCTGCCTCATGCATCTCTTCCTTTGATTGATTTTTAACCTGCATCCTTTTTCTTTAATAAACCGTAACAGTGAGTTTAACAGTGATAAGTGAGTTCTAAGAGTACTCCTAGTTGAATTATCAAAACTGGGGGCAGTTTTGGGAAATCCCCCAACCTTGTCAGTAGTGAGGGAGCTCTTGGAAACTGTCCTCTAAATTTCTGTTGGCCAAAACTCTCATATTTCCATAACTACCATCTCCCCCTTTATTTACAAGCAATTTTTTAAAATTTAAATTCAATTTAATTAACATATAGTGTATTATTAGTCTCAGAGGTAGAATTTAGTGGTTCCTCAGTTGTGTTTAACACCCAGTGTTCATCACATCACGTGCCTTCCTTAATGCCCATCACCTAGTTATCCCATCCTCCTACCACCACCTTTCCATTAACCCTCCTGTTTGTTTCCTAGAGTTGAGAACCTCTCATGGTTTGTCTCCCTCTCTGTTTTGTCTTATTTTTCCTTCCCTTCTCCTATGTTCATCCCCCTTTTAAAAAAACACTGGTATTCTAGATTGCTTCTCAATCAAGAAAGCAAACTGTACTGGGAATTTCATACCAGGCACAGAAGATATAATGACAAGGGAGGAATGGCAGGTGAGAAGGGAGATTTGCAGGGCACCGAGCCGGCAGCTGAGAAACCCCTCAATCATGTCTTACCATTTAGTGGAAAACTAGTTTCATAGATCACCTTGGCTTCCTTAGGATCAGTGGCTAGGTGGATCTCTCACATGTTAGGACCAAGACTGCAAACTACGAGGGATGACAAAAAGTTATCTTTGATCAAACATCTGGTCTCCTCTATCCATGCTTTCTGAAGGGGAGGACCTCTGCCTAGTATCTGAAAGACCATGTAAGATCCTACCAAATTAACAGAGACAAAAATACCTTAGAATGTCAAAGCGAATGTGTGAACTCATGGTGGCTGTTCATATATTTCTGATGGACTGGCACGGGAGCGAGGATGGAGGGATGAAACACGTGAGGTCCATTTTCAGGTATCTGGCATCTGTGGTACCCAACCTCAGGAGAAAAGCTGTGTGGACACAAAGTGACCACTTGCAGCAGACAAAGCTGAGATGTAGCTGCTCCTCAAAGTTTCCAACCAAGAACTGCCCTTAAGTCACATGGGTTTACCCTGTTTTCACTCAGGGTAAAATTTCCTCGTAAGATTTCCATTTGTTCGTTTCAAGTAAATAAAACCTATTATTCCCCAATGACCTGTTATTATCTATCTTCCATTTTCTGGCCCAAATGGACACCGATTAAAATGACCAAACGGTATGACTACTTCATTTTAGGACTTTAATGAACATGATGGGAGAGAGACTGCTGGCACGTGGGGTGTCTTGAAATTGCTCTAACTTTGTGGTTTGATGTGATAATATTTGCAACTTCTAGATCCATTTCTTTGCATTTAATGGAAAATGTAGTACTTCAGACCTGAAGTAAAGCTGAAGATATACAGGTTTGGTGATGGATCACAGGCAACAATTGCAGGCAAGGCTTAGAAACAACCAGCTTAGGAGAGTGAACAGTTTCATACTTATTCTTTTTCATCCAGTATCAATTTTTTTCAAGGGAAGAGGAGAGCCCCATTCCTTGGTTTTCTAATCAATAATTTAATAACAGAAATAAGGACCTACTAAACGCAAAGCATTCTTTTGGATGCTGTGTGAAGTGGGGGACGGGGAGAGAGAGAAATTTACTGGATTCTAGAAAGGAAGAACCATGTACATGGATGGATGTTATTAAAGATTAGACCCAGGTAAATATCTTGAAAAAGTTGATTGTGATACATTCTGTTTCCCTTAAGACTCCTGAATTGCTGTGTACAGAGAAAAGTGGCATAATTCTATCTGGGGAACTCGCGGGGTAGGGCGTGGGGGATGAACTCTGAAGGGAAAAGGGAAATGTTTCATGGCAAGGCGTGAAAAGAGAATTTCCACCTGCAGCCTTCTCCTTAGGGTCCTTCAGCGGCGCAGCAGACACGGAGTCCATACTTGAAAGACAGATGTTAGGATGGGCAGATGGGTAGGTAATGAACAGGGACATGAAGAAACAAAGGATTCACTGATTCATTTAGAATCAGCTGCCTGCGGCAAGAGTGAAAACATTTGGAAGTGATCTGGCCCTGGCCGATCCATACCACACTTGCACGCTGGTCAGGTCAAGTCTGGAAGTGAGAAGCTCCTACTACAAAAGCCCAGTTGTTCTTGGGCCATTTTAATCATGTGCCCTTCATGCTCAGCCTCTGAGCTAGACACCCCGTGTCATTCATTTCACAGGTGAGAAGCCTGGAATGCAGGGAGGCCACGTACATTGCCCGGGGCCACACAGCAGTAGGTGGACAGCTGGCTTTAAACCCAAGCCTACCTGATGTGCGCTGTCAATCTTCAGGCTGAAGTTCCCGGCAGGGAGGTTGTTCGTAGGTGGCAGTGGGCTAGTTTTCTAGGCAGGGGACAGCTATCTTTTGAAAGTCTAGGGGCCCCAGGAAACTTATGATGGAAGGAAATGTGCTTCTTTCTGCTCTCCCCTGGTGTCAGCCATCCCTGGCCTAAGACTGACATCTAGAAGGTGTCAGTCTACTGTGGGGGCAGGGAGCAGGTGGGGGTTCTGATAGCAATAGGACTTCACTGTGACTCTTAGATAAATCAATGAGGACAGACAATGGAGCAGAAAAGATGCCATGAAAACTGTTCCACCACCCCCATCCCCGTCCTGCCCCATACAGGGTTGTGAGGAACACAGGAGATCCTAGAGGTCTAAATGGTGAGAGCTTTGTACTCTGTAAGTGGCTGCTCAGGGTACGACCGATGACAACATAGAGCTGCCCAGTGATGCTTCCTGCAGAGGACACATGCCTGGAGTGGTTTGTAGACCTTCCATCCCTATTTTCTGTATAAATCTTCTGTGTGGTGGGTGACCGCCATGAGATCAATATGAGAAGGGCTCAAGGCCACGCTGGCTTCAGCTTATCAGTCTCACCTCAGCATGGACGGTTAGCTTAATAGATGGGGGTGGGGATGTTCCTCATCTTTAGTGATAGAATGGGTACCAGTTAGAGCATATTATCTGGGCGTCCTAGGGGTCTCAACTACTGTTAAGGGCTGGGTCCAGCCGCGGTGTGGGACTCAGTAGGTCTGCAGGGCGCTGGGCTTGCATTTCGCACAGGCAGGCCCCCGGTGGTCAGAGTCACAGTGTGAGACCCTCCCTGGGCTTCAACATTCCCCAGCCTCTAGCACCTCCCCCACTCTGCACTGGCTGGCATTTCCCTGGACAGCGCCAGAGCCTGGCTATCCCAAGATATGGCATCAAAGGTGATTCATCATCCTTGAAGCCCCATGTCGCACGCTGATTTCTCAAGCACAAGGAAAGCAGATTGCAGTGTATTTGGCATTTTAAAGGCAGTGGTAGCCGAATGATCCAAATGTTTTTTGTTAACTGCTAATATGTGCTGAAGTAGTTTGGTGACAGGCATCGCTCAATATACAGAATTGCAGTTGAGAAGTCATCCTTTTCTGCTATTAGCAGTAAAAAAAAAAAAAAAGGATACCCTGACATAGCCAATTCTTACAGATATAGGTAGATAATATGTATTGATAAGTTAGATATATCAACGTGGATTGATGTATAATAAATATTGATATTGATATAAATATCTATGTAAATATGAGAGTATCTATATAAATATGAGAGAAAGAGAGAAAGGGAATGAATGAGAATATTCCATATCAGCCTCGAATAAAATAGATAGAGCCAAAACAAGGCAGCCTCAGAATTTAGGACCAGAGAAATAGTAAACCCGCAGTGGGGCAGGTGGCAGAGCAGGTGTGAGGATGCCAGAGTTAAAGTCAGAGCTCAGCAAGGTGCCCCAGGTGGATCGAAGATGGAGACTTAAGGATAAAACTCAGGGCGCTATGATAAATTATGGCAGAGAGCTTGGTTGGCTGAGGTAGTATTTAAAGAGCAAGGCTCTTGTCTTCATATGTTTTATTGGTGAAAAATCCTCTGAGGAAAGTGACTTAGAACACTGTCTCCTGCATTCTAGATGCTCAGAAATGTTTGTTTGTAAAGGTGTGGGGGCTATTCATTGCAGTCCTCTGGCACCTGTTGGCATGGTTATTTAGGAAGCATGGAAATTATTTTTAAGGACTTCTTATGCATTCATTCAAGAAATATGTGCCGAGTGCAAGCTATCCCGTAGTCATTAAGTATGCAATGGGTTAAAAACAAGTCATGGTGTATCCCTCATGGGGTCTGTTATCTAATAGGTGAATAGACACCAACCAAGCAATCCCCCCAGCTCTGGGGAGTGGCTGTGTGAGACCGTAACAACATGTAACAGAGAAATCTCACCTAGCCTGGGCAGCTGGAGAGAATGTCTGCGAGATGCCAGCCATGGGCAGTGACCTTGGTGGTGAAACAGAACTAAAACAGAAGTGAGGCTGGCTTTTGCATTTCGGTGACAGAACCCATTTTGTCTTCCCAATGATCCTGCTAGGTGGGTGGTGTTATTTCCAGTTTAGAGGAGGAAGCTGAGGCTAAGCAAGGTTTCTGGGTCACAGACCAGGAAGTAGCACATTGGATCCGCACCCTGGTCTTCTGAGTGCATGTCTCTATCTTCAATACCTCTTCATTGTTTGTAGAAAGAAACACGTGTTCATATTGGGAGAGACCTTAAAGTAAACATAATTCAAGTTCCTTGTGTTATGTGTAAAAATGTAGAAAGGGGATTTGACTTCAGTTATGAATGGAGTTTGGGGCAGAAGCAGGGCAATTTCTGAACTCAGGGTTCTTTGTGGCCAAGCACACCACTCAAGCCCCACTGGATCCTCATTCACCTGGATCCCAGGTTCCTCCACTGCCCACCTGCAGCTGACCATGCACAGCTGCAGAGGTACTTCCCCAACTTGGGCACCACGGCCATCACCTGGAGGACCTTAAGTTAAAGACCTTTTGGGCGCCGCCCCCAGAGTTTTTGATTCAGCTGGTCTGGGTGGGGCTGAGGGTTTATTTTTCTAACCGATTCCCAGGGATGCCAACACTTCTGGTCCCAGGGCCACACTCTGAGAACCAAGTGCTGAACTAGAGCAGATAAAACCTTTTGGGAACATGGCCCACATTTTGAGACCTGGCATATATGGAAGGGCTTGAACACGGTGAGTCTAGTTAGTAATGACTTATCAGAGCTTCTTGTCCCCACTCACCATTCTCTCTCATCCTGGGCTAGTCCAGGGTAGTTCATTCCTGCATCCAGACCCCTATATCCTTTGATACCCAATGCAAATGGCACCTTCTATTGGAAACTCTACCATCCATCCTCCCCTAGGTGGGATCTGACCTGGGCTGAACTTGCACATCCCCTTGATTACACTGTGGTCTTCCTAGTACAGTGATCAGCTCACAGAGATCACGCCTATCTGCTTTTGTGTTCCTCCGTAGTGACTTTCGAGTGTCTAGCACAAACCAAGCCTTCAACGTACATGTGTTGAATAAAAGTGTTAAACTTTGAAAAGAATTTAACCACATATTTTCACATTTTATACTCCTAATAGGCGCATGAGGCAATCTGAACAGAAATATTTACCCCTTATTTTTAGAAGAGAGAAAAAGAGGACACACATACAAGGATTGCAAATAAACCATGACTGTGCGATCATGGGTCCCTGCAAAGAAACAATTGGTGCAATCAAGTTTGATATGGAGGGGAGTTTACAAAGGGACCGTTGGTTGACAAAGGTGCAGAGAGTATTTAGGGAAAGCAAGATCAAAGCAGGATCACCCTGGAGTGGACCCTAGAATCTAGAGACGGCATCATGTGGAAAGGGCCCTGAGAAGAGCTGTGGCCTTGGTAGAGGAAGTTTGGGGAGGACTTGCTGGGGACCTGTTGGGAAGGGAATGGAATAACTGAATTCCCCCCATCTCACATCCACCCTCACCCCATCTTTCCTCCCCATGCCCCCCAGTTGCCAAACTCAGCTGGAAGGCAAACAGTAAAGGAGCCCATCCCCGGGAGCTAAGTACCTGCACAGAGCCCAGTGGGAGACTTGACGGCAGGTCCAGAAGGGCTGTTGGAGGACATCTCAGGCATTGATTCCAGCCTCTGATCTCTGAGCATCTTCTTCTTCAACCCTGCTGCTTCTACAGACTCATAAATCTTCCTGTTGAAAATGTCTACTACATGGAATGTAGATGGTTTATTGATAAAGACAGGACAGTTTAATTAAATTTTAGATGGGGTTGTTTAAGAAAAAGGCTCATTTTAGAATTCACACTTTCAAACAAACTTTCTGCTTTATGGGTGTTAGTTTCTTTAAAAAAAAAAGTCAACAAACCATAATACTGAAAACGTTTCATGCTAGCTTATTACAAACTGCCTTACTGAGCAGATTGTACGTTTATACTCTGTGGTAGGACTTAACACGCACTAGGATAATGATAGAAAAATGAAATGAATTTCAACAAATAATCAAGGATGCAGTTTCAAAAGACTGGTGGAATTCTTAGTACAATAATCTTTTTTTTTTCTAAGTCATGTTTATTTTATGAGTCTGAAACAACTGATTCCAATAAGTCTTTGGGCTATGGAAGCAGAAAAGGAACACGATGTAATGTAGCATAGCATAATATATGAAGCAATCATTCAAACGTAGCTTGCAGTACATACGTCAATAAAGTTCCACTGTATCGAAGCCAGTGAAGTATAGGAGATATTCATGCGGAAGATGTTTATTCAATGCATTGTAAAAAATCCATTTTTCTTCGACTTGCCAAATGTGCCTGAGAGTTATTACTAATTTATCATGAAAAAGCAACCACCAGTGTGATCTAAGCAAGGAAAACTGGATAATTTCTCATTGTGTTCTTTTGGACCTTAATGAGATGCTGTAGGAATGCAATTACAATGATTGCGGTCCATAAGGTGGGGTCTTGCCTTGACTCCGTGCAGTTCAGATGATGCTGAGAACACTGGCATGGCTGTCAGAAGACCTGGGTTCTACTTCCAGCTCTCCCAGGACCTAGATGTGCCATCACAAGCCTCAGAGATAAACTGAGAGAAGTAAAGTGTGAACTTGGAAGTCTCTTTCAGAGATGGTGTCTATGGTTCTCAGGTGTGTTTGAAAATCTGTGTGCACACTGGATGATGCGCCATTGTCTCTTCTCTGGGCACGCGCAGCCTGGTCATCTCCTAGGGGAGCACGTTCACTCCCCACGGGAGCTGATTGACAGCAACTCCTTTCTGCCTCTCTCTAAGAAGCTTAGATGATAAAGGGGTTTGGTAGAGAATGCTGGCTTGTGAAGCCCAAAAGAATAGCTCAAGGACAACTCCACGTTGGGGAATCTTGAGCAATGGTGGTTGTATTAGTTTTCCATGGCTGCATGACAGATTACCACAAACTCAGTAATTGTCATTTGTAATTCTGTGTCTCAGAAATCCAGGTATGGAAAGTTAAGCAGGGTCTTGTGCTCCAGATCTTACAATGCTATACCCAAAATATCGGTCAGGCTGCTTTCTTATCAGATGCTTGCATGGGAAAAGATCTGCTTCCAAGATCCCCGGAGCTCATTTCCTAGTGGCCACAGGACTCACAGTTGCTTACTTCTTTGAGACAAGAGACAGTCTCTCTTTGCAGGTGGGGGTCAACCCATCTTTCAAGGGCTTTCCCTGATTAGATCATGCTCACTCAGGATAATCTCAAATTTGATTAAGGTCCTTTTTTTTTTAAGGATTTTATTTATTTATTTGACACAGAGAGAGAGAGAGAGAGAGAGAGAGAGAGAGAGAGGGAGAGAGAGTACAAACAGGGGGAGTGACAGGCAGAGGGAGGGGAAGAAGCAGGCTCTCTGCTGAGTAGAGAGTCCAATTGGGAGCTTGATCCCAGGACACTGGGGTCATGACCTGAACCAAAGGCAGATGCTTAATGGACTAGGCACCCCTTGATTAAGATCCTAATTGATGGAGACTTCATTACATTTGGATCCCTTCATCTTTGTCATATAACAGAACCTAATCATAAGGAGCGATGTCCCTTCGTAATCAAAGTTCCCTCTGCATTTGAAGAGAGGAGATTATACAGGGACATAGAAGACACCAGTCACCTAGAATCTTGGGACCATCCTAGAATTCCATATTCCAAAATAAATACTATTTATAGTCCATTTATTTTTCAAGACCAGGAGTTCTGATCCTACTTCTTTGAAATGGCATTTGGAATCGATGCTCCCACCCTCTGTATTGCTCTGGCCCGGCCAGGGTCCCCTACTGCAGACTCTGTTGCTGGTAGTTTATCATTTCTCCCTTGGTTTCTTCAAGACCAACTGCAAATTACTTAAGAGCAGAGACTGGGATTTTTAAATCTTTGTATTTATATCTAGCATGTACCACTTCTACATAGTAGACACTCAGTGATTAATGATTGATTGCTAGTATTAAAAAAAGGTACTTGATATGTGTACAGTTATTCAAAGTTTATAAATCACTTTCATATGCTTTATTTCATCTAATTCTGTGAGATGAATGGAGCAGAAATTAATGTATTATTTTTCAAGGTGAGTCATTGGAAGCTGGTACAGTAGCCAAAGATAAAAAAAAAAGTAAAAAAAAATGTACTTTGGATTAGCTGTGTTGCCACACATACAATGTATAAACAAACAATGCAGAAAATAACTTTGGTTTAACTCATAGCTCTCCTGGAGATAGATGGATAGATAGATATCTTTTACTATTACTAGAAGGTTTCTTGGACAGAATAATCCTAGTTTTTGTTTATTTAAAAAGCCCCCTTTGTTTTATTAATGTTGCATAAAGTGTTAGCACTTCTTTGTTCAAGAAAGCAGCACTGGGGGAGGGCTGCTCAAATGGACCCAGTGAGGGATCCATATAGACTAGATTGTTCTCATCGACAAATGTGTTTCTTCAGCTTTATTACCCCCAGACACATTTTAAAGTGAAAATATTCAAATAGTATAGAATTGTTTAATGTGGCAGAACTAATGTCATGAGAGAAAATAAATGTAAATCTACAGATTTCATGAAAAAAAAAAAAAAGAAAGAAAGAAAGAAAGAAACCCTGCCATGGTGAATGATTCCCTGAAGATCACAAGCCACAAGATATTACGTGCATTGGCCTACGTGCACCTTATACCTCCCACTCTCCCTTCCGTTCAAAGCTCACCAAGCATTGTCTGGGGTATGGGGACGCTGTGGGGGCCCCGAGAAGAAAGTGGCCAGTCCCTTCCAGAAGGAGCTTATTCCTATGTTGGAGCCCAAGGTGAAGGACAGGCGAGTTGCATTTTGAGCCCAGAGGAAGAGAAATTAATCCCCAAAGAGGGAGAAGAGGACATTTTATCTGAAGGTTAAAGATACAAAGGGAATGTTATGGATTATGTGTCCCCCGAAACTCATAGGTTGAAACCCTACCTCACCATGTGATAGTATTGGGAGGTGAGGATTTTGACAAGCAGTTAGGACTGGATGAGTTCTGGAGGTGGGGCCTTCACGATGAGATTGGTGTCCTTATAAAAGTCACTCTGGGGAACTCCTTTATCCCTGTGCCATGCAAGGACACTAGAAGTTAGCAGTCTACAACACCAGAAGGCGGCTATCGCTGGAACGCTATCATGCTGGCGCCCTGATCTTAGAATTCCAGCTTCTGGGACTGTGAGAAATAAATTTCCTTTGTTTATGAGCTACTCAGTCTATGGTATTTTTGCTATAGCAGCCTGAGCTGACTAAGACAGGAAGAATAACATTCTAAGCAAAGGGAATCCACCTACAAATGAACAGAGGTATGAGAAAGCTCAAGATATGCTGAGAAAGTCAAATAGAATTTCAAATGTGGCCTGAGTGAGGAGAGGAAGAGGGTAGGCAAGGGAGAGAGCAGACTGAGGAATCGGGAAGGGCAAGAATTTGAATATGGTGTGCCAGGACAGTCAGCCTCTAAGGGTGACCATGGGGATCTGCTGTGTCATGGAAAGGATGAATTTTAAGAACGGAAGTAATAGAGACAAAACAACCGTCAGGAACATGTTTCCAGTGAGATGAGTCAGAGAGTATCAATTCTTAGGTAAAGCACTGATACTGCAGAAGTCATACTCAATGTTTTTAATGAATAAAATCCATAAGCTCTGGTGATTAATTCAATGGTTGTGGGTCACATTCAGGAAAATGGAAGGAAAAATAGGAGTCTAAGACTTCTGACTTAAATAACTTAGTGTTTGTCAGGACCTCTGTTGTGATAAAGAAACAGAGAAAGAGGCAGATACTGCGAGGACAAAATGAAATTATGTTTTGTAATGAGGACATCTGGAGATGGAGCAGGTCATCTTTGGGCCTATGGGCAAAGGTCTGAAGCTTTGAGGAATGTTGGAGGCTAAAGTCAAATTTGGAGGCCATTGTCATATACATGGAGAATTAAGTATAGGTATGGGTCAGATTGCCCAGGAAGAGAAGAGAACAGAGTCCTAGGGAAGATCAACTTTTAAAGGGAATGTACAGGGAATCAGAGCAGGTGGCCGCGAATGCAGCCTAAAGAATCATCAATCAACTTTGAGATTCTTCAGTATTTTGAGGTGACAGTTGGATCACACTTCTGCTGTGCTGAAAGGTTTTCAACAGCTTCCCAGTTGTCCCCAGAATCAGGAAATCTCCTCCATCAGGTTACCCAGAGTGACACTTCCGTAGGGATCTACTTTAGGTTCCATTTCCACTGATTGCTTGTTCTTAGGACAGGCTCTTGCTCTCTTTGTCCACACCACTTTTCCATCTCCAGATGTCCGCATTACAAAACATAATTTCATTTTGTCCTCGCAGTATCTGCCTCTTTCTCTGTTTTCCAGCCAAGGAGCTGGAGTCCAAGGAGCCCCAGGGGGCCTCTGACCAAAGCACTCTGCTAGAACCAGAGACCTTCCACAGGAGTGATCTCTCTGTCAACTGGTTCAAAGTTCCAAGCCTGGGATGGGACCGTATGATGGCCCTCTCTGTTGGGGCACACATCTGAACATTTTGGGAGAGGAGTGAAGGACACTTTTTTAAAGACCCACTTGTTGACTGTTATATCCAATGAAGACAAGTAATTTCCTGAAGAAAATAAAGAAATGAAGTAACTTCCTTAAGGATGACATAGCATCCTATGGAGGAAGTGATTTCCTAAAGGAAAAGATGAAGAAATGGAGGAGCCAGTCATTAGGAAAAGGCATGGGACATACTGTATATCGTTTTTATTTTAAGCATGAAAATACATCCACTCTGCAGGGTGGGCAGATGCCAGAGAAAGGATCCTTATTTCAGCTGTTAAGAAAAGGAAGCTTTCAGGGCCTCTCTATCTTTACAAAAGTGCATTTTATTTGGAAGATGGTCTGCACCTAGGGGAAAAGCACAGCCTTACTTTTGCTTCAGGAGATGCCACTCAAGGCCACTTGATCACATTTTCAAATGCCACATTTGAAAATGTGTCACATTTCCTGGTTTGTCTCAGGAAGAGTGTTCTGTGCCAGGAGCCACCAAAACACTTCTGACCCGGTGGCCCCAATTTTGTGATGAACTACCTGTGTGACTTTGTTTCCTTGACACTAAAGTGCTTTGATTAGGTAAAATCCAAGGACTCTTCTTGTCATTGGATTACATTGTCCAATAATACATATTTAGATATTGATCATTTTATTGCAAATTTTTCGCTTCACATATTTTAGACCGAAAATGTCCCTTTTATCTTCTCTACTCATCAAATATAGATAATAGAATTGCCTGCCTCCAGAAAACTGGAGGTAATCAAGCAAAACGTTCAAGGTGATTGAATTCAAATTCGTTTTTTAAACAAACATTCGATGTGCAGATAAAGTGTGCCAGACATTGAATTGTGCACTGGTAAAAGAACTCTTCATTTCAGTAAAGGAATAGGGATAAATACAAAATAAGGATATATACAGAGCTCACTGGAAAAAGGTCATTTGAATATCTAATGTTAAATGGGAAAAATATTAGTGATGAATGACCAAATAGAGGGAAAGTTATAAAAAAATGTTTACTGATAAAAAAGTTATAAAAAAAAGTTATAAGAAAAGTTATTGATTGTAACCTTGACTCTATCATTTCTGGTAAAGATCTCTGCTTTGGACTGACACATTCTCTCCAGCAAACACCACCAGCTCAAGCAGAGCCTTAATGATGACTGATGGATAATGTAAATAATAGCCAGTCCATACTTGGTACAGAAATGAATATTTGCTCCCAAATTGCTTGGCTCCATATCTCAGTGACAGTTTTTTTTTTTAATTCTATCATAAATTATGGCACATCATTATTTTTAAGAAATTAAATCGGCCTCCAATGAGACATAAATGATGTTACATGATTCAATGTACAAGGATGACTTGAGGAGCTTCAAGAATCTGCTGCTGGTCTCACCTGGGCAAACATCCCCTCCTACGTGGCTGAGCCAGGCCTGGAGCTGGGAACGAGAAATGCCGCAAGGTGAGAGGGGCCCTGTGTTGTAGACTGTTACAGATGCAAGCCTTGGGAAAACCCAAGGCAAAGGAGGACCAGAGGCTGGAGAGGATCAAACTGAAAATTCAGAGACGATGCTCAAGAGCAGGATGGAATCAATCACACGATGGTTCTGCGCTGAGTACAGAGGATTATTCGTGACCACTTCCGTGGAGCTGAAGTGCCCCGTGGCCTGGGAAATTGGCTGTCAGCCCGATGGTGTGTGTTTGCTTCAGATGAAACTAATAGAGTCAATGGTAAATTCTCTCTCCCTTTTTTTCTGTAAGTTTTGCCTAAATTTACTGCACGTGGGCTGCAAAATTGACTTTTCGCTTCTTAGAAATCAACACAGAGAGGAAAAAAAGAACAGTTACAAAATTCGCAGATTGATAAAAATAAATAAAGCAAAGTGCTCTCTCGTCTATCCAGAAGAAGCAAACCACGTAGGGTGTACTAAAATCGTAAAGAGGGCATCGTGTAATAGAATATTTAACATTTTTGGCCACATTCTTAAGGTAAATGCAATGTTGAATTCGGAGGGCCTGTCGTCCTGGGTGTCATTCTTCTGCTCTTTGTTTGCTTTCTGAGGAATTTCTGATGCCCTGGAGGAGGTAGTCAGCATTTTTGTGTAAAACAGGACAGGTAGCGCTACATCACCCGGGTTACATGTGTGACATCCTTCAAGATTCTGAATTGCTGCAACACAGACGTGTACACACACACACACACACACACACACACACACACACACAGCTGTCTTATAAATTACAAGACATTATTATATGAGATCTAATATTTATTTATGCAGATAATGGTTTCTGATGATTTGGCATCGTCATCCCTGTGTCATGCCCCCGATAGCTAGCGGAGAGTCTTGTTGTCATTGACTTTCCCCAAGATGCGTCTCCTCACACTGGCCCACTCCGGAGCTCGTTTGCCACTTGCCGCCCACACGGCCAGCCTCGGGGGATCTTTTTGCTGCCGTCTATCCCTGTCAGCTTGACGTCTTTCTGTTCAACAGCATTTTTAGCATTGTCTGCAAACTTGGAAACGACACGATGCACCCCCTCTTCCGGATTAATAAGTATGAGAAGAAAGAAGACTCATCCTGTCAAGGATTTTGTGGAGCCTTCATTTATTCTTAAACGTTTTCAAAGGAACTAGTGTTTAAGGCCCATGCTGAATTTTTTTAGCACTCTTGCGATACTTGAGATTTGAGTAATTTTAGATTCGAATGTTTGTGAAAACATTTGCAAGGGAAAAATAAAATCACAGAGTAACAAATACTGCATCTGAAAATGTCACAGGAGCCTTTTAGATGGACTCGGGCGTCCGGAGTGATCCTTATCCCCATGTCTCGAGATGGATCTAAAAGGCAGCGTTACAGAGAGAGGGAAACAGAGACAGAGACAGAGGCAGAGACAGAGACAGAGGGGGGTGGTTGACAAGAAAGAGGGGCAGTATTCACCTGAGTGCAGGGAATGCGGGGGCCCGGCTCCGGCATCTGTCCTGGGGCTGGAGTAGGAAGGAGCAGAGGATGGTGGATAAGGGGAACCTGGTTCAAATCCCCCCTGTCCTGGGAGAAGCCCACTCCCCAAAGAGAACCGTGTGCTCCTGAAGGAACAGCCAGGCTGAACTTGGCCTCTCTTCATCCCCACTGTGTCCAGCCCTCCTGGAAGCCCTGCAGAAACTGCACCCCCCCCCACCCTGACATCATGAACTTTATCACTCGTCTAAATCAAGGAATTGGAATATTTGCAACTAAACCCACATTGTAAGTGCAGTTAGGGCTTCCTGGAGAGTGACTGCCCCCTACCCCAGTCACTCTGGGTGGCAACCCCCAGTGGGTGAGGGCATTGGGAGCACAGCAGGTATCCCCCCGGGGCTTAGCTTCCCATCAGGATGAGGCACCTGCCCTGCCACACCCGTTTCTTGGGAGACTCTCAGATCAACCTGCCTGTGGAAGCATCTGGAAGGGCTAGAAAGACACGAATGATAGAAATTATTGCCACTGCAGCAAATATTCCATAAACTCAGCTATTGACAGGATGTCCGACTTTTGCGACTCCAAGAACTATTGGAATTATACAGAACTGCTGCGTTAGTTCATCCTTCTAGGGTCTAAGCGGCGGCCACAATGCTATGAGCTCTCCTTAAATTGGTGGTTTGTTTCTGTTTCTTCTGAATTTTTCTATTCTCAGGAACTTTCTAGGCAGAGCTCCCTACACTTGTTCAGGCCTTCAGGAGTGAACTTGGTATGGGCTGCTTTTACAGTCACCTGTTACCTCTTAAACTAGGACATTGCATGTGAAATTTTATCTTCCTAAAATACAACTTGGTGCAACATTCAGGTAACCAGTCCTTTAATAAGCCTATTTCATAGACCTTCGTTTGTTCATCTGTAAAATGGGCTTAATAATGTCTGCCTGACAGATTCTACAGTGTTTTTGTACCATTTCCTGCTATGCCTGAATTGCAGATTGGCATGAAGTGTCCTTTCCTTGAACTGCCCTCATACAGAGCTCCTATGGAAACAGGTGTATATATCACCAATTATATCTTTTAAATTATATCATTGCATGTATGTGGGTGGCTCAGGGCGTGATCCCAGGGTACTGGGTTTGAGTCCTACATCAGGCTCCCTGCATGGAGCCTGCTTCTCCCTCTGCCTGTGTCTCTGCTTCTCTCTCTCTTTCTCTGTGTCTTTCATGAATAAATAAATAAAATATCTTTAAAAGTAAATACATAATAAAATGATGCCATTGCCATCAGCATTTTATCCATAAGAACGTGTGGAATTGGCAAGGCGTAGGTAATATGTACATTAAAAGACGTGGGATGATCCTCCTGCCCGGGAGATGCTTGTAGGGCAGCAGCGGAGAGTATGAACTCCAGATCCCGGAGGCCTGGGTGCAGGTGCTGGTCTGCCTCCCACATGCTGGGTGACTCTGAGGAAAGGTGCCTCAGTTACCGCATCAGTAGAACTGCCACAGCAACCACGACTACATGGCAGGGCTCTTAGGGGGACGAGACCCACTGATTCATGTGAACCTCTCTGACGGTGACGAGAACGTGATGAGTGCTACGTACAGGTTCCTCCAATAAATGACAAACATGATGTAGTAAAGAAGGCAAATGCATTTCATGCGATTGCAGGGCGACGTGACAACAGCCGGGAGAGGAGTGTGTGTGTGTGTGTGTGTGTGTGTAGGCACGCTGGAAATCCAAGCAGGGAGCAACTGACTGGCTGGAATCACGGCAAGGAGTGTCCCTGGGACGGGTCAGGGGTCTCAACGCCGGGGGCCTGCCGGGGTGGCGGGGAGGAGGGAGGGCAGGCTCTTCCTGCCATCCCGGGGAATCAGACTCCTTCTTCCTCTTTTAATGGCAGCCTCTCTTTTGCAATTTCTGCTCTAAAACTTGAAGTCCACGGGGAAGCATTTGCTTGGTCTGTGTTTCCTCTAAAAGGGAATCTGACTGAAGATAATGCTGGCACACCCAAAGGCTGTGTGTCCGCAAATATCTGCCGGTTCTATTCTTGACTATTGACATATGCCCACATTCTACAGAGGGATGCTGCAGGGATCCGATCAGAAATAACAGAGTCTACATGTGACCCAGGGTGGGCTAGTCCCCAGGGGCTCACGGGGCCTGGGACTTAAGTGCGGCCACCCGGTGGGACTCAGACACCTAGTTCCTCCTCCAGACGCGCGCTTGGCAGCGGGGGCCTCGCTTCCAGGAGGCTTTGAGGCTCCCGCTCGGAGGGCGCCCCTCTCAAAGAAAGGGGTGACGCTCACCCTTATTTCAGTGAACCTGCAGGTAGACTCGGGACAATGGCTCCTGTCTCATGTAACTGCTCCTTGAACAAGTGCTCTCCTGATTGGAAAAGTGATGATTTTATTTCATTTTATTTTTAGAAAAAAAAAAAATCACCGAGCGCTGGATGCCGAGGACAGCTGGAGTGCGTGGGACGTGGGACGCTATTTTTTCCTCGCTGCTTTGGGAACCAAGCAGATGGGTGGCCACTTGATTATATCAGGGGCCATGTATGGTGCCTTCCAGCTGTTGGCCACGTGACCGCGTTTACTGTGGGTAGAGGGAAGAATTTCCCTTCTGCTTTCCATTTTCCCTTTGGTCCTCAGCCTCCTTAAATTGTGTTCTGGGCTGCTGAAAGCACATCTGCCTACTTCTCTCTGAAATATGCAGCCGTGGATTCTCTAAGGGAAAAGAATTTCCAGGCACCTTTTGCAAAATGTGCAAAGGGACTTTGCAACGCTCAGGGTAACCTGAGCAGGATCTGGGCTTTTCCCGGTTGGCAGGTAACACAGAGCCCAGGTTCAGGTGAGCGTGGCCCACAGCGGGGGCAGTGGCATCATGCTTTTGCAGCCAGGGAGCGAGGCCGGGGAAGACTCCTTCCTGCTAGCGGTCCATGCCTCTCTGCTGTCTCTTTAGAGACAGGATGAAAAGACAGCACTTGACATGCACGCCAGCGCTTTACATTTTGCAAAGAGCGCTGCGCTTTACACATGGCACAGGCTTCCATATACTCTCAGCTAAATGCTAGGTTCTGGGACCCTGCTTGCCCTCAAGTCTGCTTGTCCTCAGACACGGGCCCAACAGCTCACGGTTGGCGAGATACAAAGTCTCCTGCAATGGGTGTCTGCCAACGTGCGGGTGATGGCGCAGGGGTCCCGGTCCTAGCTGCCCCAGGTACCTGACCTGAGCCACGTCTATCCATCTGTGACGTGGGGACTATTGTCTTGCTTGTGGATCTCACCAGTTTGGCTGGATCTGGTGCAACTCTGTGGGCAGCTGCCTGGCGTGGGATGGAGCTTCGTGCGCACGCTGCTCCCACTACGGGCAGAGTGGCCTAGCCCTGAGTTGCTCTCGGGCCAGGTATGATGATGTCAAAGACGCTGAGTCTTTGACAAATCATAAGCCCAGACTTCGCAAGCATCTTACCTCCTCGTGAAAACGAGGTCACTGTATCTCACACGTCCTTCGGCGCATCCCTGAGACTAGGCCCCAAACAAAACCGCTGTGGACAGAGCTCTGTCCCTACCTGTGCTTCCCACTTTGCATCTCTTCCCCTGCTGTCATTTTGTCAGTGATACCGTGCGGCCAGTGTCCCTGCGAAGTCGGTCACATCACCTCTACGTTGCCTTCGAGGCACCAGTGCTTCGGGACCTAGGGGGATTTTGCATGGATCCTTCTGGTAACGGGGGCGGAGGTGGGACCCGGGATGTCAACCCAGGCCTTCTGACCCCGACACGTGAGGCTTTGTTAGGTGGCTCTGCCGTAGGCGCCAGCGCGTTCTCCCGTCCAGCCCCCACCGTGGGAACGCATGCTGCTTTAGGAAACCTCTTCCCATCTCTGCTTGGTCACGTACGACTTCATCTCTGGCTTTCCAAGAGTCCCCGTGGGAAGGTGACTTGACGCCCGTTCAGAGTTTTTGTAGAAACTTCTCCAGTGCAACGCAGGTACTCAGGGGTGGGTGCAGACTTGATTTTACAAGTACATCTGTTCTGTTTATTTTTGCTTCTTTGCAGTATTATCAACTTCTGCTCCATATGGATGATCCATATTGTGCCTTGGTGAAATGATGCCACATTATGCTTTTATGCCTTTATCATCAAACACTACTCATGAAAAAATCACCAGGTTTGCCTAGGTTCATCTGTTCAATTTATTTTTCCCAAACTTTATTTTGAATAAAACACCTACGGTAAATGTGATTTATGTAAATGAATAAAACAAAACTGTTATATAAGCTTTTTTGACATCATTCAGTCCCGTTCTGTCGGGGTGCCACTATACAAAATCTTCTGGCAGCATGTTTTCCATAGGATTATATTATTTCTGAAATCGCAGAGCCAAAGAGATAAAACTATAATATACTTTCAAACGCTTTAATTTAATTTTTTTTCCCTTCTCTCCCCAAGCTTCCCATATGGAGGAACTCCAATATTTTAAAAGAAGCTTTTACTTATGAGAATCTTTCCGCACTATTCCAAGTGCCTGTAGCTATTCCTCTCTCTCATACTCTCTGCATTTCTCTATTTTTCTCACACCTCGCTCGCCGATTTTATTTAAAGAATGGCAATCCATCTTTCCTTTTTTCTCCCCCCCTCCACTTCTTTATTGTTATATTTTCTTGCTTTCTACCCCCTGGGACCCTGAATGGAAGAATTTTCATGCGTCGAGCTTGTGCTAGGGGCCAACTCCCGTGCCCTGGATTTACACGCATTATCTCACTTACTGCACACAACACACAGCCTCTTATCTCCACGGGGCAGATGGCAGATGAAGGCTCGGGGAGCTGGGAGCCTGAGCAGCTCAAGGGCACGCGGCTACGCTACCCACCATGCCGCTGAACGTGTGCACGCCCACCTTGCTGCGCGGGCTCCAGGAGCGTAAATGCCTTTGCACTTGCTGGACCCAGGATAGACGCCATCCTGTGTGGCTCACACCGCAGCAGGAAGATGTCTCTCCCTTAGGGTCCACGGGCATGGTGGAGGCTCCCCACGTGGGCAGAACTTTTGGGTCATTGTTAGCCTCTTCGTTCAATACAGCGAGGAGAGTGAGCCCCAGAGAGAGGCTCATGGCCTACCCGAAGCCCGGCTAGTGGCGGCAAGTGCATGATGCGGAGCTTCTTGAACCTGTGCCCAGCATGCACTTCCCATAATCTAAACTCAAAGACACACTGTGTCCCTCCCATAACGTAAGCCATTGATTAGTTCATTAAACATTAATTCCTAAGACTTCCTTAAAGCAGACACATCATATGTAAGAGGTGGCCAACATTAACATTTGCGATAATGCATGTGAAAGCTTTTACAAATTACATACAACTAAAATATATGATGTTATGGTTATTGTAAATGTGAGTGTTGAAGAGCAATAATGAATCAGACTTAGCCTTTCCCTCATAAACAAATGCCAAGTGGGTTGGATATCTTTTGAGCCTCCTTTCATATCTGTGGGGAAATCTGGTACCAAACGTTGGCCTTGCATTACTATTGAGACATTGTCTACTGGATTTCTCAAACCGTTCTTCAGATATTTTTGTACACCTCAGACACAATATTCAAATACCGAGCTTCCGAGCCCAGAGGATCTCCTGTGGATTACTCATCGGGAGATACGTTCTCACTCACAGTCCAGTGTCTGCGTATCCTGGAGAGTTCACTCGAATCACAACTTTCTATATCTTCCCTAGTACCAGGATAGAAAGCCGGGGATATTTTTGAGTCTCTCCCACTGCAGAATGGCAGGCAGCTATCACAAAAGGATGCTCGAGTAGAACGGACCTGGGAGATGGGTTGGTATTCTCTATGCAGTAATGCAATGTGAAATTAGCTCAGCCTAAAAGGTAGTCGTGAGTACACTAGGCTCGATCTGTACGGTATTTGTCAAACGAAGAGTGGTTGTACATTCAGTCACTGCCAAGCAGATATCTGAGCATTACTGTTTTAATACTTTCTTCATGTGCTCATAACTCATGCTCAGCGTCAGTGTTTGGGGACCGATCTGTTTTTAATTATGGAAGCAGAGGTTCCATATTGCTTTTGTTCCCCCCTCCTCCCCGTTTGCCACATTTCTACTGCAGGGAGAGGAAGATTCTCTCTACTGCCTGAAAACGTGGCTGAGAACATCTCACCAGCTCAGACTCTGCTGCTCCTTAGGAAAGCATCAGTGTAAAGCCGCTCCTTTTAAAGTGAGATTTACTTGTCACAATCATGGCTATGCTAAGTGAGGTGATGGTTTGCCTCCTACACAACTGGTATTTGGCAATTAGCAATGCAACGTCCCACCCAGTAGCTCCTCGCTTCCTGGGCAGCAAGGGCTTTAACGTGTTGGCGTCAAGGAAGCCTTTCTGCAATGTTTATCCCTTAACTGAGAGTGAGGATTGAAGAAAAGCCACCGGGAACAGGCGGAGGCCGAATTCTGGGTGCGGAATCGTAGTATGGTGGCAGTGATCCCTGTGCGCATTATTGTTGCTGTGCACGCTGCTTGGAACCTGCAAGGTTCTCCACATGGATCCCATGTTAATGCTTGTTCTCCTTGTTCTCCCTTTTTACGGAGACCCACGGAGGGCTGCAGCTTGCATCCGTTTGTGTTGCCAGCACCTTTGGATGCTCTCACTTCTGGATCAGGGCTCCAGCTCTCCTTTCCCTTTGCCCTTCTTTCTCAATCCTTTTTCCAGTCCGAGTCCCATTGGCTTCCACTCTGGTGTTGCACTCATGCAGAGTGATCGTTGGACTGATTACTGGACTCCGTATTCCCCTAGGGGAATTCAGCAGAGGCATGGGGGGGGGGGTGGAGTCAGATGCCAGGACCGTTTATACAGGCAGACCCTGGAGTCAATGAGCAGCCTCTTCCTTACACTTCCTTACACCCTGTCCCCTGGAAGGCAAGGAATGAACTATGCTGATTGACCCTTTAGTCCCTCCGTGGGCAGAATTAGTTCTCCCAGATTTTGAAACAAGAAAGACTAGCTCTTGCCCAATAAAACATAAGTCAACAAATGAACATAAATAAAACATAAATCAAAACATGAACTTTCAAATGGTAACATCCAGCCTATTACTGGCTGGTAGCTGGAGTGTGGTGGAAAAGCACAGGGTGGATTTTGGAACGTTATTTACCCCACTAACCATATTTCTTTTACTAAAAAAATGAATATGAGCATGCTTAATGTGCCAAGTTCTTTTGAGAGTTATATAAGTTAATGTACTCAAAAATGCCAGTATGCTCGCCAGCACCATGGAGAGCTAAGAGGTTATATTGTCTTCCTCCACTGGCCCCGTCCTACTCCTTGTTCATATTTCTCTTCTACATCAATGTGGGTCAGAACTTTGTACCCTTCTCAACAAGAGCCCCAGAATCCCAGGAATCATCCCTGTTTCCATACTCCACACCTATACTCTATGCCTAAATCCTGTGGGTTCTAGTTCAGAGAGATCTCGTATCTTCCAGGGTCTCCATCCCCACTATCAGCTTCCCTATCGAGTTTTAGGACCTAGGTTATCTCAAGCCCAAGCATTATCTCATGTCCACCCAGTTACAACTGCCATCAATTTCCTCCTACTCTGGTTCTTTCTTGTTATGTTTGTTTTTCTTAAAACAAACATATTATTGTTTATTTTTTTAACAATAAAAAATTATTTTTTAGAGCAGTTTCAGGTTCACAGCAAAATGGAACAGAAGATACAAAGATTTCCCATACACCTCCTGCCGCTGAGCATACAGAGCCTCCAGGTCATTTCCAGTTTTTCCACCTTGGGTACATTTGTTCCAATTGATAAAAACCACACAGATGCATGATCACCACCCAGTGTTTACACTGGGGTTCCCTCTACGTGACATTGTGCAGGTTTAGACAAACGTATAGTGACATGTTATCTACCATTATTGTATCACACAGAGTAGTTTCATTTTCCAAAAAAGTCCTCTGTGCTCTGCATATTCATCTCTCCTCTCCCCTGTCCTGCAACTCCTGGAAACCACGGAGCTTTTTTTTTTTTTTTTTTTTTTTTATGGCCATCGTTTTGCCTTTTCCAGAATGTCATATAGTTGGAACCATACCATATGCAGCCTTCTCAGATTGTTTTTTTTTTTTTTTTTTTTTTTTTTTTTTTTACTTAGTATACACATTTAAAGTTTCTCCATGTTTTTTTCATGGCTCGATGGCTCATTTATTTTTAGGGCTGAATAATATTCCATTATCTGAATGTGCCACAATTTATTTATCCGTCCACCTACTGAAAGAAATCTTGGTGGCTTCCCAGCTTCGGCAATTATGAATAAAGTTGCTATAAACATTCACATGTAGCTTTTTGTGTGGGCCTAAATTTTCGATTTAGTTGGGTAAATACCAAGGAGCCCAATTACTGGATCATATGGTAAGAATATGTTTAGTTTCGTAAGAAGCCACCAAACTATCTTTCAAAGTGGCTGCACCATTTTTGCATCCCTGCCACCAATGACTGAGAGTTTCTTTTACTCCACATCTTTGTCAGCATTTGATGTTGTCAGTATTCCAGATTAAGGCCATTCTAATCCTATGCAGTGCTATCCCATTGCTTTAATTTGCATTTCCCTAACGACAAATGAGGTGGAGCATTGTTTCAGATGCTTATTTGTCATCTGTGTATCTTCTTCACTGAGGTGTCTTTACAGGTCTTTGGCTCATTTTTATATCCCCTTTGGCCCATTTTTTTTGATCCCGTTGTTTGCTTTCTTATTATTGAATGTTAAGAGTTCTTTGTATATTTTGGATAATGGTCCTTTATCAGATAAATCTTTTGCAAATATTTTCTCCCAGTCTGTGGTTTATATTTTCTTCCTCTTGACAATGTCTTTCACAGAGCAGATGTTTTTAGTTTTAATGAAGTCCCTGTTGTGAATTGACTCTTTCATGGGTCATACTTTTGATGTTATATCTACAAGGTCACTGCCATTCCCAAGGTTATCTACATTTTCTCCTGTGTTATCTTCCAGGAGCTTTATGCTCTTGTGTTTTATGTATAGGTGTGTGATCCACTTTGAGTAAATTCTTTTGTGAAGGATACAAGGTCTGTGTCTAGATTTGTTTTCTTGCATTTGGATGTCCAGTTGCTCTAGCACCATTTGTTAAAAAGACTGTTTTTCTTTGTTATATTGTCTTTGCTTATCTTTTGCCAAAGATAAGTTGACTATGTTTATGTAGGTCTCTTTCTGGATGCTTTATTCTGTTTCAGGGATCTATCTACTTCTGTGTTCTTTTACCACCCACTGTCTTGGTCCCTGTAGCTTTAAAATATGGCCTAAAGTCAGGTCCTATCAGTCTTTCAGCTTTGTCCTTCTCCTGCAATATTGTACTGGCAATTCTGGGTCTCGTGCCTTTCCCTATTTACGTCAGGGTCAGTTTGTTGATATGCACAGAATAGCTTACTGGGATTTAGGCTGGGACTGTGGTGAATCTATAGATCAAGTTGGGAAGAATTAACATTTTAACCATATGAGTCTTCTTTCCTTGAACATGAAATATCCCTCATTTTACTTAGTTATCTCATTTTGTTCATCAGAGTTTCAAAATTTTCCTCACACACATCTTGTACACTTAGATTATCAAATTTGCAGCGCAAATTTGTTACCAGTACTCCTTTCTCACCCTCCTAATGTCCATGGGCTCTGGACTCACATCCTCTCTTTCATATCCTCTTGCTCATTATTTGTGCCCTCTTTTTTTTTTTTTTCCCCCTTAGTTAGCTTGGGTAGAGTTGTATCAGTTTTACTGATCTTTTCAGAGTCATCTTTTGGTTTGGGTTTTGTTGATTTTCTTTATTGGTTTCCTATTTTCCTTTCTTTCTTTTTTTTTTCTTTCTGCTTTAATTTTTATTACTTTTTTCCTTTCTGCTTATTTTGGATTTAATTTGCTATTTTCCCCCCTAGTTTCTCTAAAGGAGAAGCTTAGATTATGAATTACTATATATATATATATATATATATATATATATATATATATACACACATATATATGCACATATATATGTTTTCTAATATATGTATTCAATACTATAAGTTTCTCTATAAACACTGCTTTTACTGTACCCAATAAATTTTGGGATTTCTTCTTTGGCCTATGTGTTATTTAGAAGAGTTTTGTTTAATCTCTAAGTATTTGGGGATTTTCCAGCTATCTTTCTATTACCACAATTCCATTGTGGTCTGAAAGCAGACATTGTACTATCTCTATTCTTTTACATTTATTAAGAGGTGTTTTATGGCCCAGATGTGGCTTAGTAAATCTTGGTAAATCTTCCATGTGAGTTTGATTTTATGTCATTTGAAAATGATGTGCCTAACTGTAGGGTTGTTGTTGTTGTTGTTTTTTTTCTTTTTCTGTTGTTGTTGTTGTTGTTGTTTTAGCACTTATCCTGCTTGATATTCTCTGATCCTCCTGGATCTCTAGTTTGATGATATTAATTTGGTGGAAATTTCCAGTTATTATTATTTCAAATGTTTCTTCTGTTATTTTCTCTTTCTTCTGTTTCTGATTTTCCCCTTATGCTTACGTCTGCCTTTTGTAATTGTCCCAGCAGAGTTAGATCTTCTGTTTGCCTTTTTTCAGTCTTTTTTCTCTTTGTTTTTTAGTTTTGGATGTTTCTGTTGAGATTCTTTCCTGAGCCATGTCCAAACTACTAATAAACTTATCAAGAGGTTTTTCATATCTGTTATAGCATTTTGATTTAGGGTATTTCTTTCTGACTCCTTTCTTGGAAAATCCACTTCTCTGCTTACACTATTTTCTTTATCTACTTAGATTAATCAAAGTTATTTTAAGTCCCCTGTCTGACAATTCCAACTTCCCCGACATGTTGAGTGTGTTTATGATGTTTGCTCTGTCTCTTCAAACTGTGTTTTGCTTGTTAGTATGCCTTGTCACTTTTTCTGGAGAGAGAGCCTTGACGTCCTGAGTAAGAACTGCTATAAACAGGCCTTCAGGCCTGGTGGTAAGATGAGGGGCTGGGACAGCATTCTCTGGTCCTCTGTAAGGTCTCAGTCTCGGTAAGCCGGGGCCTCTGGATAAAGAACTTCACACTAGCTTCTCAGTTTTTTTCTGTTTTCTGCCCTCACTCCTCTAGGTAGGACAGGGAGCTTAGAGGGGGCTCATATTGGGTATTTCTTAGGCTCTGACAAAACCCCAGCAGGTTAGGTTCTGGTTACCTATTATCTCCTGAGAGCAGACCTGGTAAACAAGAACAAAATGCTCTGGAATATTGTAGCTCAAAATGATTATTTTTCTTCTCTCTCAGCCAAAAGTCCAATATTCACTCTGAGAGCCTGGCTGAGATTCTGGAATAAAACACAAACATGGGAGACCTCTGTGTGACTGGGTCCCCCTGGAGTTTTTAACTCTCAGACATGCCCACATTTGTCAAGTACAGTTTAGGTTTTCCTGCTCTAACATTTTCCCATGGAGGTTTCCGTGCAAGAGTTTCTGCTCCGTTGGGCTGTAATTCTCCACATTCACCTGTTTCTCCAACTTTGGGGGGCAGCAGTTTACCCCGTGACCTCCCTTCCCGTATGGATCTAGGAAGACTTGTTGGTTTTTCAGTTTGCTCAGCTTCTTACTTGTTATTAGGGTGGAGTGCTGAACTTCTAAGATCCTCACAGGGCAACACAAAATTAGGCTGCTCCATTCTTCATACATGTTGAGTCAGTCCTTGGTTCTTGGTTATCTTCACCTGCCGGAGCAAGGCACACATTCACAGCTTCAAGCTTAATCTCTCCCTACTTTTCCAGCTTCCTGTTCTTCCACTGTATTCACACCATAGCCACAGCAGACTTCCAGACCCTCCACAAACACGGGGTCCTGTCTCTTATTCTCTGCCTTAGCAGGAGCCATTCCCTAAATCTAAATGACCTTTCCCCACTCTTCTCCTTATTGAGAATATATTCAACCTTTAAAATGTTGTTAAAAACAAAAAACAAAACAGCTCTTTTTTCCCCTACAAACCATGCCCTAGTTAAAGGCTCCTCCCTTGTTACCTTGTATCATTTGATTAGAGTGCTTACACCATTTTAAGTATCTACATTCTCCTTCTCCCAGCAGGCTATGCTTTCCAAAATGCAGTGTCTCTAACTAATTCTCTTGAATGAACAAATGGAAAAATCAGCGATTGAACATAAGAGGTTGGATTTCTTTTGTCTCCAAAACCCTTTCCCTGATTTTTAAGTTGGATCTTTTCATAAGCCGTTAGAAATCACTCAGACATTTTATTTTCTGTATTTTCTCTTATTTAATGGATATTATCATTGTTGGTATCATTTCTCTCTTAATCATTTTATAATCATGATATTGCACAATTGCACTGGCAATATAATGGAGGTATCAGTTGACTCATGTACAAATAATCAATACTGCCCAAAAGTTACAGCTATTATTGTCGCCGTCCCACCTGACACATCACTTCCACTCCTGGCATCTCTTGCTGCCGTTCGGATCACACTATTTGAGACACTGAACGTGATGCTGTTCATATGTCATGTAACAAGCTCTTGAGGTAGATTTTAGGACCACAACTCTATAAACAAGATGAGTGAAGATCAGAAGATTCAAAGGTCTTTGCAGTCACAGAGCCAGTGAGTGACACAGTCAAAAACAGAACTCGTTACCCCATCCCCATGGGCTGCATACATTTGCTTCATGTTATGGGACCTTTCTGCTTAGCCTTCCATTGTCTTTATTCAACTTTCTGTTTTTCCACAAACACTTTCTAACCTCTATTCCTTAAACTTCTGACTTTCTGTAACCTGTGGACAGTGATGTTTTCCGTTCGGTCCACTTCCGTTACCTATTTTTATTTTCCTATTTTTCAACGTCCTCTGATAATTTTCTTTATCCTTTTTTTTCTCCTTCCTACTATTTCCCTTGTTCAGGTCTCATTAGGTAACAAATTATGGAAACTAGGTATAAAAAATAGCAGTTTTTTTCACTTGTTCATCATCAAATGCGGCGTCAACCTCCAGAGATGACTAAGGTAACGCTCTTATGTCATTTACTTTTAAAACTATAGAAGAATACTCTGAAGCCCCATGTTGCAAAACATTGCACTCCATAAAACCATCTTTATTTCGATTTCTTGCACAATTTCATTTTATTTTTGTTGTCCAAAGATGGTGCTCAGCGGGGTGTGGCGCTTACCTCAACAAGAGAGACAGGCTATATACCAACAGGGTAACCTGCACCCAGAGTCGCAAAGGAGGCCTTTGCCTCTATGTAAAGGAGAAATTCAAATGGTTGCTCGTAAAGTATGAGGGAGCTTTTATTCCTCAGAAATGTGAACTTCCCTTCTATTTTGGGAGATCATGAAATCTTCTCCTGTTCCCTTCCTGAGGTGTGTGTAAAATGAATTCTCTTATCAGTTCAGCCTGCCCAGGAGAGATAATTTAGTAGCAGAACAGAGAGCGTCCTTGTGTGATTTCTACCCGGTTTCCTTTGCAAATGCAGCATGTGATTTCATGGACTTTTTATTTTATTTTATTTTTGTATTAGAAGTTACTGAATTTGAATGAGCTACAATCCCTCTTTTTAATAGACTGTATCAAAAATGTTTAAATGCCATAGCATTGGTGGAACTGTACATTATGTCTGAGGACAAGGCCTAGGAGCATTTGGAGTGTTATCAGCAGCTTTAAATAGGTATTGGGTTTGAAGATAGAGCGTGTGATGAAAGAAAGCCAGACCCTACCAGGTTATTTAGCTTTCAATTCTGAGGAACCTGTCATTGCTTGCCTCTGTAAACCTACCTAATGTGATTTATCTGATCCATTTCAATGCAGGGAAATGAAATGGCTCCTGTTAGCAACCAATACAGAAACAGCAGTTATAAACTCACAAGGCGGGTGCTGCTCAAACATCTAGGCTAAGCACTTTTTAAATTAGCACTTTAATCTTGTTAGTGGTCTGTAAATGAGAACCTCTCTCGGCAATCAGATGCTCACAAATAGGGCCATTTCCCATGGACCAATGATGTTGAGAAGACTGGAGCTGTCTTGCTAAGGAGGATTGACTTTGTAGCAGAGTTTTAACAGAGCCAGATGTATCACAGCGACTCTTCCTTTGGGAGCCTAGGGTTTGACAGTCAGGGGACAACTTGCGTCACTGTCTGCCACCCCTACCACCCTCTGGTACTACCATTTCCTTCCATGGCTTTCTTCCCAAAGTCTATGATCTCCTCAAGGACAAGGAGGTAGCACACTTAAGATAACCCAGAAGAGTATGAGTGTGTGTGTGTGGGGGGGGAGCTGGGGATAGAAACCAGGTAACTTCACTGCAGGTGGCTGAAGCCCTCATGCTCACCAACATCTTTGAGATGAATGATTAAATTATGCTTATGCCTTAATGTCCTGATTCTCTCTCAGTCCCCAGCCTTGCTGTTGGGCCCCTGATGTCCTGCTCGCTTTTGCTAGGCCATTCCTTTGGGGGTCCTGTGTATGCTCCTATCACAGTTGTATTCCTTCTGGCTGATTGGTCTCATGGGCCATGAACTTGCCCCTCATATGTCTTTGAAAAACGCCTGCTTCTGTGTACTACTGCCTTCTCACTCACAAGTGGCCCACAGCGTCATCTAGTTCCTAAATGTGGTTAATCAGAAGCAACACCTGGGGAACTTTCCAAAAATAGATTCTATGACCCTGTCTCAGTTCTGCTGAAGCTGAATGAAAGATGGAGTAGGGGGATGTGCACATTTTAGAAAGATTTTCCAAGTGAACCTTATATTCAGTCAGGTTGGGGAGCTAGTAACTGGGATCACCATCTTTAGAATCTCCTTAAGCCTAGCTGTGAGTACAACCGAAGGGCAGTGCTGGGAAGAGCCTCTGACCAACCATTAGAAGGAAGACCTCAATACCTGCTCGGTGAGCAGATGGCAAAGTTGGCGGGTTATTCTGAAGACCTCAAACACTGACTCGGTTTCTAGTAGCATACAATCTCCCACCTCTGAAAGCCACTGCAGACCTGCCTGAAAGGCCTGCAGCACTCTTCGGCTGAAACCCTGTATCCCACACCCATCTGAACGTGTATCTTTGATTATTATCCAAGAATTATGTGAAAATATACTTGTTAAAAATAGCAATGCCCAGATATATAGAGGAGTCGGTAAACAGCCCTTTCCACTTGGCAACCCTGGTTACTCCCTAACTTAAACCAGGTAATTTACTAACGTTTCTATGCTGGTAGGCCCCACTGCATACATATGTAGGGAGACAGAGAGAGAGAGAGAGAGATGTGTGTAACCATGGCAAGTTGATCAGTGTTTCCATGTCTTAGTTTCCTCATCCAGAGGATGAATAGCAGCAGCTTTATGACTCAGCTGTGAGGAGAATTAAATGAGTTCATATTTGTAAAGCTCTGGAAGACAGTAAGCACTATGTAACTGTGTCTGACCAGCAAACATGCCCCTATACTTTCAATATGCTATAGATCCCAGGCTTACAATTTGCAGTTTTTCATATAATTGACGCTTTTATGTCTTGGAGCTTTTTCTATGCTAGTACACACAAATATACCATAATAGTGTAACAACCACAGAGTATTATATGGATGGACTTAGACTTATTTAATAATATCCTTCGATAGCCAATTGTGTCATCTTCAAGAACTGGTGTGTTTCAAATACTGCAATACATAATGAAAAAGATGCACTTATTTGCATAGACAGGGAAACTTTTGTAGAAGAAAAACTTTGAATTGTTGAAGGGGTCTGCAGATTTTCAGACATGAGAGATAATGACAAATGTCCACTCCAAGGCCGTCCCCGTCTTCCCCCTCAGCAGCAGGGCGTGAAAGGACCTATTCCCTTCCCAATTACATGCTGGATCTGGCAAGCTTTGAAATAAAATCTGTCCCAATGTGAGGTATAAGAGAAGGCCTCAGAAAGACCTCTGCCTAGACAAGTTGGAGCTCAGGCGCAGCCTTCTGAGTGGCAGTGAGAAGGGCCTCCCCCTGACCCCCAGGATTGCCAGATGTGAGGCATGATGTGGGCTGTGGCCAAGTCCCAGGGATGACAGTATTAGATACATACTAGGAACCAGTTCATTTTGTTTCCTTTCATTCAACTTGAACCTTACCCCCAACATGTAGTTTTGAGTCTAGTAACCTCCCAGCATGCTGCTGAGATGAATAAGCCACAAGATTGTATCCAAATGCATGAGAAAAACAACCCTGTTTAATAAAGTTCTCAGGATTAGCATTTCTGTTTTGGAGACTGCCAAACCCAATGCTTTTAGTGTTGGCATCGCTATCAGTGATATCTTTTCTTGACAGTAATTATAATATTGAGCCAATTGCTTCTTGAGGACAGAAAGATAGAATTAGATATATAAAATATCATTGACTCCCCTTCCTATGCAAAAGCTCCTGGGGTCTAGTTATGGGCGATTTACCGCATCCGGTGCTTCGGGGCTCCCAGTGTGACGGACAGCTGGACAGTGTGCACCGAGGACTGACCGACTCAGAGCCCGGCTGCGTGGGCTCACCCCTCCAGGTCTGCTGGGGACAAGCTGACCAGCTGAACATTCACTTTCATCTCTCCGAGTTGTACTTTCCTCATTTATAAAACAAGGGAAAGAGCACACATCTCAAAGTGGAGTTGTGCAAATCGACGAAATGAAAGAAGCAAGCACCTTGCTGAGTCTCAGGACCAACAAGGGAGGAGCATCACTCAGTGCTACACCCTCAGTCACAGATGGAGCTCAGGGTTTGGTGTATTTCTCTAGGTCATGTCACCGATCAAGGAAAACACGGGACATCTAACTTCTGGGGAAGTGCTCCTACCATCAAGCTACACGCACTCAGAAATGCTATGCTTTAAAAAAAAATTATTTATTGGACAGAGAAATAGAGAGAGAGCACAAGCAGGGGGAGGGAGAGCGGGAGAGGGAGAAGCAGACTCCCCACTGAGCAGAGAGCCTGATGCGGGACTCGATCCCAGGACCCCGAGATCATGACCTGAGCCCAAGGCAGATCCTTAACTGACTGAGTCCCACTCTGGCTCCCCCAGAAATACCGTTCTACCCATGGAAAACCAGCAAGACCGGCAGGTACCTTCCTTGTCTCTGTCATGAAGCTAATCGTTCAGAATGTATCTGCAAACCACGTTTGCAATTTCAGGACAAAATAATATTTGGGCACAATTATATTGACATAAAAATTGTTAATGAGTATCATTAAAGCATACTGACACTCCAAGATCTAATAATTATATTACAATCAACTAAAACTCCTAATCCAAACCAAATATGCCAGGGAAGACCTCCATCAGGTGAGGAGGATCCATGGTTCTAGTTTAAAAGCGTAACCTCGAACCCGGAGGCGCACATGCGATTGTGTGTCTGTGGCCCGGTGGAGCTTTAGACCTAATAGAAACAAGACCAGATAATGAGACTTTGCTCTTCCTCTACAACTTTTCCTTTAAAACCCAGGTCAGACTTTTAAGTCCAAATGCTCTTCCACGCTTCCCTGGGGAACAGCCTCTTGGTGTTAGTCAAACTGAACACTAGATGTCACTGTGTTGCAACAAAATTTGGATTTTGAATGCATTTTTATGTGGCTGTAAATAAGGTGTTCCTTAGGAGGGAAAAAAAAAAAAAAAGTGACCTGTCTTTCGAAAGGACCAGTCTTTCTCCTTGGTCTCTTAAACAGTCATTTGGACAAAGTAGAAGGTTTATTTAACATCTACAAAGATTGATTTCAAATAAGCACATGCGTAAAATATATGTATACTTGACATATCAGCAACTTCAATGATTATGTTCTAATATCCGTTTTTTCCCATGGCTTTGTGCCATAGGGTTGAGAACAGTGTAGACTGAAATCTGTAAGGCAGTGATTCCTGGGCTCTGCTGTCAACCCCAAGCTGTCTCCTGACTCCCCCATTCTCACCGCAGACTCATTACCACTCGTGTCTTCTCATCACTTGCTTCCCCAGCTCCCCAAACTCTTGTCAACGGCAGGGCCATAAAACCAGCTTCATGATGTAAAATTTCTGGATGAATTTTGCCTTTCTGCCCCTGAGTTGTTAAATCCAGTGAGTCGCCCACCCAACTTTCCCTCTAAAATCCTAACAAGACCCTCTCCCTGTCTTAGTTCAGAAATGCATATTTTTCGAGAATGTGCATTCTTGCAACATCTACCTCCTAACGAGTTTCTCAAATTCAAGTTTTTCTGTCTTCATTTAAGGAAATAAAACAACAACATCCTCGATCTAAGCTTGGGTGTCCTCTCCGTGGGTGATGGCAGCAGATCCAGGTGCCTAGCATGTGTGACCTGGCCAGCCTGGTGGCAACCCCCTCACTAGCCGGTTTCCTGATTGTCTCTGAGGACTTCTATCTTATGCCCCTAAGCCTTTGCAGGTACTGCTGTCCCTGTCCACAAAGTCTTGAGTTCTTTCTCCAGCTGGCCAGGTCACACATGCTAGGCACCTGTTCTGTTGGTCTATTGAGCAAAACTCAGTTCCTTCATCTCTGCATTCTTCATCAAAGCCCCCCCCCCTTTAATTTTTGCATCCCACATTCTAATTATTTCCTTATATTTCTATCTTCCCTTTAGCTCATGCATATGCCATAGGAAAGACTGATGTCTCTTCCTCTTTGTTACCTTGCCAGTGCTCCCTATATGGTAGGGAAGTGAATCTATACATTACATTTTTTATAGAACATGTAATACTTTCCCTCTAATTTTGAATTTGTTAATTAAAATTTAACCGCATGTAGAAGTAGAGATTTCAGTTGAGGCCCTAACAGATGGACAGATGTCATTTTCTAGGACAAGATGCAAGATCTTGAGGCTGGATTTCAGAAAGAAGAGGAGAAAACCAATCCGCATGATGCATCAGCCCTCCTCCATCCCATGATCTGAGGAGTTTAGAAGAAGCTGGAGTGGAGGTAAGATTTCTCTAGTGTGAGTCTTGATGTGCTACAGGAATGAGGGACATTCCCTCGTATCTCAAGTCAAAGACAAGGTATTTACTTACGGGAAATCGCTCAGAAGCCTGGATATCTGTGGCTTGTATTTTGGCTGACACACGACCCTAGCCCCTGACTCCCTCCTGAGAGACTCTGGGGTGGGCGTGCCACTGTGAAAGCTGGGTGAAGGGGAGGTTGGCCCTCTGGGCAAAGGATGTGCGATTATTCCTCACAAGCCATGGGCTGTGAGCAGGACAGCAGATGGGTTAGACTCAGTGCTGTCCTAGACGGTCCCTTCGAGGTTCTGGAAAGAAGACTTGACCCAAGAGTACCCTGATGCCTAGATGCTGAGGACCAAAATAAAGTGGCCACCAGGGATGGCGCACAGATTCTTAAGCAGCCCTCTGCTTCGTATCCACCTCGCTATGCTCTGTGATGCCAGGGTTGGGCTGAAAACCACCTTTCTCCGTTGCCAGGCAGGGCTCCCGAACCGTCCCGCACAGGTGCTGGGGTGGGATGACAGGCTGGAGGAAGGAGGGGCCCCATCGTCCCTCTTGCACAACTGCTCCTGGCAGCAGCCTGCATGGCAGCCCTGCTTCTCTCTGCAGTGTCAGTTGGGCAGGGCCTTATCTCGGTTTCTGGTGCTGTCCATGTTTCTCAAAGCAGCCCAGCACTCTCTCCCTAAGCAACACTCCTTCTTCAGAAGTCGGAGTCCCAGCTGCCTGGGCTCCTGCCTTCAAGCTCCCACGCAGTCAGCACCAGCGGGCCGCACCCTCCTCCCAGGCTGGGATCCAGCTCCCGGCAGGGTCCTCCTCCAAACCTCCACGTTCTCATGACCTGATCTCTTCCCTCTGTTGCCCTGGACCCAGGGCAGGTAACCCTTACACCAACTGTAGCTCTGGGATTCCAAGGGCCTTGTCTGTCTTTAAGTTGATGCTTGTCTCGCCCTTTCCCTAGATAGTACTCTCTGCTAAGATAACCAGGGAGCTTCTGCTTTCCTGCCTGGTGCCTGATTTATTAAAAAAGAAAAAAAAAGGGGGGGGGGGTACCACATTTTCCACATCCAGAGCACTGCAGGTAAGGAGCCCCCAAGGTAAGGGGACATTGTGAGGACCCCACAAAAGCACCTCCGGGGAGAGAGGGTCAGCTTTATACACCTGCTGTGCCAGCGTGAATTTGAGGAGTAGGAACTTTCATCGCCTCCCTCTCCCTTCCCGAACTCCCTAACCCTGAAGGGCCAGGTGTAGCGTCCTGGCCTCGGAGCCTGCAAGGAGGGGCCCGGTGAAGAAGGGCTAAGAAGCCCACCAGGGCTGCAGGTCTAGCTGGGGATGATGCCCTACGTTTGCTCACTCTCAGGGCCGGCAACCACGCGGGGCGGCTGTGATTTAACCACTATGTATTTTGTGATATCAAGTAAAGTGATTTGCTGTTGTTCTTACTTAAGAGTGACCCGAAAGGGTAATGAGGATGGTCTTCAATTTCATGTAGGAACAAGCGGAAGAACCAGCGCACTGGACGGTTTAGGGGAATCCTAGGACGCGAAACTGGCAAGCCCGAGGCTGCAGCGGGAATCCGGACAGGTGGGTAAAGGAGGGGCCGCAACAGGGTGGGTGGCCCAGTCCCCTCAAGCCCACGGTGTCCCAGGGCCCCGTAGGGGCACCGACCCAGGGCCCGGGAAGGAGGGTGGCAGATGGCTTCCTCTCTTCCCCCTTAGCCCAATCACATTCTCTCTTGGAGGATCCACACAACATTGCCTTCATCACTCACCTGCCTGTCTACACTCAGGGACTGGAACCCCCCCAGGCCAGAGCCCCCTGAGCTCACCCTTTATTCCTAGCAGGTGGCACAAGGCCTGACAAACGCCAGGTCATAGCTGCTCAGCGGGAAGAACCGGAGCAGAGGTTCCTGGGGTGCAAGACCGAAGAGGACTTCCCGATTCCACGTGGGGGGCCCAGAGGTGGGGCTGGGAGAGACAGGGAGCTGACCTTGGAGGCCGGCCAGGGGGGCGAAGGAGATGCCCCCCCAGGCCTGGGGAGGGCGGTGGGGTTGTGGGGGCGGGGGGAGCCTGGGCTGGGGGCTAGACCTGGGGCGGGCTCTGGGGGCTGGGAGGGGTGCTGGGCCTGGGGCGGGCTCCTGGGGCTGCCGGGGAGGGACTGGGGGGAGGCGGTGCCCCGGGGAGGGGGGTGCTGGGCTTGGGGCGGGCTCCCGGGGCTGCAGGGGGCCGGCGGGGGGAGCTGGGCCCGGGGAAGGCTCCGGGGGCTGCGGGGGGGAGGTGGGGGGGGGATGCTGGGCCTGGGGAGGGCTCCCTGGGGCCGTGGGAGGGGATGGTCGGGGCGGGGGGGGGGGGGGCAGGGGAAGCTGGGTCCGGGGCGGGTTCCCGGGGCCGCGAGGTGGGGGGATGGTCGGGGGGGGGATGCTGGGCCCGAGGCGGGGTCCCGGGGCCGCGGGGGGTGGTCTCGGGGGGGGGCGGGGATGCTGGGCCTGGGGTGGGCTCCCGGGGCCGCGGGAGGTGGTCCCGGGGGTGGGGGAATGCTCGGCCGGGGCGGGTTCCCGGGGCCGCGGGGTGGGGGGATGGTCGGGGGGATGCTGGGCCCGAGGCGGGGTCCCGGGGCCGCGGGAGGTGGTCCGGGGGGGGGGGGGCGGGATGCTGGGACTGAGGCGGGTTCCGGGGGTGGGGGGGGTGGTCCGGAGGGTGGATGCTGGGCCGGGGCGGGGTCCCGGGGCCGCGGGGAGCCCGGGGGGTTGGTCCCGGGGGGTGGGGGGGATGCTGGGCCGGGGCGGAGTCCCGGGGCTGTGGGGAGCCCGGGGGGGTGGGCCCGGGGGGGGATGCTGGGCCGGGGCGGGGTCCCGGGGCCGCGGGGAGCCCGGGGGGGGGGTGGTCCCGGGGGGGGGGGATGCTGGGCCGGGGCGGGGTCCCGGGGCCGCGGGGAGCCCAGGGGAGTGGTCCCGGGGGGGGGGATGCTGGGCCGGGGCGGGGTCCCGGGGCCGCGGGGAGTCCGGGGGGTGGTCCGGGGGGGGGGATGCTGGGCCGGGGCGGGGTCCCGGGGCCGCGGGGAGCCCGGGGGGGGGGTGGTCCCGGGGGGGGGGGATGCTGGGCCGGGGCGGGGGTCCCGGGGCCGCGGGGAGCCCGGGGGGGTCCGGGGGGGGATGCTGGGCCCGGGGCGGGGTCCCGGGGCCGCGGGGAGCCCGGGGGGGTGGTCCCGGGGGGTGGGGGGTATGCTGGGCTGGGGCGGGGTCCCGGGGCCGCGGGGAGCCCGGGGGGGGGTGGTCCCGGGGGGGGGGGGATGCTGGGCCGGGGCGGGGTCCCGGGGCCGTGGGGAGCCCGGGGGGGGGGGGGGGGTCGGGGGTCTGCGCGCGTGCAGGGCGGCGGCGGGTGCAGCGGGGGGCGCCGCCCTCCCCGGGGCCGCTTTCCGGCGCCCTCTGAAAGCCTTATTGATGCTCGGGGAGCGGCGGCCCACGGTTTCCTCAGCCCCCGGCGGCCCGCGTTTCCTCTGACGTGGCCTGTGCGCGGCCCCCCCAGAGCCCCGGGGCTCTCGCGTCTCCGATGCCCGACAGCTGGCGGCCCGCGCTTCCGCCCGGGGACGGGCCTCGGCGGGCACAAAGGCCGGCGGCGGCTCCCTCCAGCTGCGAGCCGGGCTTTTCCGCGGGCCGGAGACGCTGCGGTCCAGCTGCGGCCTCGCCCTCCCGCGGGCTCCGCATTTTAATCAGCGGCCGTCACTGCCTCGTTTGTGGGGCTCCGCAGGTGCGCCCCCGCCCCCGCCCCCGCCCCCGGACCCCGCGCCGCCCGCAGCGCCCTTCCGCCCGCGCGGGCAGGTGAGCCGGCCTGACGTCAGCGCAGGTGCGCGCCCCCCCCCCCCCCGCGCCCCGCCGTCGCCCCCAGCTGGAGGGCTGCGGGGAGGGGGGCTCCCCCGGTCTGGGCCCCTCTCGGGGTCCTGGGGCGCCCGCGGCCCTGCCCTCCGGAGGCTTCTGCGTCTGCAAAGGTCTCTGCTTCTCTGGGGCCAGGACACCCAGGATGCCCGCCGCTGGGTCCTCAGGGCACCTGCCCGGCCTCGCCGCGCCTGCATCGCACCTGGCCCCCAGCATCAGGACTGGCACAAAGTCGCAGAACGAGGGCAGGGCACTGGCAGGGCCCCGACGGGTGCCTGGGGGCGCCCCCCGCCCCCCACTATCTAGTGCCCTTGTCCGTCGTTTGGCCGATCGCCCTCTCCAGTCTCCCATCTCCCTGAGGACTGGACCCAGCTGGTCACAGCTGCCCGTGGGTCCTGCAGCGCCTGGCCTTGCAGACACGAAAGGATAAAAGGGATAGAAAGGGAACGACTGGAAATGGGCCGAGCACCCCCACCTTATCGGGCGGGGACTGTACTCCAAGCTTCCTGGGAGAATAGTTGATGTGACCCGCCCGGACATCTAGCAAGGAGAGTTTTTAATACTTCCTTTTTTTTTTTTTTTTTTTTTTGTAAATGGTCATATTTGGGGTGTGTTGGCAGCAAGAAGGAAAATTATTAGGGGCACCTGGGTGGCCCTGACATTAAGCACCTGCCTGCAGAGCAGGTCGTGACCTCAGGGTCCTGGGATTGAGCCGGGTGTGGGGCTCTGCTCAGCGCCGAGCCTGCATCTTCCTCGCCCTCCGCCAGCTGCTCTGCCTGCTTGTGCCCTCTCTCTTTCTCTCTGTTAAATAAATTATTTTTTAAAAATAAAGCTTCTATCCCTCACTTCTTGCTCCTTACATTGATCTATTTCATGGGCTGCCCTCAAAGTTGGTTTCTTCAAGGGACAATGGACAGCAACTAAGTTGGCTCCTTCCCCTTTTCATCTAGAATGATGCACCCCCAGGCTGGAAACCATACTGGACTTTCTTTTATTTCAACATCACTTTTAGGCTTCTGAAAGGTATCTACTTATCACAGCACCGTGAGATGATTATTGTCACCCACAATTTACAAATGAGGAATCAAGATAAAAGAATTAAAATGTCTGTTAAAACCGAAGAAGGAAACAAATGGATTCTGGTACACTGGAGGTCTCAAACAGCAAAGGCCCAACTTGGCCTAGTGACATGTTATGGTTGGACCATGTGATATCTTCTTTCACACATTTAAATTAATTAAAAGCATTTAAAAATTAGTTTATACTTTAAGAATCCAGATGCCTATCTCCCTGACCCAGTTTCAGGTGATCTAGCAACACTGGGGCTCCATTTATACACGGCAACAGTCTCTTGATACTAGTTAATTCCTGACCACTATATTTTAAGGTGAGCTCTTCTGTTTATCAAACTTCATCTCCACCCTGGTTTATTGATTCATAATATCTGGGAGGCTCATGAAAATACTGACTTTGCCTCAAATAGCTTCAAGAAACACCATTCCTTCCGGTCAGTGAACAGTCTGTGATATGGAAACAGTTGTCTTTAAGGGATGGTAACAAGGCCTCATTCAGTCAGAATCTGTGGCCCATGTCTCTCAAGGTCTGCATTCTGACCTAGATTTCCAAGATCAAGCAGGTTATTGCAGGGACCTAAGAATGGTTAAACAACAAAAATCAATTACTTATTAGAAAAAAACCACATAATACTTTCCTTAGATACAGAAAAATAACGAGATAAAATTCAGCTCTTTCATGCAAAAAGATCACCAGGAGTTGAACCGAAGGTCTTAGACATTGCAATATGAGAAGAAAAAGAAAAGAAAAGAAAGTTACTAAGACTTAACTGCCTACTTTGACAGCACATAGACTAGAATCAGAACAATACAGAGAAGATTAACATAGCCCCTGAGCAAGGATGACATGCAAATTCACAAAGTGTTGCATATTTTTTTAAAAGATTTAAGAGATAAAATTGCTCTTAAATGCATGTAGAGTGTTTTTCATAGAAAATTCAATATACTCTATAAAGCATTAGTAGTAATGGGCAGCTTTGTATACTCAAATCATTTATTCAATAAATATATATTCAGTGTGAGAGTGGCTATTCTAGGTATAGCGGATACAGCAGTGAGTAATACAGAAAGTCCTGCCCTTGCGGAGCTAATCTTATTATTTAAAAATATTTACTGTATCTCACGATGACACATGGTCTAGAGAACAATAAAGCATCATTGATTTATTTTTTTTTTAAGATTTTATTTATTTATTCATGATAGTCAGAGAGAGAGAGAGAGAGAGAGAGAGAGAGAGGCAGAGACACAGGCAAAGGGAGAAGCAGGCTCCATGCAGGGAGCCCGACGTGGGACTCGATCCCGGGTCTCCAGGATCGCGCCCTGGGCCAAAGGCAGGCGCCAAACCGCTGCACCACCCAGGGATCCCAAGCCTCATTGATTTATGTGTTCTTTTAAAAGTATGTGGTGGTTAGGGAAGGCCTCAGTATTGAGAGGACATCTGAGTAGAGCCCTGAAGGAAGTAAGAGATCTAGTGGATATCTGGAGGAGATCATTCCAGGCTAGGGGGACAGAGAGCACAAATGTTTTAAGTGAGAAGCATGCTGGGTGTGCTGAAAGTGCAAGGAAGTCAATGAAACTACAAGAACCACTGGAAGTACAATGCCAGATGAGTGCCAGATGACATAATGCCTGTAGCTCCTTGGAAGATTTGGCTTTTACTCTGAGTAAGATGGGGCTCCTGGAGGGTTTGAGGCTGAGTATGTCTTATAGAATCAACCTGTTTTCTTTGCTAAATTAGAGGGCAGTGAGTGCAGAAAGAGGACATCAGTTAGGGGGTTACTGCATTAATCAAGGAGAAAAATGCCTGTGGCTTGGACCAGATGTAATGCTGGAGATGTGAGATGTGAATAACTCTTGATCATTCTAAAGGAAGAGCTAACTGGCTTTGTAATAGACTCAGCGTGGTACCCGAGTTTTTAATTTATAGCCTGGAAGAATGGAATTTCCATTAACTAAGATCCTGAAGACTGTAGGAGGTGGCAAATCAGGAACTTGGTTTTGCACATATTCATTCGGAGGTACTAAAGTGGTCCGTTTGGGCCAGGCTTATGCTGTGGTGACAAAGACAAATCTCAGTGTTAGAAATCACGTTTGTTTCTCACCGAGGCCATGCCCATCGTAGATTGGACAATCCTCCTGGCCAATTGCTTTTTATGCAATGACTTAGTGATGTGGCTCTGCCTTTGCTACTCACAGTCTTTACACTCATTGCTAAAGAGAACGGTGAGATTGGAAATGTGGACAAGGTCCCTGTACTGTCTCTGCTAGGGGATGTGCAGTGGGTACAGTGGTGCAGTGCCCAGAATTCCCCACGGGGTCTGAAGCATTCATTATGTCTGCTGTTGGAGAGCCAGGTATTCATGGATCACCCTCTGTGCCTCCTCTAAGATTGTCTCCTATAAAGAGAACCATCCAGCCCAGTGTAATGTCCTCTCCCTAAAGGGGCCATTTCCAGTGACATTCGACCTGGGAACACAGGCAGCTCTCGACTCAATCTGGAACAACTCTATGGTCCATCCCAGCTCCACAGCCCTCACAGGATCAGCTCAGGCTCTGTTGTAATTGCATTGCAGTGAACTTCTCTCAATGCTCTTCCTCTCACTCTCTTACAGACCTCCCTAAAGGTCTGGCTCCAATAATCTCCTGCATGAGATCTCTGCAACTCAACTTCCCAGGAAAACCTAGTACATGTAACATAGTCCTTATTTTCTGGATGAGTAGTCACATTCACCCACCTCAATGGAAGTGTTACGTGGTGTGCATAGCATAACGTACAAACTTGTCAAAATACAATGGTGTATACCTGAAACTCATGTAACATGGTGTGTCAACTATTCTCAAAGATTCTTTAAAAAATGCATTATGAGACATACAGTGCGCGTGCCTGGAAGAGAGACACCATTGGTGAATACTCACAGTGTCCATCATACATTCCTTTTAGACATCTAAGAAGAGGTAGTAAGTGAACAAGTGGGTATGTAGAAGGTAGACTTTCAAGGCTTATGTCCAGACTGGAGAGAGTAATCTTGGGTGATGTTTAAAGACTAATACCAGGTAACAGCCCCTAATAATTAGGGCAGACAGAAAAGAGCAGAGGTGTGATGACTAAGCTCTGGGCACATGAACATTTGGAAATCTAGTTGATGAGGAAGAACCAGGAAAGGAGACAGAGAAGTTAAAGATATGCCTATGCTATGCCTTAATTACTCCTCAAAAATTCTCACGCTGTACACAAGGAAATATGTTTCCAAATGGACATTGAACCATTTCTTTTTTACTATGGAATAATGGAAACAACCCAAATATCCATTGACACAGGAAAGGACAAAAAAATTGTGGCAAAATCATAAAATAGTATAGAATATAGCAATTAGAATGGATGGGAACCGAGTTGCATGCATTAATATAACTAAATCTCAAAAACATAATGTCAAGCAAAAACAGCAGGTTTCATTATCATACATACAATATGAAATGATTTATACAATGTTTGAAAACACTTCCAAATAATGCCATATATTGCTAATGGACACACACCTGTACAGTCACAGCGTGCCATGCATGTGGGCAGCTGTGCCTTCTGCAGTGGGGGACAGAATGGGTTTGCACACTGATATGTATGCCATCCTCTGCTATTACTGTGACTGCCTGAAACATTTTATATGAAAAGATACCTTCCCATCTTGCTGTTATAAAGCACATAAAATATTAATAAAATCAAGTTTTTAAAGTGTCTTTTGTAACAATGGATGTAAAGCCATCGATAGTTGGGAACTTCGATGCATTTGGCTATTGCGCAGGTATCACCACAATGCTAGCAATGATGATAATGACAAGAATTATGTTTTGGCTTCCACTGTGACTAGAACTTTCCGAGGCTTTTCTAATGCATTATTCTATTCCATCCTCACCATGAATCTAGAACAGAGACCATTATTACTGCTCTCTTTCAGATGAGGAAACTGATGCCCGGAGAGAATGAAGAAATCCTGTCTCACAGCTAAGAAGTCACAGACCAGAATCCGACCCATCTTAATTTGACTCCAGATTAAATATCCTCACATGCAATGCTCCACCATTTTCCCTGCCCAGTGTGAGCCTCAGTGCACACGTTCAGTTACTGCCTATAGATAGAAGTGAGCCAGACCCAGCAGGCGTAGAGAAGCCAGTAAGAACAGCGCTTATCTGGTACCCATCTTGCTTCTCTCCCGTCCGGGGCGTTGAGCCCACAGTGGTAATACGAACATCATCAGATCTTCTATCCCAAGTCCCCAGGGTGATGAATCCATTCCTGTCTGCTCTTCCCATGATGCATATATCTTGGTAACAGAGGGTGTCACAATTCTCATGCTTCCTCTTCTGGGGAAACTAATTTAATTCCATTGAACTGAATTTAAAGCCACAGATGGGAATGACTTCTGAGAAATTCATTTCAATCCCCTCAATTTATAAACTGAAAAGAAGAGGCCAAAGATGTTAAGAGGCTTCCTCATAAGGAGTAGCTTCCTCCATTACAGGAGCCCAGGCCATCCTGACTCCATTGGCTCAGCGGAATCAGCTGGTCAACTTTAAACACTTCTGCCGTCCTGGCCACAGAGCCAACCTTCTGATTCAATTGGTCTGTGGTGGGACTTGGCATTGGCTGGTGCTTAATCTCCCCAGGTATTTCTGATGTGAAGCCGAGGTTGAGAACCCCTGCGTTTACGCTTCCTTCCCCTGGCATGCTCTCATGTACACACATCTTTGATCTTGCTGCCCAGGAAGCTGTGACTGAGGCCATGCTTCTCATTTTGTCAAGAGGAAAGGGATGGGTCGGGAACCCATTGAGTAGAGTTTGCTTTTCAAACCTTTCTGGGGTCCATGGGAGATTCAGTCATAAGCTTTTTGTCCACATCATTAGGTTCGTTTCTTCTTTAGTGCATTTTGTTAAGAAGTAAAGAAAGTGATAAGGCACTATTTTTAGCAGCTACAAATGGGATGCATTTGAAAATAATGGCGGTTCAGAATTTTAAGGTTTGTATTTAGCTCTATTTCAGAAATACACTATACATATAAGCCTAATTCCAGTTACTATAACCTCTGCTTTATTTAAAGCAGGGTCATCAAACTTTTTCTGTGAAGGGCAGATAATACATGTTTTATTGATGTCTGTGTTGTATCTACTCAACTTTCCCTTTGTAGCATAAAGAACTTCCATAGACGAGACATAAAGAGGAGGGCGTGGTTGTGTTCCAATAAAAGTTTATTTAGAAAAACAAGGGTGGGCTGAGTTGGCTCACCACCAACCTCTAAAGTATCAGATTGAAAGAGATAATGTCTGGTGATGGTCCAACTCTTACGAAAGCCAAAATATAATTAAAAAACATTTCTTAGATCATGGAGGGTTTCTGAAATTAGGAAAAAATTCTCCAATGTTATTTTAATATTGTACTCACATATTCAAAATTTTGTAAGACCCCAGGAATAAGAAACACGGTGTTTGTTCCAGTACCTTTTAAGTACCTTTGCATCTTTTGAGCACATTCTACCTTTAGTGCAATTTATAAATGTTTCTCTTTTTCATCTTCATGAAAGTTTAAAAAAAAATAGCAGAAGTAGGCTGCTAAATTCCAGAACAGTCAAATAATTACTTGGAAAATGGAAAGGCAGGTGAACACCAGTCATTTCACGATTTCAATTTTATGATTGCTTCATTACAGAACATACATGCATAAAACTTTCAATAGACCTGCATCATCTGAACCATAGCTTTCGGTTTCAGCCCCAACCACTGCCACTTATGAAAGCCTGGCCTTGCTTGAATTAGGTCTTCGAACAAACCTAGGGAAGTAGTTGTTAGAATAAAGAGAATTCTTGGTGTGTTCTGAGGGTTACTCTAAGATGTTGGAAGGAAAGGAAATGCCTTCCTCTTGCCATTCCTTCAGCTTCAAGATGCCTATCTAATTTCTAAGAGCATCTCAGGGCTATACAGGGCTCTTTAGGAATAGGAAAAGGTAGTCTTGGAATCCTGTTATGACTTTCCACTGCAATCCAGCAATCACTAAAATGACTACTTTTATTTCTACCAATCAAGGGCCAACATTGAAAGGCAAAGGAGTAAAGAGCCAGAACCACCCACAGGGAATTATCAGGAAGCATCCCACATGAAATGCAATGTTCAAGGGATGAAAAGGATTGCTCCAAAATATACTACCTACATTTGAGGATTTGGGGGCAGCCAGCCACTGACTCATTAACCTCCATATGTGAGAAGTAGAGCAAAAATTGAAGCTACAACATGAAATGGTGGGATCTGTGAATAGACCAGACCAGACTTTTGGATATTGTCCTGAGCAAGCAAGCAGGCCTTTGCAGGACACTCTCAGCTGTATTTCTTGCCCTTGGCTCCTTGTTGTCACTTCTGTTTGCATCATGGCAATTTTCATTTATGTTTTCTCTTCTGGTTGTTTTTAACAAACAGAAGTTGAGGGATATTTATATTCAGAGAAAAGTTGTTTTTTATAATTAAATCCTTTCATCCTCTCAGTTAAGTGGTAGAAGTGCAAAATTAAATGAAAGGAAGCTATGGTTTGGTGCACAGAGTAATGTGTAAGCCAGAGGATCCAGAGTTGTGTAAACTTGGGTTTTAATCGAGTTTTGTCACTTACTGAATATATGATTTTTGAAAATTAAGTAAATGTTTAAGTCTTGGCTTCCTCTTCTAAAACATGGAAATATTAGCACATAGCTCAAGATTGTTGTGGAGTAGTCAAGCAATATGGGTAATGTGCTTAGGCCCCAGCACATAGTAGTTGCTCAGAAAATGAAGGGACATGATGATGATGATGATGATGATGGTGATGGTGATGATGATGATGGTGACCATGGCAATGACCTATCTTTCTAATAGTTTAAGTCATCCTGGGTAGCATAAATGTGCAATGATAAGGAAAGGATAGATTGGCGAAGACACAATCATTTCTGAGTCTCTTTTTCATCAAATGGTTTCAGAATGCGGTTTTAGGGTGACTTTCTCCAATGACAGACACAAGCATATTCAAAGTAAAGAATGTCAAAAGGCCTACCCTAAAGCTAAATATAGGTAATTGTGCTTTGCACAATCTCAGTGTTTTCTCACTTCTCCCCATTCCAAAGTCATGGATTATCAGGAATCAAATGTCAAATCAATTTATTGAATTCTCTGGCAGTGAGAGGAAGAGATTCGATTTGTGTGTTGCCTTAGTCCCAGGAGGCCAACAAGCCAGCCACGAACCCTTGTTTATAGCATTCATATTTCTTTTAACGTCCATGAGTGATTTAGTCAACAGCTCTAGAGAAATGAACCATACTCTGAAATATCCACTTCCTGTGAAACATGCCTTGTCCCATCTCTACGTCAGTGTTGCTGAACACTAAGATAACGATGTTGGTGCCAAAGGAAATACTCTCTACTTCATGACAGTAGAAAGGGTTTCACAATGAGTGGTATTTTCCAACAACAACCTTTATTCATTTATTCTTTTATTACACATTATTTTTGAGATTCTGCTATGTGCCAGATGCACTCATAGGCATGAGGGAGCAGCTAGGAAATAGGCAGAGATGCCCATTTCTATACTAGTACTAGTACTTGAGGAGCAGGGATAATACAAGGACCATACTTAGCCCCTTTTTTTACTAGTTGGCTTTTAGTCTGTAGTAAGTTGTATTAATGTAAGCTCTATCATCCATCCACCTTGACACAAAATAATAGGTGAGGGAAAGAGGAGGAAAAAAATCTGAAAGTAAAGGGAGTAAGTTTCAGGTAGGATCAGGATTGAGAAAACATGCTGCGGGGATCTAGATATTAGAGAGAGATATACATGGGGATATATATGTCACAGCACTCCTCTTGTGCTTTTTCCCTGGAATGAAAGCTCTTCTGGACAAGGGATTATTGGTACAATCATCGGTGAGGAGAGGGGCTGAAGGTAGACTGAAGGGTAGGTACTGGGACATTTCCTTTCAGCAAACTTTCAGCTCAACTCCATGGACACACTGAAGTGTAAGGGATCCTGGTAAATGTAGTCTGAGAGTGTGTGTATGTATGTGTGTAAAGGGAGTCATATTGTATACATATTTTCCTGCAAATTCCCCTTTCCACATTTGTCCATGAAGATCATTATTTGTATTGACTGCACAGTGCTCTAATGGAAGAATGCTGTTTTATTTAACCAGTCTGTATGGTCTCATCCAACTTTCAAAATCAGTGAAATCTTGCTTATTCATTCTATATAATAACATATTCTCAATCTTTGAGTTTTGTAGGTAACTGAGCCTTTTATCATACTAACCACCATTTTTTTGGTCAAGATTCTAAGTGACTTTGGCATGAAGCTCTTTCTAAATGCATTACACACTTAGATATCCTCTTATAAATTATCCATGGAATAGAATGGGCCTTTTTTTTTTTGACTGTGGCAGAGAATGGGGATCTTCTCAAGCACTAAGTTTGTTTCCCATATCCCTATCTGCTTGATGAGTTAGTTCTTGCCTCTGGGCTGTAGATATAAGAATGAACACAAATTCTGGGCCAAAATGCAAAATGTTGGATGCAGACTTGAAGCACCCCTCCCCATCATGGTGACCAAGAAGGCATCACACTGCAGTCCCAGAAACTCTAGATAAATGCAATAAGAATTGTTGAATGACCTTGTGGAGGAAAATTGCCCTGGGAAACTGCCAACCTGCAACAGAATATTCATGACTGGGAAGTATGAACCTTTAGCTAACCTCTTAAGAGACAGGGGTTGTTACTATAGCATTTTCTATCCTAACTAATCAAATGTCCCTGCAATATTATTTAAAATGTTAATTATATTACTTTACATTTTTAGCTAATATTAGTTTACATTTCTATAGAGTCTTAGAGCTTGCTTAAGGCTTTCCTAATCGTTAGCTTATGTAACCTGTACGACAATATAATTGTGGATGCAGATACTTTTGAGATGAGTTCTACAATTTTACTCAACATTTATGAATTAATGGCACTTTACTTTCTGAGTTAGCACATCTCTTTGTCGGATGTTCATGCCTGTGCCTTTGTTTTACCCTATTGGTGCTTTTCATGCCCTCTTATGTGATTTTAGGAGGCAAGATCTAAATTTGGTTTTATTTGTCAAAGTAATATTCTCTCAGAATGAGAACCCCAGAATCTCCCTTCTGTGTAAGCTATTTAATATTTAACTCTTAACACACAGAATGTGCAGTCTTTATTTTCCATCAGAAATATTCCTTCCAGGGTAATTGAGACTACTTCCCATCCTCTTAGTTTTAAGAGTGGTTCTGTGGCAACCCTTGGCTTCTTTAGGTTTTCTTTGACTTAATCTGTCTTTCTTTTCCTCACTTTCTATCTACAGAGCACTTAACTCTGTTAAGTGATGACCATAGGGAAATTAAAATTCCAACAAACATGTAACTGGGAAAAAGACAAAAAACAAAAAAACATGTAACTGAGTTGATGTTGAGGATCCTGCATCCCAGTCCTACCTACTGATAATCCCATGCCCAGTTCAGCAGAAGGCAGGTCATGATCTGGACTCCATTTTCTTCTTTAGTAAAATTAGAGAACTAAGTTGATTACCAACTAAGATTTCTCTGTATACCAAATTATCTGGCTTTAATCAATATTTATAGCTCCTGGGGATTGGAAATCTATTCAAATCTTGTAATTAATACCAAAAAATTAATAGTTAACATACATTCAGTATATACTACGACCTGCTCTACATGCCATGCACCTTAATACATCACCTCATTAAGCACATTTTCTTAGTATCTCGTTTCATACATGGGGAACTGAGGCTTGGAGTGGAGAGTAGCATGTTCAAGGTCATTCAGAGAATAAGCAATGAAGCAGACAGTTGAAACTAAGTATATTTGATTCCAGAGCCTCAGCACTTAACCATTATACTTGGCTGTAAGCTGTTATATTCTGGCCATTACATAGGCCCTTGGGAAATTGATAAAATTAACAATTCTCATCAGAAGCCAGGTCATGTTTTCTGCCCTTTTTGGAGTCTCCCTTGTACAGGCATTGGTGGTCTCTTCTTATATGACTTGTCCTTGGTCTAGCAGTCCCTAAGCATCAACGACCTCTGTAGCTGACCGCCTGACTCATCACCCTTCTGAAGATTCAGTTGATGAGGCAAGTGTGATCCTACGTGGATTTAGCTTATTATCCACACACAACAGGCAGCAGGAGCCTTACGTCTGCATCCATTCTGCTTGTCCCCAAGGCTCGTGAGGTCATGCGGAGGTGGGTCCAGGAGCATGCTGTGCACACCTGGGTCTGTGTCACAGCTAAGAAACACTGAGTGCAGGAAATCTCAGTCATGGAAAGGGCCTTCTAGCAAACCTGCCCAACTTTGCCCCTGAGGGACATATTAGCTGTATTATCCTGCTTAGAAAACACGTCTGCCCTTTGCCCTGCTCTTTGCCCTGCAAAAACAGACATTTGCTTCCATGACTGCTAAGTAAATGTTTTTGGAGATGCAGTCTGAGATGCATGGAGATTCCATGTAGAACTGATTCCTGATAATTTAAAGGTGAAACTGTGCCCAGAAGCACAATATTCTCATATTTGTGTCCCTCTGCTGGGCTGCCATAAGCATCTGCATGGATCAAGCAAGCTTTCCTCCTCCACCAGGAATGATGATACAGTGTGGAGCATGAGTGTGGAGGTTAAGTACCCACAAGTCCTCCAGAAGGCTTGTCTTCTGGGGCATCTGGTCTGAGTGAAAATTGTTATAATCCATTTGGAAAATATTTTGTAATATGAACAAAGAGACAGAAGTGTATTGATACACACTGAGTAGAAATTCCAGATCTAGGAATCAATCCCAAACGAATAATCCAAAAACACTTGGAAACTTTACATAAATTATTTATAATAACAAAATTGTGATCATAATCTAAGGAATAGGAGAATAGATAAATCATGCTGCATTTTTGGATTAAATATTATCTTTTTATTTAAAATGATGATTATATAATTCTGCTAATAAGAAAAAAATATCTATGACATGATGCTTTGGGAAAATTAAGGTTAAAACTGTGTACATAATATGAGTACAAATGTGGTGAAATGCCCACTCATCAGGTAAAAGAGCTAGAAGAAAATACACTGAAGATGTGCTAAGCACTTGTGGAATTAGACTAATGGAAGCAAAAATGATATTTTGTTTTGATTTTTGTTTTTTCTCTTCACTATTCTCCAAAAATTTCAGCCACATGGTTAGAGTTTTTAAATGGAAAATAAATTTAAAAAGATAGTATAATGATGTGTTAATATAATCAATTAAATATTAATCTCTAGATTTAAATCAGAAGCAATCAAACATTTTTATTCTTTTTAATGTTAGGTCCTTTCATTGGTAAGTTTATTAATTAGAATCTCTTTCTTAAGACCATTTGTCTCCTAAGCATGAATGGCATCTCGACCTGTGAAAGGCGGTCCTAGAACAGACCACTCTCCACTGTTGAGTGGAGACACTCTTCATGGGACAGGGCTCAACTTCTCTTTCTTTGGATTCTTGGAATTCTTAAGGATTCCTCCCTTAATCTAGAAGAACCCTCCAAAGATAAAACTTTAATGCTTACAAATATGTCGAGGTCCTTAGACATTAAGATTGGCTCCTACTCCACTTTCTGGACCCACCCACCATTGAGTACTTCCTACTTTCTTCCAGTCCCATTACTGCTTCATACTCTGACCTGGACTGACTGGGATTCTTTAAACTCCTAGAACGTTCTAGGCTCTCTAACTCCAGACCTTCCCACCTGATATCTGGTTTGCTTGAAGCTCTACCCTCCCAACCTACTTTCACCAAACTAGTCCTACTAATGATTGAAATCCTTTTCCCTAAGAAGCCTACAGCAGCCCCTAAGTCTGGATCAGGTACCCTGCTGGGTTGGTTGAGCACTCCCCACCCTCTGTGTGCTGACAAATGCTTTCAAGAGGCCTGGAGATTGTAATTGTGGACTATCCTGGAAAATGCCAGAATTTGACTCGAGAGGTAACAATTAGCAACCATACATCACTTCAAATTGTTGAAACTAGGGAAGGCGGTTTGAGGATCTGGCTTCTATTGTTTTGTGATTTAATCGAAACCCTGTTTGTTTCCTATGTAAAATTTATTCTAAGAAAAGAATTGATCTTGGATGCTGCATTGTCAGATGGACTTCACACTGAGCAGGTTGTGTGCAGAGCCCCCAAAGCATGAGGACAGAATGCTCACACATGGAGTTTTCAGGGGTAAGGGAATAGTATAAATCAAAGATGCATCTGGTGGTTCCCATATGAAAGGAATTAGATCACTTCTTTCTTAACATGCAACATACGATGACTAGCTATGCCCTTGCTTTCCTTTCTATTTAAATGACTTTACTGTAATGTGTTTCGATTTCCAATCTAAGTTATTGTCTCATGCTACTCATGTAAACTTTCTTGTTTTACTTTTTTTTTTTAGAAATTTATCTCTGGCAATATCAAGTGTTAAATTAATTCAACTTCTAGCTGAGGTGATCAGGGTTTTGGCAAATTCCTCAAGTATTTATCTCAAACTACTAAAAAAATCCACCCTGGGGTGCTCGGTGGTTCCATCAGTTAAGCACCTTTCTTCGGCTCAGGTGGTGATCTCAGGGTCCTGGCCCTGCCTCGGGCTCCCTGCTCAGCGGGGAGTCTGCTCCTCCATCTTCCTCTGTCCCTCCCCTGCTCTCCTGTTGGTGTGCTCTCTCTCTCTCTCAAATAAATAAATAAATCTTAAAACGAAAACAAAAATAAAACACCCTGAAGTTACCACTCTGAGTGAACAGAATGAATGAATTCCCTGAGTGAATGGTTGGTTACAGTATTCCAGAACTTCTCCTGCATGGGTGATTCACTGCCTACAGGGTGGGAAGGCAGGAAACACTTGCTTTCTTATCAAAGTGTCATGACTCTTCCCATATCCTGACTTCCTCCTTCACTTGGCTGAGGATTTCTGACACTTCCCGTTGGGAATACAGCATATTTTACAGATAAACTGAAGTGAACAGGTATGATAGAAGTCTATTTTGAAATACAGAGTTAGGTGAAATCATTGATAGAGGGTTTAAAACATATTTTAGATGAATTCTCTTATATCAATAAAGATTTTCTAAAGTTTTTCTCCAGACTAAAATATCTGTAGAGATATCTGAGATTAGGGAAAAAAAGATAGATACTTTTAAAAACTTCTGTGATAGAGATCTTTTAAAAGATTTATCTATTTATTTAAGGGGGCAGGGAAACAAGGAGGGGGAAAGAGTCCCAAGCAGACTTCCTGTTGAGCGCAAAGTCTAACAGGGATGGGGGGATGGGGAAGGTGCGATGGGGCGGGGGCGGGGGACTGTTGGCAGGGGTGCCTACATCTCAGGATCCTGAGATCACTACATAAGCCAAAACTAAGAGTTGGACACTCAACAGACTGAGCCACCCAGGTGCCTTTGTGATGGAAATTTTTAAAATATCTATTTATTTGTTATTTCAAATCACTATTTTTTTTTAAGATCAATATTACCCCTTACCATGGACTCCTATTCCTTGAAATTTGCAAGGGACTCAACTGGGAGGTTTTCAGGCCTTATAATCCATCCAACAGACAACACAACATCTGCTACACAACATCCCCGGACCAGGCAAACCCAAAGATGCATAGTTTTCACTTCGAACCCGTTTTCTTAAAAAAGAAGTAAGTATTTGTTAGAGTCTGAGACCACAATCCCACTGGTGGAAATGGAAGATTGTCACCTGCTCTTATGCAGAGTCCTGCCTGGTATGCACAAAATAAATATTTCCCAGGTCTTAGATATTTAATGCTACCAACCCTGAGAGGATTACCAAGGAAAAAAGCCACAGAGTTGTGAGTGTTTTTGACCAATAGAGTGACTACACTCCATTCTCTGAGGGGCTGTCTGCAAATGCATCTGAGCGAGGATTACTCTATGGCTAATCACACAGGGCCCAGCAATGGCTATTTCATCAGAGAGAGCCTGGCCACGGGGTCTCAGAGGGAAGGTGTTCCGTCCACCATCTTCCCTGCCCATGGCCAACAAAGGGCAGGAAGGGCCTTTGCTCTTTGAGTGATCTTGGCTGAAAAAGCTAAGCTGCCTTCTAGAACAGAGTCCATATTGGCATGTCAATCATTTCTCTGTGTGTGTTTTCTTTTTGCTGCATTTTTCTCCCTTCTGAAGAAACTTGCCATGCGGTATTTAAGGTGACCTAACTCTCAACGAGAACATTCGGTGTGGTTTATCTTTCCACCCACGTACAACTCGCCTTGCAGACTTGACAGGGATAGATCAGCCCGGTGGAGGAGCAAACAAAAAACCAAAAATACCCTCCTCCAAAAAATACCCCACGGTGTGAAACTCTTTCTGAGAAAGAGTGGCCTGTTTCCTTAAAGTAGAAAAAAAAAATAACAAAAATAGATTTTTCTTGAGACTCTTGTTTACTCAGATGATACCCATTCTTTTTCTAGCACAACATGACTGTAGTTGCTACCCAGAGATTTTTAGAAAGTCAGATGGATGCGAATGCAGCAGAGTTTTGCCGTGAGTGAGTTGTGCTTCTCACATCGCTTATTAGAAGGTAAATGCATAATTATATGGCACACTCATATAAGAGCAATAAACTTTATGGGAGTATTTATAAAACAGTATGTTTACATCAATGGTGCTATACAAGTAACAAGTAATAATAACATTGTGAAGAAAATTAGCTCCTTAGATGCATAACATTTAATATGTAGCTCTGTATAATTAATATCCTGGCAATTTAATGTGTTACTCATTTTCTTTTTTCCCCTCCCCTTTACTAGGAAGAAAGAAACAGAATTTGTTTAATTTAATACAGCATTTTCACGGTAGTATAGAGCCGAAATGTTATCATGCTACATTAACCTGATTTCCGACCCCATAACTTTGCAACTGGGCGGGTTTCTTAACATACAGTATGCCCGCTTAGACGGTTTGTAAATATTGTTGCTTCTTCATTGTTATCGTTCATCTCCATGCCTCCCACCCTCCTAGACAGTGTCCAATGCCCAGGACAGCCTCCACCACAAAGAATTATTTGGCTCAAAATGTCCATGGTGCTGAGGTTGAGAAATCTTGTATGAACTCGTTGATGTTTAAAACTATCCTCTACAGTAGGGATTCTTAATCTCATTTTGAGATAAAAAAAACCTGGGCATGGTTGAACCAAGAGAGTCATCCAAGGTAAAACTGCACAGCACGGAATAAAGGGCTCTGGGGTGTTGAACCCAGATCTTCAGATCTGAGTTCCTGGCACTTGCCTCTGGCCTCTTGATTCATGGGTTCTGCTTACATTGAGAACTTAGCATTGGTTGCAGCAGACAATATATGTGCTGTTACAAATGTGTGTGTGTGTGCGCGCGCGCACATGTACATACTCATGTGTGCACACGTGTGTATTTTACTGACATTCAGAGATTGCTCCCAAGGAGGGCAGACAGGTCTGAGTAAAGGTGAAACTGAAGAAAGCCATGTCCATCTCCGGCCCTGCCCTCCCAAGACCCCCAGTGAGGTAGCCCCCGAAAGAAAGAGTCCACCCCCTAATGGCCCCTTTCCTGGCCAGGTTACTTAGTCCTGCCCACCAGGCAATGGAAAATAGAGGCCCGGTCTCCACCTCAGTTAATCAGGAAGCCTCTCAGACAAGGGCACATGCTCATGAGCTCGTGGGATCACTTCCTGGGCCTCTTCAAGTAATAATAATGTTATAATAATGAGGAGGGGGTCTTCATTTTGCTGAAAGTGCCTCCAGAGCTCCTCCAGATGCAGGCTTGTCTCAGCTGCCCAAAGCCAGGGCCACAGAGGAGAGGTCTACCTCTTAGAATGACTTCTACAAACCATCTCCCCAGGAGACAAAAGAAGAGAGATCTGGTTGTGTGCTCATCCTGTGGTCTGCAGTGACGCGGCCCCCTCCTCTGTCAGCATCACACATGGTAATAATGCTCTTGCCTTTTCATGGAGCATTACGTTACCGGAACACACAGAGAAAGGGCCCTTCCTCTTCACGATTTAGCTGTCACTGTCACCACTTAATAAACAGTTAAAAGGCAGTGACTCAGACCGCAGGTGCCAGTTTGGCCTGCTGATTGTCAAATGGACCCATCCCAGCTAATTTAGGTCCTCAACGGCCCCACTAAGGATTCGCAAAGGCAGGCCCGATGCCATTTCACCCTGGCAAGTTCCAGGAGCGAGGAGGGCAGGAAAAGCTCGTGAGAAGCGGAGCTGGGCTTGGTGGCATCCAGGTGTAAATGGCGTGGGAGGAGGTCTCAGGCAGGAGGCTCTCATGGCTCTGAATCAGTGGGTGATTTATGCCTGATGCTCTGTGCAGAGCAGTGTCCCTTCTCCTATAGCCTCTGGGGGAGGAACACCTAGTCTACCATGTTAGCCGTCTAGCTTGGCAGGCAAGTTTCTCCACATCTGCTGTGAAGACGAGAGAGCATCTCAGCAGCCCTCACTGGTTCTTCTTGGATGCCGTCATCCTGTGTATCTGTTGGCCCGTCCAATCATTGCTAATTATGAAGGGCGGCTTCATTCATGCCATCACGTAGGTCACTCAAGGAACCTTCATATGTGCTTCTGGGCCACACTCTGCCATCTCTAGTGGTTCATTAAGGATGCCAGCGTGTGGGGATGGGCACCGGCTGGTAATTTTATGAATGTTAATAAACCTAACAAGAGCCCTTCTAAGGCATCCCAAAGACCAACACCACCAAATGCCCATGATGTACCAAGTACTGTGTGTGGATCTGGGGATGCTCTGAGGATGGGCATCATTCTTGAGCTCAAGATGCTCAGAAGAGGGTGCCTGCGTGGCTCAGCAGTTGAGTGTCTGCCTTTGGCTCAGGTCATGATCCCAGGGTCCTGGGATTGAGTCCCACATTGGGTTCCCCACAGGGAGCCTGCTTCCCCCTCTGCCTATGTCTCTCCCTCTCTCTCTGTGTCTGTCACAAATAAATAAAATCTTAAAACATAGTTGTTAAGAGGAAATAACCAGTTGCACATAATAATAAGATGATGAATCATCTTTAAGAATTAAAGATAGATCTGCTTTAAGAGAGGAAGAGTGTCCATCACTGAAAATTTGGGACAGATTTGGAGTTGGTAGCAGAGAATGCGAACCACAGGTTGTGCACAGCTTAAAAACTTTAAGTCTCTGACTAGCAAACAGGTGTTCTTGGTGTGGAACATTTTGTAAACATTGTGCTTATCACCTCCATTCCTAGGCTTTGCAACCATGTCTTTATCTTAATTCTGTTTATCATTCTGATGATTCATTTTTTTCCAGCTTCTGAGTCACAACATCACCCTGGCACTTGAATTCCCCACATGCACTGAGATGATATTTATTTATTTGTTTGTTCATTTATTCATTTATTTATCTATTCATTTATTCATACTATGTTTAAAAGCAGATCAACCATAGGAAAGATGTTTAAATGACCAATGATCATAAAAGCCATGATACAGAATCCTCTGCCTGTCACCACCCCTTATTGGATCCTTTATTTATTTATTTTTTTTAGAGATTGTATTTATTTATTCATGAAAGACAGAGAGAGGCAGAGACACAGGCAGAGGGAGAGGCAAGCTCCCCATGGGGAGCCTGATGTGGGACTTGATCCCAGGACCCTAGGATCACAACCCTAGCCGAAGGCAGACACTCAACCACTGAGCCATGCAGGCGTCCCTATATGATATTCTTTAGACCAAGCTCAAGGGCCATTTCCTCCTGGAAGTGTCCTCCTGCACCTGCCAGGATCATGCAGTCTACACAGAAAGACCACACAGTCTTACTTGCACCCTTAAAAAAAAAAAAAAGTTTGATTGATTGATTGATAGAGAGAGAGAGACAGAGAGAGAGCAAGGGTCGGGGGAGGAGCAGAGGGAGAGGGACAAGCAGACTCCGTGTTGAGTGTAGAGCCTGACATTGGGCTCAATCTCATGACCCTGATATCATGACCAGAGCTCAATCAAAAGTCAACTCTTAACTGACTGGGCGACCCGGGAGCCCCTTAATTGCACCTTTTTAACCCACACATGACTGTATATTTTGTTAGGTTACAGGACTCAGGTTTATTGTTGCACAGACCGTTTCATCCAGTTCATAGTACAGTCGATCATCGAAGAATATCTACATCCGGAAAAATGACGGATGAGTAGAAGTGAGTGCTTGCATCCATCTCCAGTGAGATTGAAAGCTTTTCAACACTTCCATATCCCATGGGCCCTTCCTCCACCCCACTCCGTGTTAACACCTCCCCCCCCCCACCCCGTGCTGCCACAGCATCCTGAAGATGCACCGGTGGTAGCCCTTTCCCACTACAGCTTATGTTCTTGTGGTTCTCTCTCCGATGAGATGTCTGTCCTAACGAACAGGGATTGCATCTTGCTTACTCAGCACCTTACATGGGACTGGGTAAATCAGAGAAACGTAGCTTTTGTGTGGAACTTCACTGCCCGTGATATCTGTTAATAATTTGGGCAAGAGTTCTGAGGAGCCAAACTTCTTTGCTTGTGAGTTTGTGTCATTCCACTGTTTATGTTATTACAGGAAAGCAGTGAGAGACTCCAAAGCAATCATATCCAACTGAAACCTTAATAAAAGTTCAAATTATACATCACACTGCAACATTCTTACCTGTGAGTAGATGTGGCCTATACATGGACTTCATTTTTGTTTTTTCACCCAAACCTATGACATCTAGGCTTTAACTTTGAACTGTCCTTCTGGTATAGAAAATCCAGCTCTTGGGCTGGGTAAATGGGTGGGCAGCATTTGAGGAAATTAGTGTTAAAATAAAATCATGCATGATGCCTCCAGGGCTCGGAAATCCATGTCCTGTTCGGTTAGATCCTTGGACAGCTATGGTAGGGTCAGTATTCATGAGCCCTAGCAAAACTGTCTTGCCTGAGTTACCTCTGAAATTCATGACCTCTACTTATTTAGTATATTTCTAGAAATAATCAGCACAGAAAAGACGTTTTGTTCTGTTGTATGAAATTTTCATGATAGATGTTACCCTGGTAGCCACAGTGAGCGGAATAACATAATGACTCGGGACAATGGATCAGCATTGTGATGACCCTTCATGGTCATGCACACATTGACCAGCCCTGAATGAACTTGAGGCTGACACGTAACCTCTCGAAGCTTCAGTGTCTTTTTTGTTGCAAGATGGTAATAAGAATGATCTCCGTTGATGTGGAGACCAAGTGAAAATAAGGTATGACACTGTGTATGGCCAGCATGAGTTAAAAATAACTTTTCATTATGCTTTTGTTTGGTGCCAATGTACATTATCTTTTTAGCCACTATTTAGTAGCAGACAATAAAGTAAAATAAAAAATACCAGTTTTCTTTCTTTTAGCTGTAATGAAACACAGAACTAATATTTATTTTTTATTTTTTAAAGATTTATTTATTTATTTTTATCCATGATAGAGAGAGAGAGAGAGAGAGAGGCAGAGACACAGGAGGAGGGAGAAGCAGGCTCCATGCCTGGAGGCCAACGCAGGACTCAATCCCGGGACTCCAGGATCGCGCCCTGGGCCAAAGGCAGGCGCCAAACCAGTGAGCCACCCAGGAAGCCCCAGAGCTAATATTTAATCTTTAGTCATAGTAGCTATGTGAATCTGAATGTTAGTGGCATGGATTTTTCTCTTTCTCTCACATTATTTTTGTTTTTATTTTACACTTAGATCTTGAAGACAATATTTCATCCAGACAACACATTTTAGAAGTAGATGAGACATATTCTAGAAGTAAGTAAGCACATAATTTTTTTTATTTGTATAAACAAAATATAGTCTTCTTATCATTTAGGTCTTAAAATACTGTTAGGGTAGGAAAATATACATAAAGTAAAAGTAATATATAATATATGCACACACACACACACACACACACACACACACACACACACACAAAGTATGTACTGGTAAATATAACAGCTAGCTTTCCAAAAATGAAAAACTCTCTTTTTTTGTAGGGCTTGTCATTTTCCATGGTGTAAATACTCGGACAGTGGCTAATTCAAGCTACCAATAGTTTAAGAGAAATTCCTGTGGCCTGAACCAGCTCCAGCAGGTAGATCCTAAATTGGAATGGAATGAAAGGGGGAACTAAATTCAGAAAAGAGAAGCCTCATGTCTGTGGACCTAAACAGCTGGGGAGGTCTCAGGGAACACAGATAACCTGACCTAGGTCTGAAAAGACTGAAAACCTTTGGAAAAAAAACAATAACAAGTGAAAAAGCTCTGGTGTCTACGTGTAGGCAGCTCATTCCTTTGTTATGCATTCATTCTATTTATTTACTTAAATATTTGTGAATTATAACTGGATGATGCCAGACATTCATTATGAGGTTTAAATACAAGTAATTGCAACTGCTGAAAGGACAGGGAGTCAGAGATATATACTAAAATAAGGTGTGGACACAGTGCTAGACCTCTACGCATGTGATTACTGCTGGGGGCACTTAACCCAGACAGGAAGGCAAGGTCAGAGAAGGCTTCCTGGAGGCTGTTGACTGGGTTTAAAGACTGAAGAGCTCTCACCCGGTCAAGGCAGGTGAGAGAAGGGCAGTCCAACCAGAGAATGTTTGAGTGAAATAAAGAGGGGAGGAAGCAGGCAGTGTGGAAAGCTACCAGCAGATCCATGCTTGGGCTGGTTTGTGGCACCTCCAAGGTGCAAGGGAACAGGCAGGAGGAAGCAGTGTGGCTAGGCAGCTGGGTGATGTGGATCCTGAAAGACCTGGTGGTCCTCTTAAAAGGCAGTGAGTGTCTGCCAAAGCCTTGGCGCACCTCTGTTGGATTTGAGGTGATGATCAGAACTGCATTTTAGGTGCTCGTACGAACAAATGTGCTGTTTGTGTCAGTTCTGAATGGCTGGGAGAAGGCCAGCGAGACCCGCTAAGAGGTCATTGTCACTGTCCACACAATATCTGACGATCCCATAAACCAAGGCAATGGAACGTGGGATGGAGAAGAACCTAATACAGATTTTGTTCATAACTTGTCCTTCAGTTTGACCTTTTTACTTGGCTTAGATTATAAGCCGAACAGCATTGTTATCTGTAAGTTTAGGTTAACATTTTCCTTCTTCATTAGTTAGCTATTTCTGTTTAGAACTGTTTATTAAATGCCTGTTTACTCATGCAATAGACTGTCTCATAAATGCACTAACCTGGAAGGCACTGTGTGTGTGTGTGTGTGTGTGTGCTGATTTATTCCTGATAGAACATGATGCTTATTTTCCAATTTTCCTCTTTTACATTAAATAAACACATTTATCACTAGATTAGTGTTTGTGTCAGTTGAATAAAAGAATAATTAAAAATTTCCTCAAATGATTATTAATCTTGATTGGGGAGTGACTCCTACAGCTTGATGAGTAGAGGGAGAGGCAAGGTTAATTATAAGATTATTTCAGCTCTAGAAAACCTAGGATGTCTGGAGCTTAGAAGGTGGAAATGTATCCCTTCTGAAGCCTAATGAATTTTTCTGTCCCTGCAAATACAACAGAGTAGCTGAGATCAAAAATACCTGACAAACAAAATTTTAAAAATCACTGTTACTAAGGTCTCAACAGAAAAATAATATAATTTAAAAAAATGTCTCAACAAAGCCATATCACTGGGTTAATTTTACTCCTAGAAGTTCCTGAAAATAATGCATTGCCTTTGCATGAACATCGTGTTTAAAATTTAAATTAAAATATATTTAAAGAATATTGAAAACACTTGAGAGTCATTTGGGTTTGCATTTAATACATGATAATTAGAATTTCCCGTCCAAAGTACATTTTTTCCCTTAATGCTTTATAAAATGCATGATTGGTTTCCCAATAAGATGATTGCTAATATAATCAAATCATTTTGTTTTGAAATGTGTTTTTCATTATAAAATTAATATAATCACATTACAGGACATTTGTGAACTGCAGGGACTTAGACTTTAATGTCCATTGCAGAATTTTGAAACAGCAAAACAGTGGAAGCAGCTAAATGTCCATTGATGGAAAGACAGTTCAAAAGTCCAGTGTGGGATACAACCTGGCAATTAAATAATGATGTAGGTATGGGCATAAAGATATGTATTGGCATAGAATGACCTCTAAATCAGTATTGACTATAAACATCAAGTAACAGGATAACCCATAGATCATGATGCCATAACATAGCAATAAGTGTTGTAAATGTATAGAAAAGGGGCTTCAAGATGAAGCACCCCAAACTGATAAGAGAAGTTATTCCTAGGATGTGTGCTTATGTGTGTTTGTGCATTTGGCAAGGGGTAAGAATAGATCCAGGAACAATAATTAAAAGAAATTTAATTTTATCTGTTATTTTTAAAAATTGTGTGGGCACCTGGGTGGCTCAATCGGTTAAGAGTCCAACTCTTGATTTTGGCTCAGGTCATGACCTTAGGGTCATATATTCAGTGGGAAGTCTGCTTGAGATTCTCTCTCTCCTTCGCCCTCTGTCCCTCCCCCCATCGGCATGTGCCATTATGCGCTCGCTCTCAAAAATAAATAAATCTTCAAAAACACTATATTGTGATATTGTATATTAGTTGTATGACTAATGACAGATAAAAGATTATAGAAAAGAGTAGAGGATGTTGCAAGTCTTGCAATATATAGATACAATTCTAGTGCATACAATTTTTTTTCTAATTTTTCATTCAATGTTTTCATATACTGTTACATAGTTTCCATGATTGAGAATGTGATGTGATTCACATAGAAATATTCTTTGTGTTTAGTTTGTATTATATATTTTAATATTAGTGATGAACATCTTGCATATAGTTTGATCCCATATTTTGAAGAATTTCCTTAGGATGGACTTCCTGAACTACTATGAGGTCAAAACCTATGTGTATTTTTGTGTTTTAAAATTTTTATCTTTTCATGAGGAATGCCACTTGTGCTAAATGTCGAGAGCCTACACAAATATGTTATGAGTTGTGGCTTATTTCAAATCCCTCAGCAGATTTACTTAACTGTTCGGTTCCGTTCAGCTTGGTTTGGTTTGGTTTGGTTTGGTTTGGTTTGGTTTGGTTTGATTTAGTTTGGTTTGGTTTGATGAGGAACGGATTGGTCCCTGGCCAAATGCTCTTCAGAATAGGAGGCCATTGATTTTGAGATAGTGGGACCAGATTCAGCATTTCCCATTAATCAGCATATTTCTTCTGTAAGTGACCATAGAGAACCTGGTGCCTGATGCAGTGCTTATCCCGGAGTAGTCGGTGCTCAACGACTATGTACTGAATTAAATGGAAGAGAAACAAGAAATCTGGGTCAAACCTAAGCTAAAACAAAAAGGTGATGGAAGCCACAGCAGTTCTAGGGGCATCAGACCTGGCAGTTTGGAGTTATTTTTTGGCAGCATCCCTGCTGCCACAGATAACCTTTGGGGTAGTCAGAGAGACTCAGCGATCAGAGCTGTGCATCTGGCCATGGTTCTAATTCACCCAAGCATGAAGGCCCAGGCTCCACTCAAGTCAAGTCACAATGAGCTCACAAATCTGCGCATCTATGGCAGACAGTCTGTAAGAGCGTAGCAGCGGTTAATCTATTTCCCCCGCATTAGAGCTCATCAATGTATCTACATTGTTCATGAGTTAATAGCACCCCCTCCTTTTCCAAGCTTTTTCTTTTGAAATAATTATAGATTCACAGGAAGTGGCAAACTTAGAACACAGAGATCCTGTGTACCCTTCACCCAGGGATTTTTTTTTTTTCCCCAATGGTTACATCTTACATAAACCCAGTACACAGGATCTGACACGGGCACAATGTGTATATATAGTTCTACACCATTTTATTCATAGATGTGGGTTTGTATAACCACCACTACAGTCAAGACACAGAGATACAGAACTATCCCATCACCAGAGATTTCCCTTGTGCTACCCTTTTATAATCCTGTCCTGTTAGCCCCCTCTACCATGGGCACAATCTCTAAATCCTGGCAACCACTACACTGTTTCCCATCTCTACACTTTTGTGATGTTGAGTCTCTAGATGGAATCACACTGTGTGTGAACTTCTGAGGTTGACTTTTTTCACTGAGCATAATGCCCTTGAGATCCATGAAACTGAATGTGATTATAATCACTTCCTTTTTATTGCGGAGTAGTATTCCACTGTATAGACATACTGCAATTGTTTAACCATTCACCTATTATTAAAGGACTTAGGGTTGTTTCCTGTTTTGGGCTCTCAGATATAAAGCCTCTATGAATAACCATGCTCAGGCTTTTGTACTGACATATTTTTACTTCTCTGGAATAAATATCCATGATTGAAATTACTAGTTCAAATAGTAATTACATGTTGAGTTTTATAAATAAAAAATAAAAAGGCAAATTGTTTTCTAGAGCGACTATCATTTTGTATACCCATCAGTGATATGAGAGATTCAATTTCTCTATACCTTTGCCAGAATTTTATATTGCCAATATTTTTTATTTTATGTGTTCTAATAGATGTGTAGTGATATAGCCTCACAGTATTAGTTTTCATTTCCCTAACACTAATGTTCAAAAGATGTTGATCATCTTTTAACATGATGCTTTGCCATCAGTGATAGGTGGATTCATGACTTGCCCGTTTTCTAATTATAAAATTTAAATTGCTCTTTTTTTCTTCTTCTGTTGAGTTTTGAGAGTTAATATGGTCCAAAGATGATGCCTTTGTCACATATATGGTTAGCACATATTTTAACTCAGTCTGTGTCTTGCCTTTTGACCCTCCTTATAGGATTTTTCATAAAGTCAACTTATTTTTTTTTTCCTCAAAGTCAACTTCTCTCTCTCTCTCTCTCTCTCTCTCTCTCTCTCTCTCTCTCTCTCTCCCTTTTTTCATGGACTGTGTGTTTGGTGTCATGTCCAAGAGTACTCTGCTAGGCCCTAAGTCTTAAAGACTTTTCTCTAATGTTACCTGCTAAAAGATCTATAGTTTCACATTTAACATTTCAATCTTTCATCCATTTTGTATAGCAAGGTTTAAAACAGGTTTCTTTTACTTTCCTCTCTCTCTCTTTTTTTCTTAATTAGATATCTAATTGCTCCAACACTGCTTATTGGAAGAATATCCTTCCTTCATCAAATTGCTTTTGTGCCTTTGTCAAAAACAAGTTGTCTGTACCCATATGGAGCTATTTTTAGCAACTGTATTGTAGTCCATTGATCTTTATGTCTACCCTCCAGCAAAACCCCACAGTCTTTTTTTTTTTTTTTTAACCCCACAGTCTTGATTAGTGTAACTATATAATGAGTCTTAAAATTGGGTAGTGCTTTCTCCCAATTTATTCTTCTTTCTCAAATTATTTTAAGTGTACTAATTCCTTTGTTTTCCTATATAAATTTTAGAATAGTCATCTCTGTATCTACAAGAAATATTGCTGGGATTATAATAGGAATTTAATTAAGACTTCTGTCAATTTGGAGAAAATTGAAAACTTTATTGTAAGTCTTCCAATCCATGAGCATAGTATGTCTCTCCCTTTATTATACAAACACCTAAGTATTTGATTCTCTTTGAACTGTTGTAAATGATATTATATTTTAATTTTCACATTTTAATTGCTAGTATATAGGAATACAATTGATTTTTGTTATTAGGTGGCATTGCTAAAATTACTTATTAGTTCTAAAGGTTTTTGTAGATTACTTGACATTTTTTATACATATTATCATATGTAAATATGTAAATAGGGGCAGTTTTATTACAATCTTTCTGATCTGTATGACTTTTATTTCCTTTTCTTGCCTTATTTCACTAGCTAGAGTTTCCAGTTACATTTTGCACAGTACTGATGAGAATGAACATTTTGCCTTATTTGCAATCTTCTGGGCAGAATATTCAGTCTTTCAGCATTACATGTTTGTTGTAAATTTCTCATTGGTGCTTTTTAATAAGCTGAGAAAGTCTCCTCTATTGCAGTTTTCTGAATTTTTTTGTTTTTTGTTTGTTTGTTTGTTTTAGTCATGAATGGGCATATTAATTTGTCAAATGCTTTTTCTTTGCTATTTGATATAATCATCTGATTTTTCATTTTTAGTTGGTTAATATGATGGATGATACTGATTAATTTTCAAATATTGTGTAGCTTTCCCTTCCTGAATTGAGTCCCACTTGGTTATGTATTTAATTCTTTTTCTATATTTTGGAACATATTTGTTAATATTTTGTTTAAAAAATTTGCATGTGTGTTAATGCAAGATATAATTCTGTAGTTTTCTATACTGTCTGAGTCTGGTTTTGATATTGGAATAATACTTTTTTAGAACAAGTGAGAAGTATTCCCTCCTCTTCTATTTTGTGTAGAATTGGTGTTAAGGCTTTAAACTTCCAGAAGTCTCCAATGACATCATCTAAGCCTAGAAAAATTTGTAGAAGTCTTTAGCCTATGTATTAAATTTCCTTAATAGTCATAAAGCCATTCAAATTTTTAGTTTCACATTAGAAAAGTTTGAGGGGGGTTCCTGGGTGGCTCAGTCAGTTGAACAGCTGACTCTTGATTTTGGCTCAGGTCATGGTCTCAGGGTTGTGAGACTGAGCCCTACATCAGGCTCCGTGCTCAGTGGGGAGTCTGCTAGAGGTTCCTTCCCTCTCTTTCTTTCTGCCCCCACCTCACAGGAACACCTGTGTTTAGTCTACCTAAAACATAAATAAATAAATCCTTTTTTTAAAAAAGAAAAGTTTGGGTAGTTCTTATTTTTCATAATTGGTATATTTCATCTAATTTATCAAATTCATGTGTGTAGAGTTGACAGTAATATTCTTTTATCATCTTTTTGATGTATATAGGGTCTCTAGTGATGTCCCTTTTATAACTATTATTTCTGATAATAGTAATTTTATCTTCTCTCTTGTTTTTCTTTGTTAGCCTAACTGGAAGTATGCCATTTTATTTATCTTTTTAAAGAACCAGAGTTTTCTTTCATAAATTTTCTATTTCAGTTTTGTGTATATGGGTCTTTTTTTTTTTTTTTGTATGTTTCTGTTTTCATTTGCATTGCTTCTATTCTTATTTTAATTACTTCATTCCTCTGCTTGCTGAGAGTTTATTTTATCCTTTTAGTTTTGTTTTGTTTCAAGATGTGGGAGCTTAGATTATTGATTTAAGACATTCTCTATGCTAACATAAGCTTTTAGTACTATAAATTTCACTCTCAGCCCTGCTTTACCTGCATCCCACAAATTTTCATTTCCATTCAGCTGATGGTATTATTTTATTTCATTTGACATTTCCTTTGGCATATAGATTATTTAGAAAAGCGTTGTTTAATTTATGAGCCTATGGAGAGTCTCTTGTTTTCTTTCTGTTATTGGTTTTTAGTTTGGTTCCATTATAGTCAAAGAACACACTCTGTGATTTCAATTTTTTTAAACTTCTTGAGGTTTATTTCATGGCTGAGAATATTTTCTATCTTTGTATATACTCTGTGGAAACTTGCAAAAAATGTGTGTTCTGTTATAGTTGGGTGGAGTGTTCACAAATCTGTTTAATTCTGATGGTTGATCATTTTGAGCTGTTCTTATGTTTGCCAAATTTCCTGTTTAGTTTTTTCATCTATTATTGAGTGAAGAATGTTGAATTCTCCTACTATAATAGTTGATTTGTCTATTTCTTTTTTCAATTATATCACATTATTTTTTAGTTTGTGTATGTGTTGCATATACATTTAGGCTCTATGTCTTTTTAGTGGATTGACACTTTGTCTCAGCCTGCTCAAGCTGCTATGATAAATTACCACAGACTGGATGGTATAAACAACAGAAATTTATTTCTCATGGTTCTGGAGGCTGAAAGTCCAAGATAAAGGTGTGGCCAGTTCTGGTGAAAACCCTTGTACTGATCTGCAGACATCTTTTCTCTGTGTCTTTATATGGTGGAGAGCACAGAGAGAGGCAAGCTCTGTCATCTCTTTATATAAGGGCACTAATCCCATTATGAAGACTTCACCTTCAAGACCTAATTAACTCTCAAAAACCCTACCCCCTAATACCATTACACTGGAGATCAGGATTTCAACATACGGATATGCGGTGAACATGAACATGCATTCTGTACCACTCTGAATTCATTTCAGAATGTCCCCCTCTATATCTGATAATTTGCTTTAATGCCTATTTTATCTGATATTAATATATCCACTCTTCATTTCTTACAATTAGTGTTTGCCTGGTATATGTTTTCTCATCCTTTTACATTCAATATATCCACATCGTTACTTTTTAAGTGAGTTTTTATAGACAGGATATAGTTGAGTTGTGTTTTTTGTTGTGATGTTTCTTTGATTTTTTTTCTTTTTAGCCCACTTTGCCATCTCTGTCTTTTGATTAGTGCATTCAAACTATTTACATTTAACAGTGATTGATTTTAGAATTTTTTTTTGTTCTGTTGTTTGTTCTTATTTATTTATTTATTTATTTATTTATTTATTTATTTGCTTTCCACTGAGTTACTTGGACATATTTTAGAATGCCATTTTGATTTGTCCATAGTGTTTTTGAGTATACATAAATTTGTATAGTGTTTTTAATGGTCACTTTAAGTACAATCATATATCTCACTTATCACAGTCTACTAGTGCTAACATTTTACCAGTTGAGCAAAATGTAGAACTGTTACCTCCCTTATACTAAATTTATCATCTTCCTTTTTAAATATTTATTTATTTATTTATTTATTTATTTATTTATTTATTTACTTATGATAGACACAGAGAGAGAGAGAGGCAGAGACACAGGAGGAGGGAGAAGCAGGCTCCATGCCGGGAGCCCCACACGGGACTCAATCCCGGGACTCCAGGATCGCGCCCTGGGCCAAAGTCAGGCGCCAAACCACTGAGCCACCCAGGGATCCCCTCATCTCCCTTTTTAAATAATTATCTTAAATATTTATATGCATTACTTTAGGTTTCACATGTAATTTAGAAAATTCCAGGGGAGAAGAGATTTCTATTACATATGCCCATATTTTTGGTTTTTCTATGTTCTTCCTGATGCTCAAAGATAATTTCTCTTATCACATGCTTTCTATTTGTTAGAGAATTTCCTGGAGCCATTCTTTTTGGAGTTGGTCAGCTGGTAATAAGTCCTCTGAGTTTCCTCTATCGAGAATGTCTTCATTTTCTCTTCATTTTTTGAAGGATATTTTCTTTGGATATGGAATTCTGAGCTGACAGTTCTTTTCTTTTAGCACTTGAAAAATGCTATGCCATTTCCTCTTAGCCTCCGTAGTTTATGCTGAGAAATCTACCCTCCCTGGAATTGTTTATTCTACAGGTCATGTGTGATTTCTCTCTTGTGGCTTTTAAAGATTTTTTCTTCCTTTGTCTTTAGTTTAATGACTTTGTATTTTTTTTTTGTACATTTCTTTAGGTTTATCCTATTTGTGATTTACTGAGCTTCTTGCCACTGTAGGTTTATGTTTATTTCTATATCTGGGGATTTACCACCATTTCTTTGAATACTCTCAGTTCTATAAATAATTGATCTTCTGGTATAGATTGGGATAATTTGTGTTGTTCATCTTCAGGTTCACTGATTCTTCTGCCCTCCTTGATGTGCTATGGAACCCCCATCTACCGGGTTTTTTTATTTTGGCTATTGATTTTTTTTTGTTATATAATTTCTATTTGGCTCTTATTTATATCTTTTTCTTTGTTGAGATTTTATATATTTGAATTTGTTTCAAGTGGGTTCATAATTGCTCAGTGAAGCATTTTTATCATAGTTGCTTTAAAATGTTTTTCAGATAATTCTAATATCTGTGTCATCTTGGTTTTTGTATCTTAATGATTGTCTTTTCTCATTCAGTTTGAGATCGTCCTGGCTCTTAGTGTGACAAATGATTTTCTGTTGAAGCCTGGCCATTTGGGGGCATTATAGTTTAAGACTCTGGATCTTAATTAAATCTTAGGCTTTAGCAGGTGTCTTTTTATAGAATTCTGCTTGGTGAAGGGGGCCCTGCCCTATCACTGTCAGGTGAACATGGAAGTTCGGGTTGTCCACTCAGTCTTGGTTGACACCCAGTGGGGAGGGCCTCCTTGTTACCAATGAGAATGAGATTTCATTTTTTCAAATTAATTCTCTGTGATACCACCCTGGCTGGAAGGAAGAGGAGCACACCATTGCCCTTCCCTATTTCCTACATGGTCTCCCCTGAAACCTTCCCTAGGTGTCTATTAAGATGGTGATATCATTAGGACGGTGTTTATTTTAGGTAAACATAAATTGCTGCCCTTGAGGATGAAAAATAAGTGTTTGTCAAGTCTGGAGTAACCTTCTACAGACTTAGGCTTCTCACCGTTTATAGGACACAGTCCCTTCTCCTAAATATATTAACTAAGGCCCGTCATAATCTATCTCCAAAAAAAATCTCTTCTACTCCCTCACTTGCCCCTGCCATTCATGTTGTACTCCAGCCAAAAAGGTGATTTGTGAAGATTCACTTCTGTCTGACATGTGCCCTCTAGTCCTCTCTTTGTTTACACTGTTTCCTTCTGCCTACAAAACTGTCTCTTCTACTTGGTCATACCCTTCACCCCCTAAAAGCCTTGTTTAAATATCCTTTTAACAAAAAGGGTTGCTCCACTACAGAAATTTTTCATTGCTTTCAAATTCTGTCATTAATAGTATGCTTTTAGCATGGACTATGATGAATTATGAGCTTGGTTTTGTAAGTGTCTCGTTACCTCAACCATTTTGTGAAACCTTCCCAGAAATGTTGGGAGAGTACCTTGCTTAGGAAAAGCATTTTTAAGGACTCTATTTGTGTTATTTTAAGCAAGTCTTTTATTTGAGTGATGGTCAGGAATTGAAAAAAACCCAATGAGGAGGTGATGAATTGGGACATAATAAATGATCCAGATAATTTTTTACAATGATTTCTAAAACTGCAAGTATCAGTGAAAAGAATGCAAAGGGAAAATTGTATAAGTATATAAATGTCTCAAAGTCCATTTTCTTGTACAACTGCAAAGAAGCATTCACTACAGAATAGCCTTTACACTCATTTCATCATTTCCATTATTATTTACCAAATAGCAATGTGTGGTCAAAATTTAATATGTCAGAATAAAGAAAATCATGGAACAGTATTCCTTGGTAATTATAGTTTAAACACTAATTTATATCTCTTATCAAAAATGATTACTTACTCCTCGACATATTGAACAGTTTTGGTTAAGGTTGTGTTTTGCTTTCATTTTATTTATTTGCTTGTTTACTTGCATTATGTGCTGGAAATGCTCCATAGAAACTGCATATTCTTATAATTCCCAAGCATGCATTTGCATCTGAGACCTAACTGAAGCTCTCAACAGTGCAATTAGTGGTGAGGGTTTACATTTTTCTTTCAAAATAGGAAGTCTGCAACATCATTAAAGTCCTAGGCTCCTTCTTGCTTTCTGCTCTATCATCATGTGTATGTTTTTTTTTTACCTTGCTTATTGCCTCTTGATCACAAAAGAAATACTCCATCTCAAGCTCATGTCCTCGTTCCAGGAAGGAAGATGATGGAAATGAATGACAGAAAAAAGGGGTGGCATCTATTCCGGTAAAGCAAAACTTTCTCAGAAATTCCCAGCTGACTTATATCTCCTTTGCATTAAGTGTATCACCCAAACTGTAAGAGAAGTAAAATGTATTTTTTTACACTTTTATCCCGGCATACTTTGGATGTTCTTAACCTGGCTATTCTGAAGAAAATCAGTGTTGTATCTGGGGGGCGAAAAGGGAAATGGATTTTGGGGAGGCAACTAGCAATTTCTGCCATACAACCTCAGAATCATCCTGTATTAGTAGATAACAATTTATCTAGCCCTTAAAAAATGAGTTTCCAGTGCCCCTGTACATAATGTAGGAATGAGCTCTCGAACTTCTCTGGAAATCTTTTAAAATTAGGTGGTTGGTGATGCCAGCAACCATGAGGCTCCATTGCTCTTCAAGCTTGCACTTCTGGATGGCACATGTTGATACCCACTTGTTCTTAGTCATCACTTGGACATCTGCATCAGCTTTTTGTGCCAAGCACAGAACATTTCATATTTTCAACAGCTATCTGTGCTATATTTTGAGTTCGGGAACCGTCTCATATTTGAGGAATGGATAACCATCCCCATTATTAGTAAAGTGTCTCAGGGATTGCTTATGAATGGCTGGCATAGAAGGGCCTCCATAAAGAATTCATTTTTGCCTCTCATTTAGTACATCACAGTCCCCCTTCAGCACATACATTACATGCAAACACATTTTCACAATGGTGCGTGCATTTGAAGATAACCACAGATCAGACAAAGACAAAAACAGAAAACACAATCAACCTTTGCCCCCTTTGAGTCTGTTAAAGTTATGTGGTTGTGACTGATAACCTATCTGCATTAGAAATGTTTCCTTTTGTCAGCACTTAAGCTTTTGTTAAAAAAAATAAAATAAAAAGGAGAAAAAAAGTTTCTCAAGTTAGCAGAGCAAAGCCCTTTTCTAAAGGGCCTATAAATAATTTTAAATTCCTGGTGCTGCCTCAAATGTAGCTCTTCTGAGCTGCAATGTCGGCTATTTCTCTGAAACTAGAGTAGTCATTCAAAAATAGTTTCACTCAATTTAACTGCCTATTGAACCCTCTAAATTACAGATATTAAGCCTTTGGTTTCACAACAAACTTAATGAACAGTTCTGACAATCTATAAGCAAGGCCACTGGAAATTCATGGGCCAGATGGAATCACAGATTACACCATTTTCCTACTGGCCTGCAATTTTCTGGCACCTGGATCGACATTCCAGGGATACATATTATGTCTGGTGCAATAGTCCCTGCCCCTAATAACTGAATTTGTGTTTTAGAAAGCTTATAGCAAGCAGAGAAATTCCTGCTAACTTTTACTCATGATGCTTTGAAATATTAGCGTAAAATTCATTTAGAATATGTAAGTGATGTTTAGAACACAAGGTGATTTAAGAAGGGCCTTTCAGAGAAAAGTCATCTGAGGAAGAAGAGGGACTTTAAGAATATGCAGGGAAAGCAAGAGTAGTAGAATGAAGAAAGGAATCTGTGGAGTCAAGAATGGTGACACCAGGAAGAAAAATGTGTAAGTTATCACAGGGAGAAAAGAAGACAATTTGAAAGTCAAGAAATTTTCTCCACCCACCCCCGCCCCCCCCCACCAAGAATCTCTGAGTTATTCTTGACAAAATTAGCATTAGTGATACATATTTACTCTAAATATCCCACATATCTGCTTTCTAGTGATTTTAAGGGGAATGGGTTAACCACTGTGAGATCCCTTTTCATGTCTTGAAATGTGATCAAATGCCAATGACATGATTGGTATAGTGGAATGGGATAATGGCGAATTAATTGTCATCACATATTCCCTCACTGTGAAAGCTGATAAACCACAGCTTCTATGCTCCAGGGTATCAGAAAATTTCCTGTTTTCAAAGAACACATATCACTCCTTTCTTCCCCCTATCTTTATATTTATCATGCTATATGGTAATTATATTTTACCAATTTTTCTTCCTCAGAGTGCTCCTCGAGGAAAGGATTTATATTCTTTACCTCTGTATACTGGTGTTAACAGTAGGCCTATGACAGTAAACTCTTATGAGATGTTGGTTGAATAAATGCATGCTCCACATTCCTTGGGCAAAATGAATGATGTCCTCGTAAGATAATCAGACAACATTTAAAGCATGAACTTTTATTTAAAGGAGAGAAGAGTGTCCTAAAGAGAAATCAAAGCCTGACTTCAAATATTCAAGTACATTAAGGGCATGAATAGCAGTGTTTACTGTCAGTAGTATTAAATACTGTTTGTGAAAGAATTTGTGAACATCATTGCATCAAAATGTTCTCTGCTTGACCCATTGTGGATACCAAGAGAGGTGGTTAATCCGGCAGGAAGTAGGCAATAGATCTCCTGGGTCCCTACGTAATTGAACCCATTTGGTAGAATGCAGAGGAAATTCCATCAGCATTATATATCCCAGGCAGGAATCCTTATTGAAAATTGCTGTAGAATAGTTTGATATTAGAGGCTGAAGAGTCCCTGGAGAATATATCCCAGTGCTTTATTTTACAGATGTAGAGGTAAAACCAAGTCAGAGAAGTGAGTCCACCATGTCAGACAGCTGGGGTTACTCATGATTAGTGTCATGCTCCCAACCTACATCCCTTCTACCTTTGGAATACCAAAAATTGGCAAAGGAGGTATGAGGGTGATTTTTATATTTTCAGAAAACGTAATGGAAATCAGATTTGTGCTACCCATCGAGCTGCCAAAATAACTAAAAAGTAAGGTATGTTGTAGGTGGGTTGGGAGAGCTGGTATTTCCTTTCCTTTGGCTGAAATCAGGACAACACAATTTAGTCAAATTCATTATTTGATGAAGAACTGGCAGGTGGTAATGTGCTAGTGATACCCAGGTTATGAACATTTTTATATATTATACTAAATGTACTTTGTGTTTGGTTTTAAGGCAACCTTTAATTTTTGTATGTGTGAAGTGTATGCATAGGAGGTTTTGGTGGAAGAAAGTCACGGTAGCTGGGAGAATGCTGCTCACCAATATTCCATCTTCCTCTTCAACATTCCCTGACTGCCTGTTAGGCAGGGTCAAATGATCATATGTTATCCATAAACTGTGAGCAGCAAGGGTGATGTGCATCATTTCTGGTCTGAGGTAGTAAAAGCTCCAAGGCATCCCTCTCATGTTTCTTCCCTCTGTTGCAATGACTAAGGAGGGTCCAAATGGCAGAGTCTCATTTTTCCTTCCATAATCCCCACCAACTTTTTTTTTTAATTTTTATTTATGATAGTCACAGAGAGAGAGAGAGAGAGAGAGAGAGAGAGAGGCAGAGACACAGGCAGAGGGAGAAGCAGGCTCCATGCACCGGGAGCCCGACGTGGGATTCGATCCCAGGACTCCAGGATCGCGCCCTGGGCCAAAGGCAGGCTCCAAACCGCTGCGCCACCCAGGGATCCCCCAATCCCCACCAACTTTTAGCACATATGGCAGGAGAAAGAAGCAGACACCTATGGTACTAAACCCCAGAGAACTGGGGTAGCTGCTTGTTCAGCATACCAAAGAATATCCCAAGTCCGCATCTAACATTGATGGAGCACCCATGTTTCCTGTCATAGACTTTGAATCACTATTTCATTTAATCCTTAAAAAAGCCTAGAATGGAGATGGAGTCTCCACTTTTATAGAGTGTATAGATGGGGGAACTGAGACTCAGTGAGCATCCACTCATTTCCAGCATCCTACAGTCAACAAATATCTGCTTTCAGACTTGAATCCAGTTCTGCTAGAGTCCATGCACTTTCCTGTCCATGTCCCTAGGATGAACAATTAGTGACTACTGCGATCCTAGCAGAGTCCTCCCCAGTTCACATCCACTACTCCATGACATTCCCTCCCTGAAGCTCTGCATTTCTCCCTTTGGGAGATTCCAATCTCTTTCTAGATCTCCAACTTGTCTTCTATCTATATATTAAAGCCAGGATCTGAACCAACTATTTTTTATTTAAAGCAGGTTCAAGGGGAAACTCCACTGTCACTACCCCTACTGCCATTAGAGTCCACACAATACCTTCCCCTTTATAAAAATAACTAATAGTAGCTTGGTTTCCTTAACCTCAACCTTCCATTTCTTTTGGTCAAACATTAATGCTGTGTTGACTTTTACAAGGGAAGGGTAACATTGTTTATTGTGGGCATTTCCTATGACATGCATCAAATCACATCAGATGCAGAGTCAGATTTGCATACATTTCACTGATTATCAAAAGGGATTTCGTCCCCTACTCCCTATATCCTCTTCAGTTATGTATCTGTTTTCTTTTCCTTCAAGGAGGTCATGTATTGCCAGAGAGGTGAGATGTACAAGTTGGCAGGCTCTGGCAACGATTCACGTGGAGATGGAGATGCTCTGTGCTGCTCTCAGACTGATTAAATAAAGGACGCCCTGGGAGTAGAGTGAGACTCTATGTATACTTTAGCAAATGAAAGTAATGAATTAGAATGCAGCTTTAGGGTCTAATTTAAAAATATAATTCAGGCACCAGCAGAAGCCTTTAAAATATTGGCAGATGTCTTTATGTCACATTTCATACAGAGGGCAAAGTGGATTAAAAGACACATGTAATCCACAGAGTAGTTTAGCTTCCTTTATATTCACTGTTGTTTTAATTTCTTTCAAATACATTTTAAAGAGGATTCTAAGTCTATTCTTTCCGCACGCTTGTGCAAAATTACTAGAAATCAACCTCAGAGATCATCTGAAACATTAATTCATATATAGATTTTCCATTCACACATCCCTTCATCCAGCATTTATTTAGAACCTACAAATAGTAGTAAAATAAAGACTGTTAAGGTCAGACAGAACATGACAATGGGGCAGGGATGCTGATTGGACTTACCGTCCCTTTGGGATGCCCAGGCTGGGTCCAACGGGGATTGCCCCAGGGGATGGTTTCCCTGAGAAACACTTGTGTTTTGCTCCTGGGGTTGTGGCCAGGTGATGCAGGGCACCGTGGCTACTGTTCTCTCCCTTTCTGCTTCAATCCACACCCTACCCCATGCTGTTTTTTTTAATAATAAATTTATTTTTTATTGGTGTTCAATTTGCCAACATACAGAATAACACCGAGTGCTCATCCCATCAAGTGCCCTTCTTAGTGCCCACCACCCAGTCACCCCCACCCCCACCCTCCTCCCCTTCCACCAACCCTAGTTTGTTTCCCAGAGTTAGGGGTCTCTCATGTTTTGTCACCCTCACTGATATTTTCACTCATTTTCTCTCCATTCCCTTTATACTCTTTCACTAATTTTTATATTCCCCAAATGAATAAGACCATATAATGTTTGTCCTTTTCCAACTGATTTATTTCACTCATCATTATACCCTCCAGGTCATCCACGTCAAAGCAAATGGTGGGTATTTATCATTTCTAATGGCTGAGGAATATTCCATTGTATACATAGACCACAGCTTCTTTATCCATCATCTTTCGATAGACACCGAGGCTCCTTCCACAGTTTGGCTATTGTGGACCCCATGCTGTTTTATCAGGGTCCGACTTCTGAATCTGTTTCCCTTTTCTCTGATCTTCCTATTTTTAAGTCATTAACGAGGAGTTCAAATGCCAAGCTAAGTGCTGATGCAAGCATCGAGCTACCTGTTCGGAGATGAACTTGGAAGATTTATCAGTTCAGGAGGTTTTTGTGATACTCCAGTGAGGAAACTATTTCCAAAGCTACTTATTTGGTAATACTGAGAGAGAAGAACTGCCAGCCTCTTTCCCATCGAGTGTAATTCCAGATGGCTGGAGGGAAAGGAGTCAGAGAGGAGAATGCTGCTGACCAAGAATTTAAGGAAATCACAGCACCCTTCGGACACATTACTTTTGACTTGCAATGAGATTTGCTTTCTGAGATGTTTCCAGGAGGAGACATCCTAAGGGATTTTGCCCCTAGACAAACTTGACTGGGCATGGTGTTCACTAACAATCTAAAACTGCCATTCACATATTAAGGAGAAAAATAAAACTGAAGAGTCACTTTGAAAATGTATCTCCTCATAAACTCTAATGTCTTAAGTATGAGAAACACCTTTGGTCTGTTTCCTTTGAATCAGCAAGCTAAACAGCACACTGTTGAATCTATTCTTAACATTTTGGGTTTATATATGACACGTATAAGAAAACAGTGTGCTGTTATGGAAAAATCTGAACACAAGTTAAAAATTAGAGCCAGCCTCACCATGCAACTAACTGTAACCCTGGACTGGCCTTAGACATGGCCCAGCGTGTCTGTTTCCCTTTTGGAGAAGCGGCTCAGAGAAGAGAGGTGGGAAGATGGGATGCTCCCAGCTGGAAGCCTTGAAGGTAGGATCAGCACCTTGTCTCCTCCTCCCTAGATCCACTTCCTCTGTAGACTTCAAACCTGGAAACTGCTTGAGTGGTTTTTTTGTTCTGTTTTGCTTTAAGTACAATCAGGGGAATCCTCAGTGTATGACAGTGGTCACAGTAAGAGTGACCGCTTAGTTCTATCAAGCCCATTTTAGGTAGTTAAGTTCTAGCATGAACATTATCTATCAAAGTTTGAACACAAAAAATGTACACTTCTACAGGATAGGGGATATTTATCTATGTTGTATGGGATTTTACCATCTGTAGAGGAGCATGTAATAAATATTATTTGCATCTCCTCTGATGGGGACAGAAGAACTGCTTTGATGATTAAAAGAGAATTGCCTTCTGAGTGATTTTTAAAACATACATTTGAAAATATAGCTACTGAAAGTGAACAGACTTTTAACGATTTTCCCAGAAGACTTTGGAGGTCCTAATATTTTATGAATTAAAAGTGCTCTTGAATTTGTGGCACTGGCTGCTTCTACTCTGGCTTTTGTGACATGTTAAGAAAGGCAATAAGAGTATCTATGCCTCAAATAAAGTTTCTAATTTTTTTTCATGTAAATTAAGGTCCCTGCCCCCAGTACAGAAAAAAAGGAAGTATCCCTTTTTTGAAAGATATATTTCAATGCATTTGTCTATCAAAGATGCAAAATAAATCTTCTTTTTGAGATTTTGCTGCAGAGAGGAGAAAATACCTGTTCTTTCACGTGTTCTCATATTTGCATGTGAAAAATGTTAACTCCGGGAATAAAAACAAGAAAAACAAAGAGATTTTTCACTGGAATTCCTTTGGGGTTAGTGTGTCCTCAAGGCTGAGTGGGAATCTGATGATATGGGCCCTAAGCAAGTCTGATTTTAGTGAGCCACAGAAAGTCAGGAGTAGAATGAACTTATCTTCCTTACAGACGATGAGCTAAAAACAAAAACAAAAACAAAACAAACAAAAAAAAAAACACGAAAAAACAAAACAAAACCTTCTTTCTAAATTGCACAGACTTCCCATAGTTTCTTCAAGATGAGGACCAAAAAAAACTGTTTTTCTTATAATTTTCTGTATTAAAGTTTAAAATAAGTCAAAAGAACTATTATGATTTGAATTGTGTCTCCCTTCTACAAATCCATGTGTTGAAGTCTTAATCCCCATTGACTTTTGATTGTGACCTTATTAGGTAGTAGGGTTTTTGCAGATGAATTAGTTAAAATGAGGTCATACTGGATCTCTAATCCAATATGACTGACATCCTTAAAAAGGAGAGATTTTCAAGGTAAGTATACACACAGAAAAACAAAAAAACAACCCTGCCATGTGAATATTAGGCAGAGATTGGGGTGATGCTTCTATAAATCAAGGAACAGCAAGGATCACCAAAACCTCCAGACCCTGGAGGAGAGACGAGGGACAAAGTCTCCCTCATAGACTCCAAAGGAAGCAGCCCTGCCCAGACCCCTGGCTCCCCAAACTGTGAGACAGTAGCTGTCTTTTGTTTACAACACACAGTTTGTGTTTTGTTACAGCAGCCTTAGGAAACTAATACAACTCTTAAAATGTTTTTCACTGTTTTGGATTATTTTCGACTCTGTGGCTTAGTTACAAAATCAAAACAAACTAACAAAACAAGACCAAAAAAAAACTCACGAGAAGACAGGATCATGGAGGTATCCCACAACCATATTCTGGTCATCTCATACAGCGAACAGAATAAAAACCTGCAGCCATGAGAGGGCTTTTCACAATTCATGGGGTTGTGCAGAAGAGATAAGAAATGCAAAACTTCAAGCCAGCATCCTTACTTTAGCTTCAAGGCAAAGGTAAGAAGATGGAAGGTTCAATAGCAAAATGGCTGCCAGTTGTGAAGAAACACAGAGAAATAGACCATACCTTTCTTCAGTATGTTTCCATTCATTCTTCTTCCATTTTTGCCTGAATGACCCAGGTCTCCTTCCCCCACAAAATGAGATTGTTTCTAGAGTTCTTTACATTCCAACCATGAAACTAATAAATACTGGTCTCACAAACCTCCTTCCTTCAGTGGGGGGTCTCCCCATTCTTATGGAGTGTAAATTACCTATTGCACATCCTATCATCTTTACCTACTGCATATACTTTTAACTTTCCCCCTTTGAGGGCAAAGCTTTCCTTTGCTCATAATTTGTAGCTCTGTCCTTGCTGTACTAAGAAAAGTTTTTGCAATTTAGAACTACTGCTTCCCCCACTTTTTGGGGGAACAAAGACTATCTTCCAATGTATCCTTTGTTCTAGGCTGTTTCCCTCCTTTTACTAAATTAATGAGCACCTTTCATTCCATGAGTTATGAATCTCAGGACACAGAAAGATTTATATCAATAAAAAGTACCTCAGAAAAGAGTTCAAAAATATTATCCCATTACATCTTGTTTTGATTTTGCAGAGGCAAATAGAAGGGGGTGGATACAGGGTTGCCCTGAAACCCTATCCCTGGAAATGCTGCCAAACTCAGTTAGAGACATGTATGATAAGTTGTTTCTGTGGTTATTTGTTTGAATTAAGCATTCTGTTTTCAAAGTGATGAGCCCAAGGTAAGGTACTCTTACCCCAATGCCTGAGCCTCCCTGGGGGAGAGGCACAGAAATGCACAACCCATGAGGGGCCTTTTAGTCAGTCTGGAGCTCTACTGGCACCCGGTCATGGTGGTTCAACCTGTGACCTGTTGCAGGGCCTAGAGTGAGTGAGCCCAGAGGATGGCCAATATGAAATGACACTGTGACATGGATCTCAGGCCACACAGGCTACTTCCTTTTTCCTTCTTTCCTGAGTGAAGCATGGCTTCCCCTCTAGCATTTTAGATTAGATCTCCAGATTGCTCTTGAATCTCTCCACATCATAATATCATAACAGGTAAAAAAATATCATAACCTTCTTCTAGACTTCTTTCTGGTATATAATTCTGACCAAGAATTCAGGAGTTATATCAACCCCTGAGCTTCCCATACATGGACAGAGATGGAGAACAAGGTTAAAAAAAAATTGTTTACAGGAAGTCCTTGCAACTTTTTTTCAGATGTATGCCAAGTATTGGAATCCCACACAATTACCATAAGTACCAAAAACCAAATGTACCAGTTTCCTTTCCTTTGCTTTATGAATCTTGAAATTGCTTTTCTTTACTTTTATTCCTCATTTATACATGACCTGACTTGATTATATCTAATATATTTTCACAAAGGCAGCTTACAATAAAAGAATAGGTAAAGATTAAAACTCTTCAAGGAGACACACAAAGTAAAAGGAGAGAGTGAGAACAACAAAGAGGTGAAGAAAGAAGCAAAGATTCCTATCAACCACAGTAAATAATCCAATCTCATAGATTATATAATATTCATTATTTAGTGAAAAAGTGCATCCCATTTTATAAGAGAAATAATATCCAGTCCCAAAGGCCTGAGAGAAATATGTCATGTAAAATCTTTACATACATGAGATTTAAAATAATCATTGTCACTAATCATTGTTTAAGAACACAGAGAAACTCCATGGGTCTGTTTCTGACACTGGCCTCTGATAAAAACCAGTGGACATTATAAACTCATAGTGATCCTGTAAAGAAAGTTCTGGTGCTGTGGTTAATGGCAGTGCATGCTGGGACAAGGACTGTGATCTAGCAAAAGGTGTTGTCTTGAGTGTACAGTTGTTTTTCTAATTTGAGTTATGAGTAAAGCCTGGAGAATCTTGAAAAGCGAGTAGTCAACATAATTCTTAGATTATTCCTTTCAGATAGCAGTTGTCTCAGATGGGCTTGTGACAAGAACAGCATGCCAGACTACCCAAATGGCTGTCATTAGGCAGGACCAGAAGGGCAGGCATTTTGTGTTATTGACTGAAGGAAGATCAATATGCTCTACCAAGCTGAGAGAAAACAATTCATTCTTTTTTGTGAAAAATGAAAGATTCTGACATAGAGTCTTACTTGATGGAAGATTTCCCCAGGTCTGTGGAAAGAAATGAGGGTGTCTGCAGGCAGGGCCAGACAGGAGCAGCTGTCAGGACACCCCCCCCTCCACTTCAACAAAGCACCTACGTTAAAGGTGGTGCAAATGAAGATCCTGTCACCCATGAAATGCAAGATGAGGAAAATAAACCTAAAGACAGTGCATATAATTAATGAATATGAAAATAGATTATTCAGCGAGGAAACAAAGCCAACCAAAAAGTCAAGGCAATAAAGGTAAAAGCAGACACTGTTGTTTTTTTTAAATGAAAAGTCTAATTTAAAAAGGGGGAAAACAAATGCCTAAGGCAAGAGTATTTATCAGAAACCAACAGCAAATGTGCTATAAATGGAGAACTGCTAAGAGAAGTCCCATTAAAATCAAGATGAAACCTGAGAATACCTATTATTCAAAATTGTGTCAGAGGGGTTACGTGAAGAAATTAAAAAAAATGAAATTGGTAATAAAAATACCAGAAATGGAGACAAACTTTCCTTACTCACCGATGTTGTTATATGTTTAGAAAATAAAAGAGCATCACTCAAAGTAATTATAACTGATAATATAATTGCCCTAAGCAGCAGGATATGGAACACATATAATACATTTCTTTTAACAGAACATGTTATGGAAAAATAACAAAAATAATATTAAATGCAACAATAAACATGTAAGTCCTATTTGAAATAACCATATTTTATTGAAAGATATAAAGAAGACTTAGGAATGACAGGCTTTATTCCTTTTTTTTTTTTTTTTTGACAGGCTTTATTCCTAATTAAAATTCTAATTCTCCAAAACAAATAATTCAATCTAATAAAATTTTAGTCATCGTCTTAACGGGGTATATTTGGGAACTGGACAAATTGAATATGAAATTTATATGGAAGAATAAATGTATGAGGATTGCCAAGAACAATGTGAAATATATGCATAAATTAGGTGGATTTGTCCTATCAGATATTAAAATATTCTAAGAAGCTAAATTATAACAAAATATGGCAATCCCAGAAGAACAGAACAGAGGACTGATAAAGATATCCAAGAATGCATGGAATTTAATCTATAGCACATTTGGTATTGCAAAAAGATGAGAAAAAAATGAAATTTTTCTATAAATGATGTTGAGAAAATAGGCTACATGTTTGGGGAAAAAATAAGGTTTATCCCTATTTTACACCATACAGAAATAAATTCCAAAATTAAAATATTTAAAGAAGTCAAGTATTGGGATCCCTGGGTGGCGCAGCGGTTTGGCGCCTGCCTTTGGCCCAGGGCGCGATCCTGGAGACCCAGGATCGAATCCCACGTCGGGCTCCCGGTGCATGGAGCCTGCTTCTCCCTCTGCCTATGTCTCTGCCTCTCTCTCTCTCTCTCTCTCTCTCTCTCTCTCTCTGTGACTATCATAAATAAATAAAAATTAAAAAAAAAAAAAAAAAAAAGAAGTCAAGTATTAAAATTAATATATGAGATTACTTTGAAGTATTCATGAGGGAAGCTGTCCTAAACACAAATGGGAAAACCAAAAGCTATTGGACAAATTATGATCAATTTAATATTTTAACATTTAAAACTTCTATAAGCAAAAACATAATAAAAACTTAGTCAAATAATCGGGGATCCCTGGGTGGCGCAGCGGTTTAGCGCCTGCCTTTGGCCCAGGGCGCGATCCTGGAGACCTGGGATCGAATCCCACGTCAGGCTCCCGGTGCATGGAGCCTGCTTCTCCCTCTGCCTGTGTCTCTGCCTCTCTCTCCCTCTCTCTGTGTGACTATCATAAATTAAAAAAAAAAAAAAAAAAAAAAAAAACTTAGTCAAATAATCTACAGAGAAAATGTTAAAACAGGTGACAAAGAATCAATATCCCTAATGTATATAAATTCCTAAAATTGATTTTACAAGATAAAGTATAAAAAGATTTAAAAAAAGACAAAATATAACTGGAAGAATGTTGGGGAGATATGGAAGGCATTTGACAAGAAAATGAAGCAAGGTCAGTAAGTAGTTCAAGGTGGCTCAATTTTGACTAGGGAGATGCAAGGTAAGTGATAGATTCAATGCCACTGTTTGCTCCTTAGAGTGTTACATGGTTTTAAAATGATTGGTACCATCTCATAGATATATGAAGAATCAACATTTTCATACACTGTGGATGGGAATGTAAATATCTTCATATTCCCACTTTCCTCCTACCCAACTTAGAGTCCAGAATCTTTTATAGTAATGACTCCACTGAACAGCTTCAGCTGTCCTGAGCCTCCACCTTCAGTATGCCAAAAATCTAACCCGAACTTCATTAAATCCAATCTCTGCCTTCTCTGTGGCTGTTCCTGAGTCATTGGATTTTGCTGGATGAAACACACACAGACACACACACATAGAAATGCATACAGAGACACACACATAGATGTACACACGCACACACAGATGTGTATATATATATATATATATATACACAGACATATATTGTGTATATATATGTGTATATATGTGTATATATATGCACACAGACACACACACAGATATACACACACAGACACACACACATGCATTTTTGATGCATTCCGCTCTCCTTCCAGCACACTGACTTCAGTGCTACTTTCCAATACATGACTTCACCAAATTTTCACTATTGATCTTACCCTTATATACATCCTTCCTTCCTTAGAATCTAATGTCCATCATTCTAATTACTCCACTGACATGCTTTCAAAGGTCTCAAGAGGGTGCCCCTCTTAGCAGTCAGATTTTACAATATATTTTCCTAGGTAATTTGCTTAGCTATGCTCCAGAAGAGTGTTCATCCTCAGTACCAAATCTCCAAAACACACACACACACACACACACACACACACACACACACACCAGCCTATGGCTCTAATAGTCACAGCAGAGGCAATCAAACAAGAATCACTTAAGTATGATTGATTGATTGATTGATTGATTGATTGATTTAGAGTTCAATTTGCCAACATATAGCATAATACCCAGTGCTCATCCCATCAAGTGCTCCCCTCAGTGCCCATCACGCAGTCACCCCAACCCCCTGCCTACCTCCCTTTCCACCACCTCTTGTTTGTTTCTTAGAGTTAGGACTCTCTCATGTTCTGTCTCCCTTTCTGATATTTCCCACTCATTTTTTCTCCTTTCCCCTTTATTCCCTTTCACTATTTTTATATTCTCCAAATGAATGAGACCATATAATGTTTGTCCTTCTCCAATTGACTTATTTCACTCAGCATAATACCCTCCAGTTCCATCCACATCGAAGCAAATGGTGGGTATTTGTCATTCCTAATGGCTGAGGAATATTCCATTGTATACATAGACCACAGCTTCTTTATCCATTCATCTCTCGATGGACACCGAGGCTCCTTCCACAGTTTGGCTATTGTGGACATTGCTGCTGTAAACATTGGGGTGCAGGTGTCCCAGTGTTTCACTGCATCTGTATCTTTGGGGTAAATCCTCAGCAGTGCAATTGCTGGGGTGTAGGGCAGATCTATTTTTAACTCTGAGGAACCTCCACACAGTTTTCCAAACAAGAATCATTTTATTTGACATATTATATCGGAAAAATCTGAACTTAAATCCTGTATTAGTCAGGGTTCTCCAGAGAAACAGAACCAATGTCATAGCTATCTATCTACACACATACACATACATATTAAAAATACATTTATATATTTATATATCAATAGGTAATAAAATTATGTAATGTATATAACATAGAATATGTATATAAGACATAGAATATATTATATATTACCATAGAATATCTATTATATATAATTTTATATAATATATAATATAGATATGAGAGAGAGATTCATGGATTGATTATGATGAATTGACTCCCACAATTTGGAAGCTGGGAAGTCCTATGATCTACTGTCTCTAAGCTGGAGACCTAGAGAGGCTGGTGGTGGAATTCTCCAACTATAAGGAGAAGAGCATCCATACTTAATCCCTTCTGTTTATTCTCCATGACTTTCCATCTCATTGAGACTAAAAGCCTATAAATTCCCACCTAATTTTCCCCAGTTGTTACTTCTCTGATTTAATTTCAGCCTAGTTTCTCTCTTCTTTTCCTTCCGCAGATAACTGCACAACTTTCTTCCTTATCTCCTTCAGATGTTTCCTCAAAAGGTCATCATATCCATGACCTTTATATGGCCATATTGCAAACTCCACCCCAAATTGCCAATTCTTCTTTCCTATGTCATATAAAACTCTACAGCACTTACCAATAGCTAACATACATTATCGTTCCCTTATTTATTTTGTCTATTGTATCCATTCTGTCACTAGAATATCAACTCCATAAATACAAAAATTTGTGGTTGTTTGGTTTCATACTACATCTTCAGATATAGTATATCCCCTAGAGAAGTGCCTCACACAAGGAGACATTTTAGTAAATGTTTCTGAATGAATATTGTATAGAAGAATGATTGAATGAAATGCTCTTATCTCTAAGGTCAGAATCACCCAGGGTTAACTAGCATTTGCATCGACGCTAGTTACTAAACTTAGTATAATTAATGGGAAGTTCCTCTTTATTTTAGAGGTTTCCATAACTTTGGAGCCCGTAAGAAAATGTGGGCTTGACTGTGCATTTGGTAAAGTATTTTCACAAATTTCCTTTGACACAAAATGGACTCAAAATGGATTATCAACCTGAATATAAAACACAAAACTATAAAACTCCTAGAAGACAACATAGGAGAAAACCTAGATGACCTTGGGAATGTCCATGAGCTTTTAGATACAACACCAAGGGCTTGACCCATGAGAGAAAAAAGGAATAAGAGGGACTTTATTAAAAATAAAAAATTCTACTCTGAGAAATACAGTCAAGAGAATAAAAATACAAGCCATAGACTGGGAGACATTATCTGCAAAAGGCAAATCTGACAAAGGACCATTATCCAAAATATACGAAGAACTCTTAAAACTCAACAACAAGAAAATAAACAACTGGATTAAAAAGCAGGCAAAAGAACTGAAGAGACACCTCACTAAGGAAGATACACAGGTGGAAAATGAGCACATGAAAAGATACTCCACATGATGTTATCAGGGAAGTACAAATTAAAACAATAATGTGATATCATCGCACATGATTATAATGGCCATAACCCAGAATACTGACAACATTAAATGCTGGTGAGGGTGTTAGAACAAGAGGAATTTTTATTTATTGCTGATGGGAATACAAATGGCACAGCCACTTTGGAAGACAGCTTGGCAGTTTCTTACAAAACTTAACATACTCCTACCGTATGAGCCAGCAATTGTACTCTTTGGTATTTATCCAAATGAGTTGAAAACTTAAGTCCACAAAACCCCTACATGTGAGTGTTTATAGCAACTTTACTCATAATTGTCAAAATTTGGCGGCAACCAGGATATTCTTTAGTAGGTGACTGGATAAATAAACTGTGACATATCTCGACAATGGAATATTATTTATCACTAAAAAGAAATGAGCCATCAAGCCATGAAAAGACATGAAGGAAACTTAAAGGCATGTTACTAAGGGAAAGAAGCCAATCTGAAAAGTCTACATACTGTATGATTCCAACTATACGACAGTCTAGAAAAGGCAAAAACTATGGAGACAGTAAAAAGATCAGTGACTGCCAGTGGTGGGGAGAGAGGAGGGAAGGATAAATTGGCAGAGTGGAGAGGATTTTTAGGGCAGTGAAAATGCTCCATGTGATATTATAATGATGGATGCATGTCATTATACACTAGTCAAAAGCCATGGAATATAGAACATGAAGAGTAAACCCTAATGTAAATGATGGACTTTGGACTTTGGCGATTGTGATGTGTCAGTGTAGGTTCACTGACAGTAACAAATGTACTACTCCGTTTCAAATGTTGACAATGGGGGAGGCTGTGTGTGTGTGGTGGAAAGGACTGTATAGGAAGCCTCATCACTTTCTGGTCAATTTTGCTGTGAGCCTAAAACTGCTCTAAAAAGTAAAGTCTATGAAAACATTGGCTTTGAAGCATAAAGTCAAGTATATGATTGTTCTGTCCACTAGTGTTTCATAGAAATTACCCCCAGATTTGAAGGTTAAAATAATTTTACTCTGTTCCTAGATTTTGCGAGTCAGGGTTGAGCACAGGAATAATGATTTCTCTCTCTTCCACAATATCTGGGCCTCAGCTGGAAAAATTCAGATACCAATGGTGACCTGATGGCTGGAGGAGAATTAATCTGAAAGCTTATATACTCACAAAATGGCTTCTGGACCAAAAAGATCCAAAGAGTAAATGCCTTCATGTAGCTACACCATGATTCTTTAATTCTCACAACATGGCAGCCTCAGAGTAATTGAACATCTTATGTAATATCTCATGGTTTTAAATACTCAGTTTTTTTTTTAATCTTAGAAAATTGTAATATTTCAGCAAATAAGGCAGAAGCTGCATAATATTTTGTACCCAGCTTCAGAAGTCATAAAAAGTCATTTTTGTGGTACTGTGTGGATCAAACAATAGCTAATCATCCTTTTTCTTGAGGAGGGTAATATGAATCCATCTATTAATAGATGAAGCCATTGTACATTGTAGAAAAGCAGATGGGAAGGAAATTATAGTTACAAATATCCCTGGAGAGTACAGTCTGCAAAACAATTACGTAAACATACATCAAGCTCCCTTAGAATATCCGATTGAAAAAAAAACAAAAACAAACATGAACTTATAAGAGCAAAAATCTTGTAGTATATCAAATATTTTGATAATTATACCAAAAAAGTATGCTCAGGATGCAGCTGATGCAGCACTTTGAGGAAAATATATAGCATCAGATGCTCATATAAAACAGAAGACAGGTCTCAAATAAGTTATCTATCTTCCATATTAAAAATTAGAAAAGCAAGAGAAAAGTAAGCCCGAATCAAACAAAAGAAATAATGTCATAAGGATAAGAGCAGAAATCATTGAGATAGAAAACAGGACAGAGAAATCCATGGCACCAAAAGCTATTTATTTATTTATTTATTTATTTATTTATTTATTTATTTATGAGAGACACAGAGAGAGGCAGAGACACAGGCAGAGGGAGAAGCAGGCTCCATGCAGGGAGCTAGTTGTAGGACTCGATCCCAGGACCCAGGATCACGCCCTAGGCTGAAGACAGGTGCTCTACTGCTGAGCCATGCAGGTGTGCCCAAAAGCTGTTTATTTAGAAGTATTAATAAAATTGTTTGGTTTGTCCTCAACTAATGAAAAAAAATAGGATAGAAGACACAGTTTACCAGTATCACGAATGAGAAAAGTGAACAGTACTGCAAATTCTACAGCTATTAAGTGATAAAGGAATTTATGAAAATAAGTTAGATTTAACAGGCAAAAATTATGAAGGGTCCTCACAAATAACCTAACTAATCTCACATCTAATAAGAATCTGAAGTAATATTAAGAAAACTTTCTACAAAGAAATCTCTAGGGCTGTATGGCTTCACTAGAAAATTCTACCCAATGTTTAAGGAAGAAATAATATCAATTCTAAACAAGCACTTCCCGAATCTCTAAGAGATGGGAGGAGATTCTAAAAAATATTATGTAAAATAAAATAAAATAATAAAACATATTATGTGATTGCTCTGATACCAAAAGCAGAAATACTAAATCGCTCAGGCCTGCCTTTGACAAGGAGTCATATGATTGGAATCAAACTAGATAGTCGTAGCTTCTGGAGCCTTTCTCTTGGCAATTTTTTGAAATTCATACATGTTATTGCATGTAAATGTTTTTCCTTCCATTTTTCTTGCTAAGTAGTATTCCATTTTATAGATAACCCACAATTTGTTCACCCTTCACCTGTTGGTAGATTTTAGATTCCATGACTGACACAGAAATTACCATCCTAAATATGTTTATGTCCTCATTGCTATAGGACTAATAATAATAGAAATGCTGGTTTACAATGCAGCCTGCCTGTAATCTGTATTCTATAGCTAAAAAGAAGTAAAATCACAATAAAGATATTCTGGCAGTTTATGCCATGAAGAACAGAAGCCAACTCGAGAGATCTTTCAGAGGAATATTATCTCTGATGATTACTTCCAACCAGGTTGCCATTGCCATAAGTAACAAATTACTTTGGACTGTGAATCCTTTAGGTCCTGCTGTAAAGCCATTTTCAAATTCAGTTGTTCAAATGTCTCCATTGCTGTCTCTTCTTCCCAAGTTATATGTGAGTCATTAAAGAACCTGCCGATCTTTCTCAGGATGTTCTCTCTCTCTCTCTAATATATATATAATTTTATTTATTTATTCATGAGCGACACAGAGAGAGAGAGAGAGAGACAGAGACATAGGCAGAGGGAGAAGCAGGCCCCTTGTGGGGAGCCCGAAGCAGGACTCGATCCCAGGACCCTGGGGTCACAACCTGAGCTGAAGGCAGACACTTAACCACTGAGCAACCCAAGTGCCCTGTGCTCCATATTTTAAAATAACTTTTCCTACCATATTATCACCCAATTAAAATCTTTGAATATCCATTTAGTCCTTAATAGAGAATTAAATATATCCTGAAGTCAGGGTACAAATTACCTTCCTAGACATAATTTCCACTTTTTTTCCCATTATCTCCTGAGTAGTCTATTTCAGAGATATGGTTTTGCTCATTTTCAGTATGTATTTTTATATTTTTGAAGGTCAAACCATTGTCCCTACAGATGCCTTCACCTGGAAATCCCCAAATTCCTCCTTACCTGCATGCGTGTCTAAATGTTACTTACCCCCAATCTCACATAAACCTCAATTTCCAAATAAACTTGTATTTGATCTACCCCCCCCCCCCCGGAATCATTTCTATTTATTCTCTTCTTGTACTTTTTATAACAAGGTATTTAAATAATATACGGCAGGAAGTTACGAACACATGTGGACATCGGCAGGTTTTGTCTGTTTTTCGATTTATTTCATCATTCCTTCTTAGTGCCAGAATTCTGTACCATATCAATCTATTTAGGACGAGGAGTTTGCCTCTCTTTATTGAAAATGATAGTGTCAGGTACTCAGTTTTGCAACTCTCTGGTGGCAGGGCGGTAGGAGCTTGTGATCAGGCTTAGCCAATCAGACACAGCCAGGCGGGAATTTGAGTCAGGACAAAGTCAAGAGAGGGAAGGTCTCCCTCTGGCAATGATAACCATCAGCGGTGACGACGACATTGGGTGCTATAGGAGTCATTGTCCACTACTGGCATCTCTGCTCACAAAAGCCTCAGCTAACTCATTTTGTAGAGTAGTTTTTGCTGAGGTTCTGGTTGCCTTGTCTTCCTTTCATTCCTTCTCCCTTCCCCAACTTGTTTCTTTAGGCGTCTAGTGATTTTGCTAGCCACTCTTTATCCATTCAATAAACCCCTCGTCCTCTTCAAATCAGCTTGCTGATGGAGAATCTCTTTCACTTATATCACTTTGTCACTGCAACAAGACCGTAAGGTGGGTATTAATATTCTCATTTGCACATGAAGATAAAGAAGCAGGGAGCCAACAAATTACTTGTCTAAGTCACTCATCTGGCACATATAATTTGTTAAACATTATGAAGTATATTTATCTTGCAGTGGAAAGATAATAGAGAAAGTCACAAAATAGCAAATTGTCTGGGATTTGAAAGGTCAGGCAAAAAAACAAGTAGTAAGTAACTAAAATAGAAAAAAGAGGCAGAAATAACCCTTCTAATCCAAAACAAAATTAAGTTTAAGGTCAATATCTTTGATGATGATGCATCTGACCTGTTCATGTTTCCTAATGCAGATTTTTATCTCAGGCTCATAAGTGTCCTGTTTTCTCTACTACAGAGGAAACAAGGTAGGAAGGAGCAGGAGAGAACCGATGAGCAGTAACTGCCCTGGGATTGTGGTTGTTAGAGAAAGTGTGCACAGATATAGTAAACACTGCTCTCCATCTAAGAGATTTCTTGAGGTCCTACTTCTGTTAATCCTTGTACCCTATTCAGATCACATAATTTATCACTTATTACAGAAAATCTCACAAGCTCTATGCACAAAACTTAAAAAACGCTTTGAAATTAATTATTTTAAGAAGTAGTACCCCTTTCCTCTCAAACAGTAAGGAGTGGCAGGATTTGATAGATATTTGGGAACCATGTGCTTCTTTCATTTTATTGAAATTCTCAGGACGATGTCCAGTTCAGTATGTATGCCGGGATGCAAATGTTTTCTTGGCACTTTCTAAGAAATCTGGAAAGATCCAAACGAACATAAGAGCTGGTGGGTGATAAGTGTGTCACAACCAGAATTATAGATTTTAGAGCTGGGAGGAAACAAAGTTGCCTATTTTTAAAATATAAATTCCAACTGTTCAAAACCCTGTAGTTTCCAGGATTTAATTAATGTTCTCTTCGAGGGCCCGTTAATGAGGTGCAGAGACTTCTGGGTTAGCCTTTATTGGCACTCTAATAACATACAGTACATATTTAAAGACTATTTTGGAATGTGTCATGCCTCCCAATGTCTGCAAAAGCGTGACTTGAAGTGAAAGAGACGGTCATCAGTGTGGATGACTCCAGGCAGGGCTCTTTCCAACACCAGCCCCCTCACAGAAACATGATGTATTACAGGTAAGGGTATGACCTGGGACATCCCTGTGTCCATTTGCTGGGGCTGCTGTACCAAAGTGGGACCAACCCTATGGCTTAAAGAACAGAAAGGTAGTGTCGTATGGCTCTGGACGCTGGGAGTCAGAGATCAAGGTGGTGTGATGGAACGTCCTTTTTGTCCCTTTCTCCCAGCTTCTGGTGGCTCCTTTGTTTGCAGACGCATCCCCCCCCAATCTCTGTCTTCACCTATATATGATATTCACCCGGTGTGCATACTCATGTTCAGATTTCCCCTTTTTATAAGGACACCAGTTGTATTGGGTTGATGGTCCACTCTGCTCCAACATTACCCCATCTTAACTAATTAAAGGTGCAACAACCCTATCCCTAAATAAGATCACAGTCTGAGGTACAGGGAATAGGAATTCAGATGAATGAATGAATTTGGGAGGAATGCAATTCAACTCCTAACAATCCCCGATGCAAGCGAGCCAGCCGCCTCTGGTCACTGGCTCCTTGCCTGCTCAGTCTCTAACTAGACTGCTTTTCCCATCTTCCTTCTTCATTTTCTCTTTGCTCACTGCCGTAAGGAAAACCATGACTCTCCTGAAGAGAGAGACTCTTCCTTATAATCTGCTGCTGGGGCCTTTCCCGAAAACTACAGAGCAATATGAATCTCTCCTTTTACTGTCCACTCATTTCACCGGTGAGTTTAACAACTCTTTATCATTAGTCATCTTTAATTCTTTATCTCAAAGAGTTGCTTATCTCTTCAGAGTGGCAAACATTAGGCACTTGACTTGGTGTGTCTTGTAATGTGTTCCGTAGGCTGTCGGATTTAGGATTCTGGAGCTCAGGAGAAAGATGGCTGTTTCATGGGCATAAAGCAGGCATTTGCCATCTCGATTAAAGAGGAAAAAAAAACAGGAGAAAAGAAAAGGGGGGAAAAGAAAAGAATAGAAAAAAGGAAAACACAAACTGTTTCTTAAGCTAAAGCTAAAGAAGTTTATATGGACATATGTTCTTTTGGAACATTTTGCATTTCAGTTGAGAAGGTGGCTGCATTACAAATTAACATTGATATATTTAGTGCAAAGAATATACTCCGATAAAAGAAGTCTTTCATGACAACTGCCACTACTAGACATCAAACCAGTTTAGAGGGCAGATGTGTTGCACATTTAGCCTTGCTAAAGGCGTTTGGTTGCTAACTGACTTTGTGTTTCTTGTTATATTTGAGCCCGGATTCTCCAAAGGAATCTCTATATAGCCGCTAAAGCATCTTGAGTGATGAAGTTCTAGGTAGCATTGTTACCAACTTCCTAGAGCAGCGCCTGAAGAAACTGGGCCACTGTGATTTCTCACCAGTTCGGGGGTCTTCCCCTCTCACAGGTCTCCCCGATGTTCACTAGCTTTATCTGCACATGTGCAGGTTAGTGACTGTTTGCCTTTCAGGTACTAATTAACCGAGGAGAACCCTTTCCTAGACGTTACAGCCATACGCAATCACTTTTATCGGTTTCACCAGGACCAGATATTCTGAAGATGTCTCTGTGACATTCACCTGTCAGTATTGAAAAGACAACTATCACAGTTCCGTTAGTCTTCTCAGTTGTCTTTTTTACCTGATTATTTTCAAAATCTCTTTATCTCTGGTGTTTTGGTGTTTGACTAAGACATAACGTGTAGATTTTGTCTTCCCCTCGGATCCTGCTTAGTACACGCTGGACTTCGGACATTTGAGAATTAATGTGATTCTTAAGTCTGAAAATTGCCATTCATCATCACTTCCAGTGTTGGTCCTCACCTCTCCATTAGCTGCGGATGCAGGTTATAATACGCCACTTGCCTGTCCTTTTCCATTGTTTACCGCTTTCGTCACATTGTGCTACATTTGATACCGTTCCTGCAGGCCTCTCCTCATGCTCACGCTTACAGCTTCTTCCCAGGCCAGTGAACTAACCCTTCCTTCTCTTAGTTGAAATGCTAGGCACTCATTTCTATCTGGGTTCTGTTTCATTCTGCATGTCTTCTCTTTATTTGTGAGCTCACATATTTCACTTCTGAGGTTTCGGAAGTCTGGTTCCCGTTCTTTCTGTTAAGGGTGCATTTTCACAGAGTGGACGTGTGTTTACTCTGCTCAGCTCCTGGGGCACGTTGTTATCTTGGTGAGTTTTGAGGTAAGAGTCTCAGCTTGGTACTTTTCAGAAGATGCAAATGATATGAATTCAAGATTCAAATCCTGATGCTATTTGGCAGCTGTACGTGAATTCTTAGTAGAGACATCCTTCTCGTTTTCTGAGGCAAAGCCAGAGAGTTTTCTAGTTAGTTACCTCTGTGAGTTGGATTTTTATTATTTCTTGTAAACTCATCCATGCATTCAAAAACTTTTTTGAATGTTTAATCCATTGCATTTAATGGCTTTGTAATGGTCGGGTTTCAGTATATTTTGTGTCCTACTGTTAGAAAACACGCACACAATCCTCATTACTACTCTGGCTGGATTTATCCTTTTGACTGTTAGTGATTTTGCTCTTTGGCCAATCCCCTTTGGACTCAAAATCTACCCAGCAAACTGGTCACCATCCAGATATCCATCATGTAAAAGATTGAGAAATAAGATTTTAAGTTCAGTGTCCCTTGTGGAAAACTCCTTCAAGAACATTCCTAACAACCAAGATGAGTCCATCACTATTGTCCAAGAATCTGAAACTCATGCACATGTCTATGGATAATACTTTCAGTTCTATGGATTTCACTTCCACTCACAAATAGATTTCAATCAGTCTCCCAGTGGGAAGTGAAAAGCAAATAAAATTGACAGGTTTCCATACTATAAAGAGCCCCCCCCCCTTTATAGAACTATCACTGGCTCGTTAAGTATTTATGTTACTTTTCCACCATATTCCTGACTTCTCTCTATCTCCTCATTTGTTTGGTCAGAGATTAGCCAGCCACCAGCCGGTGACATTAACTTTTATGTATCGATCACTTTGCATTTAGTTTCTATAGGACTGAAGGGTACATGATAAGTTTCTTCAATGAGACCCAACTTTCAGGGGCTTAAATAACATGGAGGTTTATTTCTGTATCCTGTGAAAGACCAGAGGTAAGCAGGGAGCCCAGGCTGGTAGAGTGGCTCAAAAAAATGAGACCATTCAGGGACCTCAGTTCCTGTGTCTTTTTGCCGTGGTATTACTCTGAGATTTTGTTGTCATCCATTTGGGTAGAGGCTGCTTATTGCCCCATGCACGTTCCAGCTTTTAGAAAAGAAACAGGAGTGAAGTAGGAGAGCAATTTCCTTTCAAGCAAACAATGCTGAAGTGCACATATAATTCCATTCCCATTCCTTTGATGAGAATTAATTGTGCAGCATGGCTAGATCCAAGAGAACCTGGCAAAAACATACAGTCTCTAGCTTTGTGGCTGTGACCTGACCACAGCTCCTATTAGAAAAGAGAAGAGAGCTCATAGGCCAACCAGCAGTTCCCTGGGTTTGCCTGATAGCTCATCACAACAATGAGGCATGCGGTGCATCATGTACTTTGTGAACATTGTAAACCTCTGCGGGTGCTCCTAAGAGGGGCCCCTTATGTTAAGTTGCAAGTCCAAGTTCCTTCCACCAAGTCCTCATCTGGGTGACAGGAATCTTTCACACTTGCCCACTTACAATGAGTCACCACTGCCTCAGTTGCCCTAAAGTGATCATTTGGTCCTCTTCTGGGATGCCCATCTTGTGATGCATCACAGCCTTGTAGTTAAGGGTTTTGGGGTCAAATTGTCTCAGGTTAATTCTGAGTCAGGATTTGCTGCGTGACTTCAGGCTTGCTACACAGAAGCCTGTGCTTCAGTTTCTTCATATGTGCAAAACAAGAATGATGATAGCACCTACCTCATATTGCTGCTGGGAGAGGCATCTCTCCACAAACTGGTGGGATAGGCTCAGACAGTTAGCTGGACTCTGCAGGAAGCAGAAACCCACACTGCCCCTCCAGTCCTTTACAAACTCACTTTGTCATTATCTCCAATCTTTAGGTACATCTCTGGCAAATATCACAGGTTCTCTGCCGACATCAATTAAAAGTCATTTTCAGGTTTGAAAGATACCTGAATTTAATGTAATATTTAGTCCTTCCAATATCATCCTTCTCAGAATTAATGGGGAAAAAAACCAATTTGTAATGACTACCTTTAAAATCCTTCATCAGGGAAAGGCAAATAATCATATAATTTCACTCCTATGTGAAATTTAAGAAACAAATCAAACAAGCAAAGGGACAAACTAAAAAGAGAGAGAAAGAGAGAGAGAGAGACAGGCAAATCAAGAAACAGACTCTTGGGATCCCTGGGTGGCTCAGCGGTTTGGCGCCTGCCTTTGGCCCAGGGCGCGATCCTGGAGACCTGGGATCGAATCCCACGTCGGGCTCCCGGTGCATGGAGCCTGCTTCTCCCTCTGCCTAGGTCTCTGCCTCTCTCTCTCTCTGTATGACTATCATAAATAAATAAAAATTAAAAAAAAAAGAAAGAAACAGACTCTTAACTATACAGAACAAATTGAGGGTTACCAGAGAGGAGGTGAATAAGGGGATGGGGAAAACATGTGATGGGGATGAAGGAGAGCATTTGTGATGAGTGCCGGGGGATGTATGGAAGTGGTGGGTCACTATACTGTACACCTAAAGCTAATATTACACTGTATAAAATAAAAACTTTCAAAAAATCCTTTACCAATAGTGTCTTGTTTCAGATAGCAAGTAGTTTTGAGTCCTTTTATTCTTAGCCTTGGGGGTGGTCTCCATCAGTGTCTTACTTTTGGATCCTTTTATGCTGTGCTCCTCTATGAGACTGCAGGTTCTAGGAGGCTGCACAGATAGAATATTTTTATTCTTTGTAATCTCACAGGTCAGCATATTCTTGGCACACATAAGTGCTCAATAAATGTTTGTGAATAAGAGGATGGAGAGAAGTGTTTAAACAGAGTTAAGTAGTATTTTTCAACTGCACACCAATATACACCAAGCAATGTCACAAAGGACAACGTTTTGCTAGCAAAAGTAATTTGAGAATGTATGTGTTCGAAGATTAAAAGCAAAATGATATCAAATAGTTTTTCACTGGCGAGTGTCTGGAGGCAGAAGGTGAGCCATAGCTAGTTAAATTGTACTAGCACAGAACATTACAGCATTAGACTGTAGCCTGTAATCAATCCCAGCTGGAAGCCCATATCAACATTTCTGTGTTTCTTGCCAGTTCCTTGTTAATCCTTTAAAAGGGTAGGTAAAAACAAGGCCAGTGGCTTACATTACATAGGATGATTTATGGATCCGAGTTATTCAAACATGTCATTCCACATACTGTGCATGCCAAAAATTTTATTTCAGAAATGTTTAATTGATTAATTGTGCTGTGCAACGTAGATGGCTGAAGAGTACAAAAGAAATCTTGTCTATAGCCCTTATATGTGATTTTTCATTTTAAAAATATTTGGGTTCTTTTTCCGTTGCTTGGAGTGACAAAGGCTTTTAGGGGTTGAAGAGAGGACCCTATGAGAATGGACCCTGTAATCTCCCAGACACTTTCCAATTATGACTCTCATATGAGCAAGAGCTTTGAGGTGGATGTTGAATCATTCACTAGCAAGTGTAGATTTTGAGATGAGCTTTGAAATCCTCTTCCAAGGTTACCCAATAGCATTAAGAGATCTCCCACATTGGCGTGTGGCAATGTCATCTTCACATTAACTGAAAATATAACAGATCATTTTTTAAACTCTTAGAGCAATGATCAAAAATTTGCAAAACATCTAGCACTAAATAAAACAATGTATTATCTTGTTAGCATTGAAAATAAAACTCCAGACCTTTGAAATGAATTTCTAAAGTGGAGTACATCCTCCTCTAATGGGAGGATTGGGACATTCAAAGGACAACTGTTGTTTTCATGATTAATAAAAATAGTAACAGTGTATTATTATAATCATTATTCAGTTGGTAAAATAATTTCAATGAAATAAGAATTCACTGGATTACACCCATGTGCCACAATCCCAAGGAATACTTTCTTCATAAAGATGCAATTTTTAGGGAAGGAAAAATAGAGAAGAGATTATAGAGATGATAGTAAAACCATACAGCTAAGAAGTTATACTGGCAGCATTCAAATTCTGCCTCTACTTCTTTAATTTGTTCTGTTGAGCTATACGATTGAGCTTCAAGCCTCAGTATCTACATTGAGAATATGGAAGTAAAATAATTACCACAGACAGCTGCTGTAACTGATAATTTAAGCAATTCAGGTGAAGAGCTAAGCTTAGTACCAATGACTTGGAAAATGCTCAATAAATCTTTTTGCACTACTGGAGAGATTAACATACTTGGCCAAAGTGTCAAGGTCAGTAGTAGAGCTGGCATTCTAATGTCACATGTCTGAATCCAGAGTCCATGTTGAAAACCACTAAAGGAAATCACCCCGTGCTTAATGCACAACTGCAATTATACTCTTTTCTCCCCTTTGGACTCTCTGATTTTTCCCTCAGGAGCAAGAGGTCTGGTACAGTGACATCACTGATCTATGGCCAGTAAACCTGCTGAAACCAGAATTTCTTATTTTTAACCCTCGTCCATTGTATTCTGTAGGGGGTTTTATTACTCGGAAGGCATTGCGTCTTTCTAGAAGTTACCCCTAGCTATGGGTTAGGAGAGGTGTGGTAGGCAAGTTCTCAGATAGCCCGTAGACCCTGCCTATACTATATTCACCCTTATAATCACCTCCCTTTCAGTGTGGGTGGGCCCTCTGAATATGAGATTGATTAGGTGAAAGGATTTTGTGAAGTAACTAAGGCTCCTAGTCCGTTGACTTTGAGTTCATCACAGGAGATTATCCTGAGTGGGAAGAAGCACATGAGCCCTTTACAAAAGAGAGATTTGAAGCCAAGAGAGACTTTGCCCCTGGCCTTGAAGAAATAAGCAGCCATGTTGTGAGAGGCTCAAATGACAGGAAACAGCAAGCAGCCTCTCCTAGCTGCGTGCAGCTCCCAGCTGAGAGCTAGCGAGATAGCGGGTCCTTAGTCACAAGGCTGCATAAACATTAATTGGATCTTCCCTCCCCCACCCCGTCTCTGATGAGAACTCAGCCCCAAC